>NC_085063.1:8545770-8845770 GCF_963662255.1 Cinclus cinclus
TTCGACTTGTATCTGGAAGATGTGTTTGTTTAATATCAGGCAAGAAGAAATGTTCCATTTTAGATCTTCTGAGAAGGATGTATCCATTTGCACTCCTTTGCTCTGCTGGGAACCTAACCAGCCTCAAAAATTAATTAACAAACCCACCTCCTGAGTCTATAAGGGTCAACTTTCAGAAAAGGCAAACCTGCCTTGGAAGGTTCTTCTTCCATGCTCCTGTTGGGAATGATGTTTCTTCATTATTTGCTTATTCTAGCTCTTCCTCTCAAAGACTCTGAACTTGGGTGTGATTTTTTTGTTTTTGGTGAGATTTTTTTAAGGACAGTGATTCACAGTAATTGCCTCTTCAACCTTGGTTTTCTGTTAATACAGAGCTGCTGCCAGTAGAAGAGCCAAGTTACCTGCAGGAGCCAGCTCATTCCGAGACTGAGAGAAAAATTGGAAATGATTCCTTTATGTTGACATCACAAAATGACATAAATGAAACCAATGAGAACTGTGGTGAAATTATAGTGAGCAGTTTTCCTCAGTTTTAGAGACCTAAGTGTGTCTATTTGTTCAATTTAAAACATATTAAAGAATTACTAATGTTTGGAAAGATGCTAAAACCAGTCAAGAAACAAGTAGCTTGTGTGATGGAAGTTTAATTATAAATTGATAAACTCCCACAATGAATGATTAATTAAAATGTTTATTTATCAGCATAGATTACAGTTTAATCACTAAGTATAAATGAAAGCTTAATATTAAATATTAAATATTGTACTGAAGAGACAAATATAATCTATATAGAGGATTAAACTTATATTTTGTGTCTCATATAGAGGAAATATTGAGGAAATACTTAAGCAATATCTCTTTCATCTTCACTTATGCTAAAGGACATTCTTTAGAGAATATGAGGCTCATTAATGTTGAACAGTGATGAAATTTGAGCTAATGGCAGCAGAAACCATGTGTTCCATGCCTAAACTCTGCCCATAGGTTGAGATTCATCTGTAGGATAAATCCTACAGCAAGGTCCTTCCCTGTATCAGGAAAGACATGGGAGAAATAGCAGCTATTAACTCATTTTGAAAAACTTCATTACAATGAATTTTTTGAGCAGAACTGTGTAATGAGACTTGCACTGTGTGCATAAATGGTCAGGCCTAATGATTGTTTTTTTTTTTTTTTTTTGTTCTCACAGGAGGATGGAGCAGCTTTTTCTGAGAGCTCAAAAAATTCCCTGGGCCAGGAAGCTGAAGCACAGCAGGTGGAGGTGCCAAAGGTGTGTGTCCTAAGCTGATGGCCTTGGCTTATTTCAGAAGAGAGCCCTGTTTAAAAAAAAAAAAAAAATCATGAACTTACAGGGAGTTTTGCTTCCTGTGAGAAGGAAATAATTTCAACCTTGCTGGCTCTGAGGATGCTCAGGTACTCTGAAACCAGGGCAGTCGGCTGCAGATTTCAGAGGTTAAGTCCAAAATCCCAAGCCAGATATTTGAACGTCTCTTTAAACCCTTGGCCAGTACAAATCCTGTCAGAATACCAGTCCCACAGAGCTGTACCTGGCTGTAGAGCTGCATCACTGGGACCATGTCCATGGCCTATTGCACCTGAGCTGTTTCTGTAGGACAAAGCACACAGGTCACATTTTTTCCTTTGTTTCACACAACCTTGTGTGAGCACAGAGGTGTCAGAAGCTCCAGATTCCCTTAGTTTGGTCATCCAGATGCTGAACTCCATCTGAATTTTCAGTCAGGCTAGAATTCCTGTCCTTTTTCTCACAGTGTGTGACTTCTTACACACCCTGACTAACCTTCTGTTTACTTCCTCTCAAGGAACAAACAAGGACCAGGAAAGACAGTGAAGAAATAAGATGGGGCAAAAGAACTCTTCGGTTGCAAAAATCTTTACAGGTACCAGTGCTGGATTTTGTTATTAGATACCAAAAGCTGGTGTTGATTTCAGCTGGACCATGTTAGAAAGGTTCTTCTGCTCTTCCTTCTACTGTCCATTGTGTCTCTGCATCTCACTTGCAGCATGTGCTTTTTTTGGAATTTCTATGGAGAATCAGGATTCTGGGTGCTTGATGTGTGGTGCTCCTTTCTACAGCTGCTGGAATTACTAGAATTTTCTGAATGGTCTTTCTTCTAAACATATTTCAAAGGTTCTGTGCAAATAATACGTAAATATTTACACCTGAGTACAGTTTTTAAAAAACAAGAGATAACTCTGAAACCAAAGAATTGCTCAAGGATATTTATTATCAATCACAAAGCATGATGGAAGCACTTCTGGTGTAATGGAATTCGGTGAAATTGTAGATTTTAGTAACACACATAAGTACCAGCACTATTATGGCATAAATGTTAAAAGCCACTTCTATAAACACAGATGAAGATAGCCAGAGAGGTTGTGGACTTCCCATGCCTGGAAGTGTTCAAGGCCAGGTTGGATGGGGCCGGGAACAGCCTTACCTAGTTGAAGGAATCCAGGGTGGGAGAATGAGTTGGTCTTTGGGTCCCTTCCAGCCCAAACCAGTGTGTGCTTCCATGATTGTATGAAGACTATTTGAGGCATTCAGGCAGAGGTATTTCCTCTCTGCAGTGCCCTCTGTTTGGACTCCATGGGCTCCAGTTTTACTGGTGGAGAAGCTGACCTGTCTGATTTCTCATTTCCCTCGTGCAGCAGCTGAAGAGATCGGGTGTGTGTTCCTTCAGTTTTCGGGAGCTCTGCCGGAGAAACAGCCGGAAAGAAGTTGCAGCCACGTTTTACATCTTTCTGATGCTGAAGAAGCAGCAGGTCCTTGAGCTGCAGCAGCATGAGCCCTTTGCTGACCTCACAGCCACTGCTGGGCCCATGTTTGACAAGATCAGATAATCTGATCAAAATACAGCTTAGGTTCCATTTTCCTGCAAATAGTTTTCCTGGAAAAAGGATGGAATGTCCTGTCAAACTGTGGCAGATGAGCAGAGCTCCCTGTCCTTTACACCACCCAGTAATGGCTTGTGCAGGGGTCCTGACACAGATGATCACTACAGGGCTTATTACTAATATTTATAGTTACATGATGAGTTACATGATAGTTACACAATATGTTAATAAAACACCACTAAAATACATATTCTACATAAGAGATTTACATTGTGAAGGATTTTATAAAAGTCCTCAAAGGAATTTTATAGAAGTCCTTGAAGGGTTTTTATAAGAGTCCTTCAAAATCTTTCTCAGAGACTGCCTTTGGAGCTTAAATTATTTTTTACAAGGCTTATGTCCACTAATTCTCTAATATCATCAGTAAGAGTTACCTGTTTACTCTCTGTAGCAAAAAAAAAAAAAAAAAAATTAGACTATTTAAAACTGTTCCCGTCAAAGAATGTTCAATATTTCATATTTTAAGATCTAGCAGGGTACTGTCTCCAGTGTTGATTCCGTGTGCTCAGGCAGACAGAGGTTACACTGGCCCTAGAAAAGTCCAAAAGCTGCAGCAAGAAATCCTACTTCCTAGAAATCCTGCATTTTCAGATTTCACAGAGCTTTTTAACTTACTAACACTTTTATTCATAAGTAGCCCTATTTAAAATTGTTGTTAACTGAAATATTATTAGTTCTTGCATTTTAATCTAATTTAGGATAAATTTTATCCCCTTTACTGTCATTTTCGGAAGCTCTTGGTTTCCAGCTGCCTCCCACTTGGAGGAGGGGTGGTTGTGTGCCCCATTCAGGTGCTTTGGTGCTGTGGGGACATCACTGTTCCTTCATGTGGAATCAATAAAAATCAGAAGATGTTTCCTTTGCTTGTTGCTGTTTTTTCTGAAGGATTAAATCCTATGGGTTCATTTTGGAGTCAGGGACTGGGTGATTTTACTTAAAGTGGGAAAGGATGGATGATACTGTCACCTGACTTCCAGGTGTTCACTCACCTCAGTGACACCCCTGTTTCTCTTGGCCCACTAATGTGTGGTTCCTGCTGCACGGGATTTTGGGGGATGTGGTTGTGAGGGTCAGTTTAAGGGAGCAAAAAGGCTTTAAAAGAGGTGAAGCCCCAGCGTGGGGCAGGGTGATGGTATGGCGTAGCCACTGGCTGTGGGGTTGAGTGTCCTTTCTGAACAGGAATATTTGATTAAATAAGTAACGGGCCTTTGCTGCTGTTCTCTGAAGGATTCCTTTTCAGGGTGTAATGAAGGGAAAAGCATCCCTGTATTCTCAAAACCTCTCCATTTTCTGCAAAAGAATTGCTATTTTTGGATGGGAACAGGAGCATGACTCAGGCTAAGACTGGAACCAAGGGCCCCTCATCTTTTCCTTATGGCAGGCCTGGCACTTCCAAAGCCAGGTGCTGACCTGGGAAAAGGGTTTGGATTTGGTGAAAACCTCTCCCTCTCTCCCTGCAGCTGGCCCAGTCTCCCTGGAGAGGTGCTCACACGCTTCAGGTCAGAGTATCCTGGGAGACCAAGCACTGCAGAGGGAAGGAGAAACCATTTTTCTTTCCCAAAAGCCATCAGGAATGACTCTGCATCTCACAGCAGAGCTATTGCCTGTGCTACATGGTCAGAGCTGCTCCAGTGGCAGCAGATGTGATAACTCATTAATTTTCCTTTCAAGGAGAGAGGCTGTGCATTGGATTCACCGAGAAAGAGGGAAACAAAAGGCAGCTGGAGGCGGGCAGGGAATAAATGGGAGGCATGATATATATACACTGAAAACAGTCTGTATGTCAGGATAAATGAGGTACAAATCATGCAGGAAATAGTGCTGCAGGAAAGACTGACATGCATTTACCAAACAGGTTTGTCAAAACTCTGGAATAACCATGGGGGCGTGACAAAGGGAGCTGGGAATGTCTGGGAAGCACAATGGGGCTCGGGTCCAGACCCAAACTGGGCACAGGTCCTACTCTGCCCGTGACTATTTCCCACATTAACATTTCCCTCCATGAATCCGTGTGTGGATCCACACACGCTGGATGTTCTGTGGATGTTTGTAACACAGGCACATGCGCATCTCTCACGCTCCTGGTCCCCACGGGGGTGTCCGCGGCCGACCTTGAGCACTCCTGGCCGCGGACACGGAGCACCCCAGGAGCTGCTGCCCTGCTGCTCCCCGCACAGGCTGCGGGATGCGGTGCGGGGGCTCCCGAGACATTTCCTCAGCAAATAATTTGGGAAGGTTGATCTTGACAGTTATAGCAGGAAGCGTGTGGGAAGTGCCATGAGTAACCGGGCTGTGGTGGAGAACGGGACGTGCCGTGTCAGCCTTCAGCTTCATCTCCCAAACCTCCCGGACGCCGGTCACAACCCGGGAGACAGCAGCTCGGGGTGGCTGATGCTGCTTCTCCACCCCAGCCCCGGCGATTAGGGCTGAGCCGGAGGGATTGAAATGGGGCACAGAATTTCGGTTATTTAATGTCTTTACTTTATGAAACTGCGTCACTAATTAGAGGCAGGGATCTCCTCTGAGCTGAACTGCTTAAAAGGAAAACTACGATGTTGCGGGGACTCCAAGGGCCGAGTGGCCGCAGCGCGGAGCGGCCCTGGCTCCCCCTTCCCCTTCCTCCTCCTCCTCCTCCTCCTCCTCCTCCGGGGTTACGCGGGGCGAGGAGCCCAGGGCCACCGGTAGGAGGGCACAGCCCAGGGCCACCGGTAGGAGGGCACACCCGACCCGCGGGGCTTCGCAGACAGGGAGGGACCCCAAAACCCGGCTGGTTTCTTCTTTTGAGGTGGCTCTGCCGCTCCAGCAGAGAGGAGTTACCATAGAAACAGGGGGAAACCCGGCGGGGGGGGGGGGGGGACGGGGGGGGAGGCACCCGCGGCGCCGCCGCTTTAAGATCGCAGAGGAGGGAGCAAATTACGCAGCTGCACCGCTCATCCCTCCCTCTCTCCCTCCCTCCCTCCCTCCCTTCCTTCTCCATCCATCCCTCCCTCCCTCCCTCCCTCCCTCATCCCTCCAGCGCTCCCGGCTGCCCCGCCGCACCCATGGAGGCCGGCGCAGGTGATGAAGGCGGGGAAGGTCGCGGGGTGCGGGGTGGGGCGGGGGGCGTACCGGGCACCCCATGGGGCCCCGCGCCGCCGCCGCTCACCGTCCGCTTTCTCCCTTCCCCGGCAGGTCGCTGAGCCCCCCACCCCGGCGCTGCCGCCCCCGACATCGGCGGGGCCCCGCGCAGGTGAGCGGTGCGGGGCGCGGTGCGGGGGGCGCGGTGCGAGACCCCGCGGCCGCCGTGACTCATCCCTTTCTGGCTGCGGATTCGGGGTGGGGGGAGGCGGGGGGCGCAGCCGGGTCTGCCAGCGCCGCTCCGCATCGGGAGGAGGGCGGCAGCGGGGGGGGCTTACCGGGGCACGGGGCGCTCGGGGCGGGTCGCGCATCGGGCCCGCAGCGCACCCGCATTGCGTGTGCCAGACCCCCGCGGCACACATCAGACCCGTACTGCTGTACCAGAGCCCACGGCATGCGCTGGACCCCCCTGGCACGCACTGGCCCCATGTCTGACTTATCAGACCTGTATCTTATGTACCCTGACCCACACTGCAAACCCACCTGGACCCCCACCACACCCACCGGTCCTGCTTCACAGCCCCGGACCCATGGGAGGTGTACTAGACCCACGCAGCAGCATCAGCCACTCATTGCACTCACCAGACCTGCACTACATTCGCCAGACCCACATCTCATGCACCTGACCCACTTCACATGCACCAGACCCTTCTTGCACACCTCAGACTCACATCTCATGCACCAGATCCTCCCTGCGTGCCCCAGTCCTACATCACATGCACCAGACCCATATCTCATGCACCAGACCTTTGTCACATGCACCAGACCCTCACTGCACCCTCCAGACCCACATCTCATGCACCAGACCCTCGCTGCATCCACCAATCCCATGTCACATGGATCAGACCCACATCACATGCACCAAACCCTCCCTGCACACCCCAAACCCTCCCTGCAAGCCCCAAACCAACATCACTTGCACCACACTCTCCCTTCAAGCACCAGCCCCACATCTGCTTGTGCAGCATCCCAAAGTGTCTCTGGCACCATGTGGCATTGCAGGAGCTGGAGCTGCTCTGCAGTTGACGTTTATTATTTAATGGCTTCATGCTACATCTTCAGAGGGACACAGGAGCACCAGAGTGGGTTGATGAGCCGGGTGCTCTGTTCTCTCCTCCCCACAAGGTCAGCGCTGTGGCTGTCACCCAGAACCCACTGCTGGGTGCCTGTTCTGCTTATAAAATCCCCGTATTCCCGCCCTCTCTGGGCAACAGGCACGTTGTGCAATGACCTTGTGCCAGAAGATTCAAATCCTGGTGTCCACGGGTCCCAGGATGGGGGTCAGAGGGGCAGTGCCTGTGCCACCATCTCGGGAGTGCTGCAGCAGGCTGAGGCAGGAGATGTGCTGTGTGGTTAAAGTAGGCCATTCCAGCGGTGTGGACACCAGAGCTAATCCCTTGGCGCCGCCATCATTCCCAGCCCTTGCTCAAGGTGGGTGGTGGTTAGGGGAGACCTTCCACCTCACCGAGGCACCGAAGGGAGGAGGAGCTCTTGCACTGGAAGCTAGGTTTGTCTTCCAGGTTTTTGCCTTTGTATCTCAAAGGAGTGGGCTGTTCTGCTTCATACAGCTCAGCTCAGCTCCTGCCAGAGCACCTCTGCAGGATGGGCTGTGCAGTGGGGTGTTACCTCCATCCCATCCTGCTGACCTTCCTGGCCTGGGGTGAGACCACGGGGGTCTGTGTCCTGGGTGTCCCAGTCTTGTTCTCATGTTGCTACAGCTCTTGTCATGGAGCACTTTTCCCATTTCCCTTTGGCTCCAGAATCCCCAGTGAGAACCCAGCCTTTGCCCTCTGGTCAAGCACCTTATTTTTAGCTAATGAGGGCTGGGAATTGCCACCTCTCCATTTGGAGTTGCAGCCAGGTCAGCTGGAAAAGTGATGAGCTGCATAACCCGAGCTTTCCAAATGGTGTCTGTTTTCCTGTAATCTCTGGGTGTCAACTCAGCATTTTATAACAAACAGGAGAATAAAAGGAGATGCTCCTGCCTTTTGGAATGGGATACAACCACTCTTAGCAACATTGATTTTTCTGGTGGTGTTGCATAAACACGCCATGGGGTTTGTCTCTGCTTGTGCCCTGAGCACTTAGCTGTGCCCTGAGCTGGATTTAGCGGTGGCTTTGGCAGTGCTGGGTTAGCAGTTGGATTTGAAGTTATTAAAGGTATTTTCCTACCTAAATGGGTCTGTGATTCCATGATCTCCTTCTGCCTGGGACCCAGGTGAAGCTTTGGGATGAACCCGTCTATACCAGAGCAGAGGCTCCCAGCCTCTGGAGATGTTGCCACATTCTTGGAATCTTCTTGGAGAAAAAGCAAAGCAATCCCTGTATCCCAAAAATCCCCCATGGCAGGAGGAGGAGTGGACACAGTCATGGATGTTTGCCCCAAGCTCTTCAGGTGGTGGCTCCAGTGTTGACCCTTCCTGCACAAGGACTTCTGCCAGCCCTGGCTGCTGGATCCTGCTCCTTCCCACTGTGACCCAGCTGTATCCCAGTCCCTTTTCCAGTGCAAGTAGCCCTGGCCTTGCCACTGTCCAGGAATAAGGGCTCTGCCCCACATCAGCTGCTGGTTGTTGGCCAAATCCAGCACTTTACTTATTTTTAGTGTGTAGAAAAGCAGAGCTGGTGTCAGGAAGGCAGGGTAGGTCCTTGGGAGCTCTTTTTGGCCCCTGGAAAAACAGAGCTGTGGTTTTCCTCTCTGTGTTCCCTCTGCTTTTAATCTTATTCATCCTGGGAGGCTGAAGATCTCCCAGGGGACCCATGGGGACACCACGGTTCCTCTCCCAGGTCTCTGCAGTGGGTGAAGCTGCTCTCAGACGCTTGGGCTCAGTGCCACCATTGCGAAAGATTCTTCACACAGGATGTGCCAAGGAAAACACAGGAACCGGCAGCAGGCAGGATGATGGGAGCCTTGACAAAGGAAGCAGTGAGCGAGAAATCCAGGGAAATGTGGTGGCTGCTGGAACAGCAGTGCTGTGCTGAGGGTTGACACTGGCAGTGAGCTGCAGGCTCTCACATCTCCTCTCATGTTCCCCTTGGGGATGGGGTGAGCTGGCAGCAGCTGGATCCCTCTGAATCCCACAGAAGCTGAGCTTTGGAAGCTGATGGGAGCAAACTCTTGAGCCTGCAGCCATGAAACCCTCAGAGGAACAAGCTGAGGAACCATCAGAGGCTTCACTGAGCTAGTGATGGGGTCTCTCCAGGGCTCCTGTGTCCCTGTTTCCCATGCGAGAAGCATCTAGGAAGGGCCATACCTGCCCAGCCTGGTTTGTCCATCACTGGCACAGCCAGAGGATCCAACAAGGAGTGAGGAAGTGGCAGGATTTGAGGTGAAGAAGAATCTCTGTGGGGCAGGGATCCAGCTGACCCTGGAGAAATCTTCCTCTGGGGCACCAGGCTGAGCACCCACTCTGTCACTGCTCTGCCATCCATCACTGGCATGGTGTGATCAGTAGGTCAGCAGGAACTGGGGACCCACCAGGAGGTGAGCCCCATGGTGTCACCCCCTGGGAGAGTGGCAGTGTGGGGGACTTGTGCTGATTCTGCATCCCAGCCCTCTGTGGGAGATCTGATTTTTTTCATGCTGTAGCTCCAACTGTTTCCTTATCAAGGCCCATTGCTTTTGTTTATCAGGAATTCCCCAGGCTAATTGTACTGCATGGAACAAGCCCTGGTTTGTGCTGTTGTTTGTAAAAGCTCTGCCTTTCTGTTCCATGTGTACTGGGAGACTCACAGGGAGTTTTCCTGTTGGCAGCACCAGCAACACATTGGTCTTTGCAATGGGCATTATCCACCCTGCTCAGCCCTCATTTCAGGGGGATTTGTAGGGTGCTGGACCACATGCAGGTGGTTTGCAGGACAATCTTTGGATTTGGTGTAAATTGGAGTGCCGGATTCTGGCTGATGCTGGCATTCCCAGGTAGTAAGGGCAGACACAGAGGTGTTGTGCTGAGCAGGGTCCAACTGGTCCCCAAGTATGGAGACAAGCAAGTGTCCCCAAGTCACCTTTGCCTTGGTCCATGAATTGACCTGACCACCTCTGCTGTGGAGATGGGTGAGAGAGCTGGTAGAGAAGAGAAGGCTCTGATGAAACCTTAAAAGCCTCTTCTAGTGCCTAAAGGGGTTCCAAGAGAGCTGGAGACAGGCTTTGGACAAGGGCATGGAGTGGCAAGACAAGGGGGAATCCCTTCCCACTGGCAGAGGGCAGGGTTAGATGGGATATTTGGAAAAAATTCTTCCCTGTGAGGGTGGTAAGGCCCTGGCACAGGCCCAGAGGAGCTGTGGATGCCTCATCCTTGGAAATGTTCAAGGCCAGGTTGGACAGGGCTTTAAGCAACCTGGGCTAGTGGAAGGTGTCCCTGACCATGGCAGAGGGTTGGAATGAGATGGTCTTCAAGGTCTCTTCCAACTCAAACCATTCTGTCATTTTAACCCCTTGCTACAGGCAGGGATGCCACTCACTAGACCAGGGTTGATCCTGGATTTCCCCTTGCTTTCCTGGTGGGGCTCCATTGGTGATGCAATTATGCATCCTGGATGTGTGATGGGGGTAATTCTGAAGTGCAGATTCATAATTTCCTCTGCCTTTAGTAGCCATGTGACACATGGGAAGGTGTGTGTTCAGCTTTGGTGCTGAATCTGCCCACCCTGCGTGTCCTGTGGGCACAGTGAGGTTCTGGGGAAACTGAAGTGACGCATTGATCCTTTGGGGATAATGACAGTTTATTACCACTGATTAAATTCCAGGCACCCTGGGTACTGTGGGAGGCATCAAACCTTGGTGTGGGCACCAGGCAAGTCTGCAGCAGTGGGGGGAAGAGGAGGAAATGAGGTTCCCAGAGGCCAAATCCAGGTGTCCCCACAGAGCCATTCCAGGCTGTGGATGCTGGCAGCAGGTGCCTAGGGTGTGATAGGGGACATGTGCTGGACACACACGTGCCATCTGCAGTGCTGGCACTTGCTGGTGTCAGTGGGGCACAGAGAGACCCCTACACAGAGCAGTGTGGCATGAGGGTGACCTTGCCAAGAGTGGGGAAGATCCAGGTACAGCTAAGCTGATGCTTGGCACCCCTAGGATAATACCAGATACCACTGGACTGCACAGGAGAGTGTGAGGAATCAACCCTCTCAAATCTGCCTATATCCCTGCTCAAAGCTGTTGGAATCCAGGCTGTGCTGCAGCCCTGCGTGGTGCTGGAGGGTGATGGAGAATCCTGGAGGATGCTCCTGCCAGTGTGAGGCCATGCATGGCTCTTGGTGGATGCTGATTCATGCTGCTGCAGTAGCAGAGCTCACTGCCCACTTGGGAGCAGTGATCCAGAAGGACAGAGCACTGCCTTCCCCTGGCCAGGTCATCTCTGGGCAAATCCGTCCCAGGTGGGAGCAGCAGGATCCCCAAATCCTTCCTTGCAGTGTCCCAGGAGTGCTGGCACCCCTCTGTCATGGGACACTGTGCCTGCTGGGACTTGGGTCTTCATAGAACCAGTGCTCTGGGATATTTGGTGCTGTGGTTTGGGGATCAGGGAGCAGCAAATCCTGGGCGGAGGAGGGGCCTGGGCTGGTCAGGGTGGGCTTTGAGGTATCGTGGAAGAAAAATAACCTGGTGTGGCAATTGCAGAAGGCTGCACTGGGCTGGGCTGGATGTGTCCCCCTTCCTGTTCTGCCTCTCCTGTTGTCCCACTCCTCACACTCCCCTGGAGCAGGGCCAGCAGCACGGAGTGTTTCCTGTCACCCATTGATTATCTGTTGGCAGATCCCATCTCCTGCACTGCTCTGCCAAAATCTGAGATAAATGCTGGCATTGTAAATAGGCCTGGGGGGAGGGGGGCATGCTGCCCCCGGCCCGTCGGTCTCTGGCAGTCTGGGAGCACAGTGGGGATCCCAGCGGTGCCATGGGATGCTTGGCAGGATGTGGGTGCTGAGCAGATGCTTCCCTCACTCCCTCGCGTCCTGCGTGCGCCCGAGGTGCTGCAAGCCTCTGGATCTGGCCTATTTATTTACAGGAAAGCGGGCTCTGTGTTTCCCTAGGGATTAGCAGCTGCTGCCTCATCATGCAGGGATCTGTTCTTCCTCACCTGATTTCACTACTGAATGGGGGATTTGAACTTAATTAAGGAAAAGCAAGCACCCAGCCCACTGCAGGGAGAGCTGCATGCCCGGGGAGCTCCATGGCTGGGTCAGAGCTCTTTTATCATCTCTGCCCCTGTAATCCCACCACTGCAGGCACTCTGTGTCCCTGTGGCATTACCCTGCTTCCAGGCAGGGATGGGGATCTGGGAGAATGGGAATCTTGTCCCATGGTGGGAAAGGGGCTCCAGACCATGGGCAGGCACCTGCTCTGCTTTTGGTCTGCCTTTTAAATTAAGAACACCCTTGCCCTGTGCCCACAGGATCTGGGTGGGACCACGGGCATGCAGCATTCCAGCATTTTTGGGCTAAGGGAGACAAGTGGGAAGCACAGCCCAGAGGTGCAGGGGATGCTGTCCTCATCTGTCCCTCTACTGATGGCCCTGGGGACTATACTGATGCCCTGGTGCCAGGGCTCATCCCACAGGGTCCCCATCTCATCAGGGCCATTTTCTTGCCTTCACCTGCTCTCTCTGTGTCCTTCACCCACAGTTCCCTGTGCCCAGGACCCGTGGCACCGTGGCCATGTCCGTGCCGGGGAGCAGACGCGCGTCCACAGGATCACGAAGGTGAATATGCTTCAACCTCTGGCCTCGGGACTGGACACCAGCGCCTGCAGCCGGGATGAGACGATTCCCACGATCCCCACACTTCCACCACCAGCTGCCACTTTGCAGCACGAGCCCCCAGCCCAGCTTTCAGGGGTTTGCATGGCACTGCCCGCTGCACAGCACTTCCCTGTCCGTGCATGCAGCTCCCCGAGTGCTGCACGCCCCGTCCCTCTGTCCGTCTGTGCCACAGCCAGGACCGACCCCTCCGTCCGTCCAGGCGAAGGCAGGCAGTGGTGGAGAGCACTGGGTTGGGGCAATGAAACTGGGAGGTATGTTAGCCCTTGGAAAATGTCTTTTTGAGCTGAGTGACAAAGAGAGAAAAAGAGGAAAAAAGTGTTTATTCCCCTCCTAATGTCTCCATGATCTGGACTGTTGTTATGGAGGTACAGGCTCAGCATGGGTAGGGAGAAGAGGCAGAGCTGCCCCCGTTAGGTGATGCTCTGGTAGATGTGGCTCGAGCTATGCTGGGACCATGCTCTCAGGGGACTCTTATGGGGCTCCCAAGGGGCTTACGAGGGGATCCCAGGGGCTCCCAAGGTCCTCAGGGTGCAAGGATGCTGTGCCAGCATCCATGGGCTACCACGCCAGGGAAAGGGGAGCGGGTGGACATCCCCCCCAGCCCTGCCTTTGTGCCCGTCGCCATGTCCGTGCAATTTTGATCCCTGCTGTTTGTTTTGTCCTTTTGTCTTGTGTGTTCTCGGTGTGGTGGTTGGCAGTCGCGGGGTTTATGGACGGAGTGGCTTTGCCTCCTTCTTTAAGTCTTCAGCGCCCTCAGCCACTCGGCCTGAGACACAGCCTCTTCTCCCTGCCTCCAGGCGCCCCTCGCCCCCCGGGAGGGACACCTACGGCACCTCCTCGCTGAGCAGCAGCAGCAATTCTGGCTCCTGCAAGGGCAGCGACAGCAGCCCCACCCCAAGGTAACCCATCACCCGTGGCCCCAGAGCGGCTGCTGGGTGCCCACGGGCAGGGGGAGCAGCCCCCCGTGCTGCCGGTGCCGGTGCCCAGCGGGGACAGGAGCGCAGGGGCCACTGGAGCGAGGCTGTGCGCTTGGTGGCTGGGGGAGCCGGAGCTGGCAGAGCTGCTGGTGTGTCTCCACAGACCCTTACTACCCTCCTCCTCCAAACCTTTCTGCTGCTGTTGTTGTGTTGTCTCCCTCCCTGTCCCCCCACCTGCCACCCAAGGATCCCCTGTCCTCTTCCCTCCGTCCTGCTGTGGCTGTGGCTTGCACGCTGCACGCTCCCTCCTGCCACTCCTGCATCCTGAGGAGCACCTGGATCCTTCCAGACCAAAGGCACGAGGGCAAGAGCTTCGCTTCCATCCCCTTGTGTTGCCCAGCAAAGGTTTGGCAAAAGCTGGTGGCCCCCTGGCTTCTCAGCAGGGAGCTCCAGCCGTGTTCGGGGAACAAACAGCTGGCACCAAGCTGTGGGATGTGCACCAGCCCCAGCCTTGCAGGCGCAGCAGCCCATGGAGCACTGCTCCTCGCCTGCCCCTGCCATCTCTCAGAGGTGGAATCATTCTGGGAGGATCTGAGGGGCCCAAGGGCAACATAGTGAGCAGGTCCCGTGCGTGCTGCGGCCAGGGGCAGTGGCCATCCTGCTGCCATGGGGCATTCCAAAGCATGGATGCTTCTAACACAATGCTTCTGGACATGGCTAAAGGCTGCTGGGCTGATGGACACCATGCAAGGGGCTTTGGGATGCCTCCTTTCCATACACACAGAGTTTGGTCCCCCCACTACCGCGCCAGACCCACTCGTGCAGCTCTCAGCTCTCCATATGCCTTACAGCTTGGCCATGTAGCCCTGTCCCTGGCCAGCCCCTGCTCTCCACACTGGCTTTGAGTCAGAGGTATCACTTCATCTGCCCCTGTGCCAGTGGTGGCACAAGGAGGATCCAGGTGTGCTGCTGTCCCAGCCCGCAGCAGATGCTGGATTCCCTGGCTTGCTCCCATGGGCAGGACAGCCACCATCTCAAGACCTGCTCCATCCCAAACCCTTCAATTCCCCATCTTGTACCCCAATCTCTGGCAGGGCTGATCCCACCCTGGGGTCTCCACCCACATCAGTTGTTTCCAGTAAAGTTGCTCTGGGCACCCGGTTCTGATCATGCCCAGCACCACAGAGGGCTCAGCACCTGACAGCAGCACTGGTGTGTCCAGGAGCTGCAGCCACCTTCCTGCCAGGGCACAGCACTCAAGACACCCACCCTGTCTGTTCTGCCAGAGGCACAACACGCAAGACATCTACCCTGTCTGTCCTGCCAGGTCACAGCACCCTCAGGCACCCAACCTGCCCCTCCTGCTCTCAGTACTCCTTTGGGGTGTATTATGGGGCAGCACCCTGAGAGCAGGCCTTAGAACCCCTGGGTCCAGCCTGTGCTGACCCTGGCACTGGCAGTGGGTGACATCTGTGTCCCTGCAGGCGCTCGTCCAAGTACAACCTCTGCAGTGACAACCATGGGATAAAGCCACCGACACCAGAGCAGTACCTGACCCCCCTGCAGCAGAAGGAGGTGTGCATCCGGCACCTGAAGGCTCGCCTGAAGGACACACAGGAGCGTCTCCAGGACAGGTGAGTGTGTGAACCCATGGGAGGAGTGCCAGCACCAGCCATCGCCACCCGCTGTGGCAGCTCCTGTCTGGAACTGGTCCTTCTGGGTGTCTCAGTTCCCAGTGTGGTACCTTGTCCTCGTGCTTGTGCCCAGGGACTGAGGTCACAGCTGTACCACAGCATTGCTAGCATGTGGGATCTGGCACTGCTGCCTGTCTGACCTGGGAGCCACAGATCTAGGGACTGAAGATCCCCATGTCCCACCTGCAGTGGCTGCATTCTTCCCTCACCCTATTTAAGTCCCTGCCATGCTTTTGCTGAATTTCAGCGTCAGAGGGTGGCTAATCCCCATCTGCTCCTCTCAGGCTTAGGCATGGCCCTGCCGCTGTGCTGGCTGCCACGTGCCCACCCGGGGCACCTGCCCACCCCCACACAGCCCTCCAGAGACCTAGGCACTGCAGCCCCTCTGGGAGAAAGCTGAGCATCACTTCCAGGGATCCCTGAGCTCCCATTGATTTGAACAGTGATCCCGGGGGCCCTGAGCATCAGTCCTGAGGGTCCTCAAGAATCAGTCCTGAGAGTCCCCAAGTATCACTCCTGAGAGTCCCTAAGCATCCATCCTTGGAGGCCCTGAGTGTCACTCCTGGGGGTCCCTGAACATGGCTCCTGAGGCTCCCTGAGCATCACTCCTGAGGGTCCCTAAGCCACTGGATCCATCCCTTGTTCCCAGCTGGGAGTGTTACTGGGTGATCTGGTTGCAATCCAGTGCTGGGCACACGAGGACTGGGCAATCCCTGCAGCCCCCTCAGTGCTGCGGTGCTGCCCTCCCGTCTCCGCAGGGATGCTGAGATCGAGGACCTGAAGACGCAGCTGTCACGGATGCAGGAGGACTGGATCGAGGAGGAGTGCCACCGCGTGGAGGCCCAGCTGGCGCTGAAAGAGGCTCGCAAAGAGATCAAGCAGCTGAAGCAGGTCATCGACACAGTGAAGAACAACCTACTGGAGAAGGACAAAGGCCTCCAGAAATATTTTGTGGACATCAACATCCAGAACAAGAAGCTGGAGACGCTGCTGCACAGCATGGAGGTGGCACAGAACGGGGCGCTGAAGGAGGAGGGCGCCGGCGAGTCGGCCGGGGGGTCTCCGGCCCGATCCCTCACCCGCAGCTCCACCTACACCAAGCTGAGCGACCAGGGAGCCGGGGACCGCAACGTGGGGGGCTCGCAGACCATCTCGCTGGACGAGGGGGCCGACAGCGGCTTCGTGGGGATGGAGGATGCTCCGGGCCACACGGACCCGCTGGAGGTGGAGGGTGAGCCCGGCACCCGCCTGCCCCCCAGCAACACCTACGAGAAGGTGCTGGGACTGCGGAGCAGCGTGGAGGCAGGGGTGCAGGCCAGCTGCATGCAGGAGCGGGCCATCCAGACGGACTTCGTGCCCTGCCAGCCAGACCTGGACACCATCCTAGAGAAGGTGATGAAATCCCAGGCTTGCAGCTTGGGCAGCCCCACCTCAGCCTGGGTCTCTGAAATGGAAGACACGATGCCAGTCCCCGAGCTCTCCAACCCCACCGGGACCACGGACCTGATGGTGGCCGAGCCCGACGCCGCGACGACGGCTGCCAGTGCCGAGGGGGGTGTCCCCTGCAACCCGGCGGTGCGGCAGCCCCCCAGCGCCAGCCCCTCGGTGGCCATCGCCTGCGTGGCGGAGGAGGAGCTGACGGAGGTGACCGGCTGCGAGACCAACCCTTCCAAGAGCTACTGGAGCCGCCACTTCATCGTGGATCTGCTGGCGGTGGTGGTGCCGGCGGTGCCCACGGTGGCCTGGCTGTGCCGCTCGCAGCGGCGGCAGGGCCAGCCCATCTACAATATCAGCTCTCTGCTGCGGGGCTGCTGCACCGTCGCCCTGCACTCCATCCGCAGGATGGGCTGTCGCCCCGTCGCCAGCCCCGGAGGCACTGCCCAGCCCTGACCCCTCCGACGCCCTCCACCCGCCCCCACGGACCCGACTGCTGATTGTAAAGTCCCGGCTTGGCACTGGCGGGTGGGAAGGGGCCGAGAGATCTGTGGGTGCATCGAGATGTGCTGCCCCTCTCCCCAGCTCCTGTGTCCAGGAGGAGGGAAAGAACCCTTGTTGGAAGAGGGGTGTTGGCACCCAGCGTAACCCCCCGCCGATGGACACCCTTGCCTGTGCCTCTGGCTGCGGGGGGCTGTGGGGCTGCACCAGCCGGGGGGGCTCTCCCTCCATCGCACTTGCTTTTCGTTTGTCGCCGGGTTATTCCCGGGGCCAGCCCTGCCAGGGGTGGGTGATGGCAAGGAGCCGCTGGCAGCGTGGAGCGCTGGGGATGCAGCAGTTCCTTGCTCCAGGTGCACAGTCTGTCCGTGGGCAGGGGCATGGGGGGTTCCTCTCCAGACGCAGGGATCAGCTCTGGAGCGCTTCGGGCCAGCCCCCCCCCCCCCATGCCCTAGGAGATGCCTCCCCACACTGGGATGGAACTGGGCTGCCGCTCATGCACAGAGCCCCCCGAGGAAGCCATGGGCTCTCCCTCCCTCTGCTTTGCACTATATTCACTTTTTTTTTTGGGTACAGACTGAAGCCCGGCTGTTGGGACTCTGGCTGTCGGGGAGCGGGACCGGGGGCTCCTGCAATTTTGTTGGCCGTGATGCCAGTGATGCCACCGTGTGCTGGAGCTCGGATGCCTTTGCTGGGGTGCAGGCAGTGCCGTGCAGGCAGAGCCAAGCCCTTTGCTGCCCCGGCCCACTCAAACCCCCTCTTTGCTGGTGGCTTCCGGAAAAATGCCTTTTTTTTGTTGTTGAAACACAAAGACAGCAAGGATTGCTCAGCGGGGCTGTTGGGGTGCGGGACTTGGGGCTCCCCCAGGCACGCCGCACTCCCACCCCACGAATGTCTGTGGTTTCTTCGTGACTTGAACTAACAGTGTTTCCCCCCAACCCAAGCCTGCTCCCCCACCCATGGGTGCCACTGGCCAGGTGCCCTGGCAGCTGGTGATGCTCCTCACGCCGGTGTCCAGTGGTCCCCAGAGGGGCACATGCCACATCTTGTGTGCCCCACACTTTCCCGCATCCCCCTTCGGCCGGCTCTGCCCATGCTGGGGGGCAGTGGGGAGGGCAGCTCTGCCACCAGCACAGCACCAGGTGCCGGGGGAAAGATTTGGGGAGCAGCAGTGTCCAGGCAGCTGGGGCAGATGTAAGCGGAGCTGGGATTTTCGCCTCTCGTGCAATGTATTTGTGGATCTGTGTACACGTCTGTTAGACTATCCAAAGCTTTGCCAAGAAATAAATGTAACTACTATATTTGAAAGACAAATCTATATAATATATTTTTTAAATACAGAACTGAACAAGCTGTAACCCCCCTCTTCTTGTTTCCCCTGTCCTGTACTCGCTCTCCGTGGTGGATGTAATAAATGTCGCTGGGTCTGTGTCTGCTTTGGCTGGAGCCAGCCCTTGGCATCTGCCCTGAGGGGGGTGGCCCAAGCAGGGACTCCGGGACAATGGGACCCTGCTACAGGACATCTGCCCCATCCCTGCTGAGGAGAGGAAGAATCACCCAGCAACCACCAGACTGTGAAGGGATAAGGGGTTTTGTGCTAAAATAGCTCCTTTGGAGGTGCTGAGGGGTCCCCTCAGCAGGCCCTCTGGGCTTCCAGCATCAGTTCCCAGAACAGCAGTGATGGTGTCACAGGTCAGGGATGGAGTGGTCCATGGATGACTTCACCAGCCCTGATGAGAGCCTGAGCAGAGGAAAGGGAGATCAGTGGGGGGAAGCCAGGGGTCTCTGTGGGGGTGAGGGGTCCTTGCAGCCCCACATTCTCACCGTTTGACCATGTGCTCGTAGATCACAGTGGGGATGATGGTTAGTGTCACCACATTCCCAGCCCCTGCCAGCACCTCCATGAGCTGCTTATCCTGTGAGAGAGAACAGGGGAGTCCATGGGGTGCCCTGCTTTGCTCAGTATCCCCCTCCCTCCTGGATTCTCTGACCACATCCTGGACCCCCCAAGCAAGTCCTGCACCACCAGGGCACGGCCCTACCTTCATGCCAATGACGTTCTGGCCATTCACCTCACAGATGCAGTGGTGGGTGAGGAGCCCGTTGCGGGCAGCTGAGCTGTCCTTGGCCAGCGACACAATCTTCCCCTTCTTCACCACAATGCCAATGTGGCCGGTGCTGTCCTTGTGCATGGTCACGGTGCGCTGGAAAGGCCTGTGGGGAGAACACCATCAGCGCTGCCATGGGCACCGCCAGCACACCAGTGTCACCACCAACTCACCTGTCCCGCACCACCATGACGATTTTTTCAGGGTTCGCTTTCTTCAGTGCACGCTGTGCCTTGTCACTGCTCCAGCCTGCGCAGTTCTTGCCGTCGATCTGCAGCACCTGGTCCCCAAAGCGCAGCCCCACCAGCGCTGCTGGTGAGTTGGCCTTCACCAGCTGCACGAAGATGCCCTAGGGACACAGTGGAGTGGTGGCACAGGGCTGGCACAGGGACTGGTGGCCATGCCATGCACCATGGTGTGCCATGCCATCTACACCCAGCTGTGCTGTGGCACGCTGTGACATTTAATGCCACACGTTGCTGTGCCATGATACGCTGCCATGTCACGCTGTGCTCTACTGTCATGCTTATGCCATGTCACATCATGCCATGACACACTGTGCCGTGCCATGACATGCCCAGCCCCTCACCTGGTCGACGTTCTTCAGCTGCAGCCCTGTCTTGCCCCTCTCGTCCTTGCACAGGTGAATCTCCCGCACACCTGGTTTGATCTCTGCCCGCCGCAGCCCCGTGCTGTTCCCGCTCAGGGGTGCCACCAGCTGGCCTGGGGAGGGCCCGGAGGGGGTCAGTGCCTGCAGGGAAGTTGGGGTTCAGTGGGGACACAGGGCCCTGGGCACCTCAGCCCTTGGGAATGCTGCATGCCTTTCCTAGAGGAACCAGAGGCATGGGAAGCCACGTGGGGCAGGGAGCTGCCAGCCCAGACACCTACGGTGCTGTCCTCCGTGTGCAGGTTCTTCTGGATCTCCTCGCTGGAGAGTGCCAGCCCCATGTAGTTCTCCAGCTCGGCTAGGTTGGGGTACAGCACAGGTGGCTCTGAGGGACATACCAAGGGTGGTCTCAGCTCCTGGGAACCCCAACCCATGCCACTGCCCCTCCATCCCAGGAGCCCTCTGGGACTATAGGCCAGCAAAAAACGACCCCCAAAGCCCATCCCCAACCCATGCACTCAGTTGAGGGGGGTCTCAGCTGAACTCCCCCCACACTGAGCATCATTGCCCACCCAGACAGTCCCTGCACAGGGTGAGCTGATCATGTCCCACCTTACCAGTCCCCGAGGTGAGCTTTGGCTTCTCTGTGACCACTGTGGTGGCAGGGGTCCTCACCCCAGCTGCTGCTTGTGCCTGCCAAGAGACAGGGCACTCAATGATGTGCCTTCCACCCTGGGGACTCTCTGAGGTGAGACCCCAAAGGGACCCATTGGGGTCTGCTCACACCCTGTAACACTGCTGAGCTGGCACTGACCTGCAGGACCTGGTGGCCCTTCATGTCCTCCAGGGAGGGGTAGAGTGTTGCCATCGCTGCTGTTGTCTGGGGACAGGGATGGGGCAGTTCAAGGACTGGGTTGCTTCTCTCCAAGCATCCCTTCCAGCCCGTGTACCAGAGATGGGCTGTCACCTGGAGTCTCCAGAGTGACTCAGGGATATGTCAGTAGGGTCACCACCATCACCACTTCCTGGTGGCTGGGACATAGGTGGCTGTGTGCTGGGCAGGTCCTGCTCCCCATGTTCACCTGCCCCACAGAGCCATCCCAACACCATCCAGATAGGGGAGTGGGATATCCCATGGAGAAGGACCCTTTGCCCCCAATCAGATCCCTCTGCTCCCCATGTCCAGCTGGCCAGCGGGGCCATTCCAACATTACCCAGACACAGCAGTGAGATGTCCCATGGGAACAGCCCTCATACACACCATCAGCCCCCTCTTCACCTCACGTTGTGCCCAAAGCTATGCCCCCCAAACCTACTCTATGGCATTTTGTGTCCCAAAAAGCACCATCCAAAACTCATGGTGTAGGGGCCAAATCCAGACCCAGCTCTGAGTCCTGTGGGAATCAGGCAGAATTTGGCAGAATGCCATCTGCATCCCAGGGTTAGCAATACCATCCAACAGACAAGACCCCCCCAAGTCCAACCCTGGCACCCCTGGACTCACCTGCCAACAGCTCCCAGATCCTTGTGACACCCTCTGCCTGGCCCCTGGATTTTATAGCTGGGCCCAGCCCAGGGAGGGGCCAGACAGCCTCAGTTGATTGCATCCCCGCCAGGTAGGGCACAGGTGAGGAAGAGGAAGGCAACAATGCACAGAGCCCTGGCACTGCAGGGATGGGACAGGGATTGGGATGGGGAAAGGGATGGCTTTCTGTAGGTTTGGGGAGCAAGGAGCAGGGCTGGGTCTGCAGCCCCCTATGGTGCCCCCCCCCCCCCCATCACTTCTCCTGCCACCCCCAATACATGGCTTGGCACCCCCGACTGCCTCCCCCCCCTCCCCGCCCCCGTTGTCCTTCCTGGGGTCCACAGGCCCTGCTGGGGGGAGTGAAGGGGGTTCCCCACTGTGATCCCCTGCGTGGGTGGTGGCTCCTGCTGACACCTCACTGCCCTGGCGCGTGGGGCTGACACGGCTGTGACCGGGATCCCGTGTCTCACACCCTTCCAGCCATCACCTGGGACACGTGCCAGGTGTGGGAGTCCCATGCTGCAGGTGGAGAAACTGAGCCAGCACAGAGCTCAGCATGGGGTGGCTGGGCCATCCTGCTGCCATGGGCCATCCCCATGGGATACGCATGTCACCTGGGGATCAGCCCTCCAGCAGCTGGTGGTGACATTCTGCTGTCAGCACTGAGGATGCTATGGGCTACCGTGTCCCCAGGGGTCGCGCAGGGGGGTGCTGAGGGTGCTTGGGCAGGCCTGGACCTGGTGGCACCAGCCCAGAATTCCCTGGCATGGGGCCAGTCCCACTGTGGAGCCGCAGCCAGGCACAGCCCAGCTCCCTGTGCCTCCGCTTCAGCGTGCCAGGCCAGGAGGAAGTGTTTTATTTACTGCTGTTATTTTTAGCTGGATGGTGCCCAGCTGCCTTGACCGGCCCAGGACAAGAACAGCCTGAGCGCCAGCGGCAGAGAGAGTCCTACACAGACAGAGAGGATTGCTCCCTGGAGCCTGTTCATTCCCTGAAACGCTCATCCCCACAAAACCACAGCTGGAAGGACTCACAACCCACCTGCACTCATGGGTGCTGCAGGAGTTGTGCAGGGGCTGAGGGCCCAAGGGCAGGGGTCTTCCCTCAGCCTCTCCCCTGCCCTGGCTTAGCCCCAGCCAGAAGCCATGGCACTGCCTGGCACTGGTTAATAATTAAAGCAAAAAGCTTTGCTGGAAGAGAAACCCAAACTGGCCTCAAGCTTCCAACCAGAAGCAGCCACAGCAAAGGACAGAGCAAGTGCCCCACAAGCTCCCATTCTGCTTAATGGAGCAGCAGTTAAGGACATTGTTAATTCCTGCACAGCCCTGTGCAAGTACTGGTGTTCCTGGATGCATCCCAATGGCAGGAGCTGCTCCTGCCTCAGGGCCACTGCTCCCTCCTTCCAGGACCCATTACACATAAACTTTGCTTGGCAGCTCCGACAGGCTGTGTTATTGATCGTGGCTATGTTATCAGTTGTGGCACACTGATCAAAGGTTGTCAGCAGAGCAGCCAGGCACTGGCCCACAGTGGTGCCTGAGTAGGTTCTACATGCAAACAAGCCCAAAGCAGGTGATGTGCTGTGCCCTCTGTACCACATCCAACTTTCAAAAAGGACTGAAATAAATCCAGAAAGATGTAAGGAAAGATTTCCCTGGAGCTGCAAGGACCATAGGAACATACATCCCTCTATCCTTCATGCTTCCAGACCAGACTGAGTCACAGCCACAAGGGCATGAGGCTGTGAGGGCAATGCTTAATGGGTTATGGTGAAGCAATTAATTATGCAAATTCCAGCAGGCTGCCATCACCTCTCCACAGAGCACAGGAGCTCCAGACATCCTACTGTGCTCCCTGGGCTGAACACCAGAGTCTCATACTAAGGCACAGCAGAACAACCCTGGCACAGCACCCCATGAGCCTGACCCTGCAATTCTTGCACAGCATCCACAGCACATGGCACAGCACCCAAAGCACCCCATGAGCCTGGCATAGCACCCTACAAGCCCAGAGCAGCACCCACAGCACCCCACACAGCACCCCCTGAGCCCAGCCCCACCCCTGCTGAGCGACAGACGGGTGAGGGAAAAACCTCCAGGACACAGGGCTGAGAAAAGCCAGCATAAAGCGTTTTTATTGCAATAATAAACTGGATACCTTTGTGCGGCGGAGAAGGAAGTGACCGGTGGGAATTTCTGTTACCAATGGACTGGGCAGGGCAGAGGGAGGGGGCACAGGGCACAGCTATGCATCCTGTGAGACCAGGCAAGCAGCGATGACCAGCATCAGGTGGCAGGAGAGAAGGGGCAGGTGTACTCAGAGCAGGGACAACAGGGAGCTGACAGTTCCTTTCCACAGGGGAGGAGGTGGACAGAGGCATTTTTGTTGAGTTGAGCCCCCACCACCTCCCCTGCAGACAGCACCTTCCCTTTGTCCAGTTTTCCTTTTACTTTTAAGAAAGCTCCATGCTACAGGATTTTCAGGGTGTGGTGGAGCTCTGGTGGAAACCCAACTCCCTAAATCCAAAAGTGGTCTGGAGGGGAAGGCAGGCCCACTGTGAGATGGCAGGGTGAAGCAGAGGCAGAGCAGCACTTCTTTCCCAGAGCAAACCCACAATGCCCACAGTGATGCTCCCGAGGGAGCAGGGAAAGGCCAGGCTCCCTTGCTGTCCCACTCCAGGCAGAATTCCTATAAACAAGCCTACTGCTACCTTGCTCTCTGCATCCCTTCAGCCTAGACAACCTCACTCTGCTATGGCTTTTGCAGCAGCAGCAATTTCTGGTTTGAAAACACCATAAATCTGCACCAAAACGAGTAACTAATAGGATTCCTTTTGTTCAAATGACTCCTATCTAAGGTCAGCCCATCTGCGTGCTACTGGGAAAATGTAGTCTACACCTGGAACAAAAATAAGATTAAGAATTTGACCCAAAAAGAGTTGAGGTTTACGGCGTATAGTTTAAAAAGACATAAAAACACAATACAAGGAGGAAGAGTCAGACGCAAAGCTTAGTGACCAAAGGCATTCAATCAAGGTGTAAGGTTATACAATGAGTGTAGTGGACTATCAGGAAAAGCTCCGTACAAAGTCATGTGCACTCTTCTTGAAGCTGAGATTCTGGATTCCTCCATGTGCCAAACCTGTGGGGAGAGAGGAAAGGCAGTGTGACAGAGCTGCCTGCCCACCCGACGAGGAGGGAATGTGCCCAGGACATGGCAGCCTCCACACAAACCACACCAGGACCTCAGAGCAGCAGTCAAGCCTCAATCACAGGTGGGAGCACAGCCCCACTCTGCCCACATCGTGGGGACCCCACACCCCAGAGCAGAGCCCCACAGAAACACAGGAGGGACCCTGAGGACCCATCTCGTTTCAGCCTCCTGGCACAGGGAGACACACAATCCACTAGACCAGCTGCTCTAACCCCATCCAACCTGGCCTTGGACACTTCCAGGGATGGGGCAGCAACAATTTCTCTGGACAGCCTGTGCCAGGGCCTCACCACCCTCACAGGGAAGAACTTCTCCCTAATATCTAATCTAACCTTGCCCTCTGTCAGTGTGAAGCTGTTCTGCCTTGCCCTGTCACTTCAGGCCTTTGTGCCAAGTCCCTCTCCAGCTCTCTTGGAGCCCCTTCAGGCTTTGGAAGGTGCTCCAAGGTTTTCCCAGAGCCTTATCTTCTCCAGGCTGAGCAACTCCAGCTCTCAGTCTGTCTCCATAGCAGAAGTGCTCCAACCCTTGGGTCACAGTCACAGCCTCCTGCCCACATCATCAGCCCCATGTCCTGGCAGCATGGGAGACAGGAGTGGGTGTGGCAGCTGAGCCCTGCAACATCTCCATGACATGAACCCCCTCTGCCAGGCTGGGAACTTTGCACATAGCACTGTAGTGACCTGAACCCCAGCTCACCAGACTCCCAAGAGCAGCTTCTACCCACAGCCAGAGACCTGCCCCATCCTCCTCACATTCCCCACTACTTATCACTTCCCGCTCTCACCCCCATCCCACCTCCCCACACTGTCCCAAGATCAAACACAGCGGCCTTGAGTTGTCCTCAATCCACACGGCCCCTGACAGAAGCTGCCCCTCCTTACCCGAGGACAGGGTGCTGGGATGGGTCATTCCAATTTCATGAGCTCCACGTCAAAAATTAGAGTGGCATTTGGTGGGATGATCCCTGGATGGCCAGTGGAGCCGTAGGCGTAATCTGGGGAGATGGTCATCTTTGCACGCTGACCAACGCTCATCTGGGGCAGGGACAGAAACACAGGGATGTCAGGAGATGGGCACAACTACCAGGTGAGTGACAGAGGAGGGAAACACACCTGTCCCCACTGCTTTCCCCACACTGGGCAAGAACAAGGACCCAGGCTGCACAAACCAGAGGAATGGGAAGAACGTCAGAGGGAACAGGTAGGCAGCACGGGCTGGAAAAGGAGCAGAGCTTGAGATGTCCTTCACACAAGGGAAGGCAGTGAATGCCAGGCTATTCCCTCCAGCCACCAGCATCCTTGTGCTTGTGTTGCCAGCATGGCAGAGTGAGCAGCGTCACACAGGCAGCAGCTGAAACTGTGCTGTGCCCACAGCGTGGGATCACAGCCCGGAGCTGTGCTGTGCCCACCAGCCCTCCGTCTGCGTGGGCTCTGGAGCCCAGGAGGCCTGAGCACTCCCACCGTGCTCGTTCAGAGCTAACTCAGTGCAGAAATGTCACTGCTGAGTCACCGATGTGCCGTAGGTGTTGCTGGGGCCTGGCCCGGCTCTGTTCCTGCCAGCTGGCAGGTGGCAATGCAGAAGGTGATATTCACACCCACACCTCCCAGCGCCGAGGGGGTGGAACAGGGGAATAAAATAAAAAAAATAATAAAAGAGGGAACGAGCTGCATGCACACTGATTGCTGCCCACGCTGCAGCTCCTGGCGCAGCACAGCCTGGCACGGGGAGCGTGAGGTGGAGGAGCTGCGGGCACCTGAGCGACTCCTTCCTCCCAGCCACGGATCACCTCCTGCTTGCCCATCACAAACTTGAACGGCTTGTTCCTGTCGCGGGAGGAATCAAACTTCTTCCCATCCTCCAGCATACCTGGGGAGAGAGAGGGAGGTGATGGTGATACAGGGACAGAGCCACGCGCGCCAATGTGAGATGCTGTGACCCGGCAGCCCGAGCAGGTGACAGTCACACGGCTCTGAGTCAAAGATATGTCTCAGCTTGTCCTCCTTCTCCCTGGGAAACACCTGAACAGGAAGGGAAACCCCCGCGGCATCACCCATCCTGTGGCAGGGAAGGACGACATTTAACTGTTTCGGCCCAAAGAGAAGTGCTCCTCTGGGCCAGGATCAAGGACAGGGGAGCAGATGGATGGGGGAAGAAAATCTTGCCCACCTTGCAGCACCACCAACAGCCATTTATCAGGCAGCAGGATCCAACCTTGTGCTTCCTATCCCACCACAAAACACGCCTCTTATTCCTCACCAGGCTTCCACCTTCAGGTACCCAAAACACTGATGACACTGCCCCATCTGGAGGCTGTGACTGACCTCTAGCCTTGCCTCTGCCCAAGTGATCTAAGCCAAATCCCTCCTGGACCCAGGAATGACAACACCAAGTGCTGGATGTATGTGCCTGGGGCAGCCCTCATTCCCCAGCAAGGGGTGCTGGATGCATGTGCCTGGGGCAGCCCTCATTCCCCAGCAAGGGCTGAGCCAGGCTGATATCCCCAGAGCTAAATATAACTCCCCAACACGAGCTAAGGAAGAATTTCCTCCCCTCCCTTGCTCCCTGCCTGACCTTCTTGGGGAATCTTAGAGCTGGCGCTGCCTTATAGGAGCAGTAACTCCACCAGTCAGCTCCCATAAGACAGCCCCAGCTCTGCATTAACACAGCCATGTACAATAAACCCTGTGTGGTAAGAGAAAAATTAAACTTTCTTCCAAAAACACTTCTTCACTTCCCAAAACAGCCCAAAAATCCCACTATCCTGGCTGGAAACTGCTCTACAGTCTTGAAAAACCAAAATTCCTCGGGATGGCGTAAGGCAGATTGACTTCCCTTTGCCAGGGCACGTGTGCAATGGAAAATAGGTCTGGTGAAAAAGATGGGATGGGGAAGCTCAGCCCCTGCTTACACAGTGACCAGAGGGAATGGCACAAAGGGAGCAGCAGCCACATTGATGGGAAATGCTCAATAAAGAAGGGAATGGGAGAAAAAACATCACATTTGCAGGGGTAATAAGCACCAAAGCCTGTGAATAAAGAACCTGAAAAAGAAAGCTTTTAATTTAACAGAAAGCAAAAACCCCTTCTCCAGGGAGCGTCATGTCGAGCGTCAGCTCAGCCGGTCGTGCTGTAGCCCTGGACTTTGGAATAGTAAATCTGGAATTCTCTCATTTCCTCCTTCCAGGATAAACCTCTTGTCACTGAACCTGCTTCCAGCCCCGTCTGGCACTGCTCCTTGCTCCCGTCTGCTGGCCTTGCTCCCGCCTGGCAGCAGGGACACAGGGCAGGCCATGCTGGCTGGCACCAGCAGCACTGCCTGGCTGCGGCCCCAGCTGACCCCAACTCGGCTCCGAGCCCTCCGGCGCTGCCATGGGCCGAGGTGGCTGAGGAGGGACAGAGAGGGCAGCTCTGTGCCACCCTTCTCCCCGGACACCCACCAAGGAAAAACTCCAGGGGCTATGCAGCACAACCCCCTGCTTGTCACAGCAAGCAGTGACTACTGAGGTGCTCCCAGGGCATCTGCAGCCTGCAGAAGTGAATACTGTTTGATGTCCTGACCACAGAATGCAGAGGCATCAGCAGCAGTGCAGGAGATGCTGCCAACCTTGCACAGGACTGGACAGCACTGCCCGACCCTGCTGCCAAGCTCACCTGTCCTAATCCAGCCTCAGGAACTGTTTCAGAGCTGGCAGCTCCATGGCTGCAGAAGAGAGGGATTGCTGGACTATGCTGGTTGCAGCAGCTTGAGGGATCAATCACTCAGCTCTCCCAAACCAGGATGGAGAAGGTCGTATGTGGGAGCCTGGTCATGCTCCCTCATCATGCCAGCAGGGAAAACAAAGAGTCTCCAATCTCTCAGAGACTGCATCTTCATCTCAGGCACTTCCTCTGCCCGCAAGCCTCCTGGGAGACTTCTCCAGCCCTGGACAAGTATGAGTAACCATTTCCTCATCCCTGCCATCCCTGAGCAAGGAGATAACAAGATCTTAAAGCTATTACGGAGGCAAAGCATCCTCTAGCAAAAGCAGCTACCCCAGCAGAGCCCCAGGAGCAGGAGACAGCCCCTGCCACATCCCAGCTTATCCAAGTTCCTGGGCTCCATATTTGTCACCCCCCCAGTCCTGCAAGGACAGCAGAGCTCACACAGGTGGATTATGGAGACTCACTTGCCCTAGCTCCAACCTAGAAGAATTTGAACCCCCAGAGGTCTCAGGAAATCACAGTGAGGAAGAACAAACAGCCCTATAGCTGAGGCTGCAACAGCCATGGGATGGAGTAGGGGCTCTGGAGAATAGCCCCAGCCCCAGCCAGGCAGCGTGGCCCTGCCAGGTCTCTGCCACACTTGGCAGGCAGGAGCTGGGAGACGCCGGCTGCAATGTGCGACTTGGCTCCAGGCCTCCTGGGCGGGCAGGGGCAGCAGAGAGCAGTGCTGGAGCAGGCAGAACCAGCCCTGGGACAAACCGGCTGGGTCGGGTTCTGCCAGGGGTGCAGAGCCCCACCCGCACCCCCTCCATCCCCTCCGGGGTCCTGATCCTTGGCACGGCCATTGCCCAGGGGCTCTGGCACAGAGCCAGCCTCCCAAGGAGAGGCAGGAAGAGACCAGAGCAGTGGGGCAGGCACCTCTGCTCCAGCTGGGACAAGATAGAAAACCCTTGCCAGAAGCCCTGGAATACCCAGCATGCTCCAAACCCCTGCTCAGAGCAGGGATGCCTGGAAGAGGTTCAATCCTGCCTCCACCAGCAATCCTCATCACTCAAGACCACCCCATTATCACCCACAGCTGGATGGGTTGAGGGCTCTGCCCACTCTGCTTAAAAGCCTGGCAGGACAGAGGACCCCAGAGCAGGCAGGGAAGGGGGTGCAGGAGATGGCGCTGAGCTCCCACAGTTGCCACAACCCATGGACCATCAGTCATACACCTTGGGAGGAAACACCTCACAACCACAGGGCATGTGCTGAGCAGCAGGAGAGCATCGAGGGCAGCACCCAGAGCAGCTGGGGGAGCACGACTGCCCCAGGGAATGTACACAGGTGCTAGGGAGGACAGCAGTCCTCTCAGTGCTATCCTGCCAGAGAAATGCAGTTTCCTCCAATATCCCTTTCTGCTCCAAGCCCAACTCTGTCAGAGACCCCACAGGCTGAGTATGCTTTGCTACCCAGGCAAAGCTGTTTGGCCAACCCACGTCAGACTTGTTCCTGTCCTGGTACTCCCCAGAATGACTGTGGCCACCCCATTTCCCCTCCTGAAGTGCAGTGGGGTGCCCACAGTCTCCCCACACAGATGGTCCCCCTGGCACCAGTACTGCAGGACCCCCAGCTGCAGAGCACCTCCACTCTGCTCCCTGCCCTGACACAGGGCAGCTTAGCTCTGCTGGCCCCCAATCCACATCCTCTCCCCACTGATTCACTCCCACACTCCGTTCCATGCCATACCAGTTGCTGCAAGCAAAGCAAAGTGTGCTGAACACACTGGGCACATCAGGGAACTTTATCCTTGATTTAGTTCCTTTAAGAGCCCTACGTAGCAGATTTCATGTCAAAGGCTCTTTTGGACACCCCAAGGCACAAGCTCTCCACAAAAAGACCCAGGACCTGGAAGGAAGGAGGAGGAACAGGTTCAATTCCACCAGCTCCCCCCATACATTTCCATCTCTGCAACCCCAGCATAAGCAACTGGCCTTTCCACGGAGGAGGCCCAGAGGTTGGCTCTTCTCTCCATCTCTTTCCTCTGCACTGCCCTCCCACACCAGGGCTGTCTATCCATCCTGGGATGCTCTTGGCAGGGCCATGCCCCATGGAGCAGAAGCCTGGGCACACCCAAAAGCAGCACCAGCCATTGGCTGACCAAGCTGGCTCCCCACAGTCCCTCACCCTTGGATCACTATTTTTTTCCCCAAGTGGTTTTTACCCAAACCACTGTGCATCCATAACCCAGCACAGGGAGAGCTTCCTCCTGCATACCACAGGCTGGATCTCCCCAGCACTGGAGCAAAGGGCAGCTGGGGATGGAGCCAACACAGGGCTCTGGAAGGAGTCCTGGAGCTCAGCACCTCCAGCACTGCACTCTGCCACCATCCTTGAGGCTGCTCTGGGAACGGTGAGCATTGCAACCGGGCCAGGAATCAAAGGTTTGTAAGGTTTCCCATGAGCCAAGCTCTGCTCCCGTTTCTGGCAGGGCTGGCTGCAAGAACTGCAGGAACGCAGGGAAATGGCATCAGGGCCTGGAGGTGTTTGATTCCTGCTGCCTGCCGAGGCGGGGGGGGGGGGGGGGGGGGGGGCAGGAGCTGCCTGCAGACGGAACGGGGGTGGGGATAAAGGACAAACGGAGACAATAATAACAAAAAAAATAAAGGAAATTAGAGAACCGCTCCCAGCAGATGACTGCTGCTGGGGAGGGTCCGTTGTGACCAAGTCACCACATAGCACTTTGCCTGAAGCACCGTGATGTGGGGACAGGATGCTGGTGACCCCCAAACAGCTCTGCTGGGGTGGGGGACAGAGCTGAAGAGAGCAGCCAAGCTCCAGCAGCACCGCAGGAGGGGAGAGCCGGCGCAGGGAACCAGAGGGCTGGGAGCCGGGAAGGCTGGCAGGCGGCAGGACTGGCCCACCGGGAGCCACTTGACTGCCTGCCAGCCTCTCTTTGTTCTTCCACCGGCAGAGGAAACGGGGCGGCCGGGCAGACCAAGCTGTTTCCTCTCCCTGCTGACGAGGGAACTGGAAGGATGGGGGAGATGGAGGAGCAGCAGATGGGCTGGATGCCCGCCGAGCCCTCCCGACAGGCCAGGCCTCGTTCCACAGAGAGGGGCACCCCCAGACCCCGAGGGGAGCAAAGGGAGGTGGAAAGCGCTGGGGCGGGAAAGGGAATTGGTTATTAGCAAAAAACAGTCACAAATGAGTCATTAAATCATTTTTACCATGCCAATGAGCCAATGGTGTACAAAAGGCAAGCTAGGGGGACAAGAGCCCCCAGGGTGATTCCCAAAGCGTTTTTTTTGGGGTCCCAAGGTTGGTTTCTTTCTCCCGGCCTTCCTCACAGAAGGCTGCTGGAAGACATGACCCTCCCTGGTTTTGGGGCAGCCCCTCATCAAAGCACTACCCTGGCCACTTAACAGCACCCTAGTTACCCGCACTGGGGTCCCCCCAAAAAACCCCAGGACAGGGGTCTGTGGTGGCCCCACGGGTACCCCGGTGTCACCCCACAAGGGAGAAGGGACTGGGGCAAGACTGGGGATGGGATTGCACTCCTGCAGGGAGCTGTGGCAGGAGGGGCCCCGCACTGAAGAAGCAGACCCCAAAGCTCCCGGGGGGTGACTCGTGGAGCCCGTGAGGACTCCGGGCCCGGACACCCCACAGCCCACGGGTCTCGGCTACCCTGGGACCCCCAGAGCTCTACCCGGGGTGCCCCTGCCTGTGCCCCAGCGTCCCCTCTGGGTCGTTCCCCGGTGCACCCCAAAAAGAATACGCTGGATACGCGTGGGAAAGGCCCCTTCATTGACAACGCTGCGGGGAAAGACGGGGACAACGGGGTCTCCCCACGGCCACAGGGCACCGACAGGACCTCCATGCCCACCCCAGCGCCCCCCGGGAAAGGCCCCCGTGGCGGCCCGGAACCCCCTCTTCCCCACGGCCCATCCGAGCCGCCGCGCCCGGGGTCCCTGCAGGCAGCCGGCGGCGGGAGGGGGTGACAGGCCCCGCTCCCTCGGTGTCCGACGCGGTCCGAGCCTCCCGCCCCTCCGCTCGCGGGGCCGCCCCGCACTCACCCGTGTAGTGCACCACGCAGGTCTGGCCGCGCTTGGGGAACGTCCGCCCTGCGGGGAGACACGCGCCATCACCCCACGGCACCGGGAACGGCACCGGGACCCGCGGGGAGGGCAGGGAGAAGGAATGGGGGAAAGCGGGCTCGCCGCGGCTCACCGTCGCCGGGGGCGATGGTCTCCACATGCACGCCCATGCCGGTGCCGGTGCCGCTCGCACCCGCAGCGCCCGCAGCCCGACGGAGGAGGGGCCGCGTGTGCGCAGCCGCGGCAGTCACCGCCATAGAGCCCGCCCGCCCCGCCGTGGAACCCGCCCCGCCATGGAGCCCGCCCGTCACTTCCATAGATCCCGCTGGACCTTCCATAGATCCCGCCCGGCGGTGCCGCCCTGGCCGCCGCCATCTTCCGCCCCCCCCCCCCACCCCACCCGCCGCCATCTCGGCACGGCGCGGTTGCCGGGGGAACGCGGGCCCGGCCATGAGGGACCCTCCGGGCGCGGGGCCCTGCGGGCTTTGGCTCTTTATCGCCATTTCCAGCCTGAACGGCCGCGGGGTGCGTGGGCCTTTTGAGATCAGCAAGTTCAACCTCTGACCCAACGCCACCATGTCCGCCAGACCAGGGCACTGAGGGCCACTTCCAGTCTTCCCTTAAACACCTCCAGGGACAGTGACTCCACCACCTCCCTGGGCAGCGCATTCCAAAATCTAATCACCCTTCCTGTGAAGGTATTTCACCTAACGTCCAACCTAAAACTCTCCTGGTGCATCTTAAGACCACGTCCTCTCGTCCTGTCCTTTGTTCTGCTGAACTGGACACAGTCAAGGCGGCAGTGCAGGCCTTTGGGAGCCCCAAAGGCCAACAGTGTCCTGGTTTGTGCCCTCCCTAGTGTGACCAGGGTAGTGCCCGTCCCCCGTGGCACCTCAAATCCTGGCATCAGTTCTGGGCCCTTCACTTCAAGAAGGGCTGGAGCATGTCCAGAGAAAGGAGTAGAGCTGGGAAAGGGGCTGGAGCGCCAGGAGAGGCTGAGGGAACGGGGGTGGGGGTGTGCTCAGCCTGGAGAAAAGGAGGCTCGGGGGGGATCTCGTTCTCTACAGCTCCCAGACAGGAGGGTGCAGCAGGTGGGGATCAGGCTCTGCTCCCAGGGAAAAAGGGAACAGGACAAGAAAAAAATGCCAGAGCAGGTTTATATTGGATATTGAGGAAAGATTGTTCAAAAGGGTGATGAGATGCCAGCACAGGCTGCGCAGGCCAGTGGAGTCATCATCCCCGAAAGAATTGAAAAGATATGTGGATGTGGCACTTGGGGACATGGTTTACTGGTGGCCTTGGTCATGCTGGGATTTGATGATCTTAAATGTCTTTTCCAACCATAACAATTATGTGATTAATGCTGCTCCCCACTGTGCAGATGGAAGTCAGTGCTAGCCCTGCATCGCTGGGACAGGCTCAGCAAAAGATATGCAGGTTTGAACAATCCCACACTCAAAAGGACTTTTTTATGGCAACAGCAGCAACTATTTTCTCTTTTGGTCAAAAAAAGACTCACTCCAGGCACAGAATTTTTTGCCTCAAAGCGTCCTATTTCTTTACTTCAAGGAGGTGAACTTGAGCCTCCACAAGGGAACAGAGAAGTTCCAAGGACAGCCAAGAGACTAATAGAAAGCCAGGATTCTCAGCAAGTGCATTAAAGTGGGACATAAGAGGCAGAGACTCTTAAAATAACATGATAGCATGAAGCAAGTTTTACTTGCTTTTGTCCCTTGCTTGTATCTTTTAAATACTGAAATACCAAGGGTGGTTTTTTTCTTGTTTGATGCAATGGCATTATGTTTTACATTAAAGCTCCAACACAACAAAGGTGCCAGTGGTCCCTGACTTTCCACATCAGGAGGGCAGATGTGTGAGGCCCTGGGTCAAGGTGAAAAAAAAACAGGGTAGAAAAGGGGGCATGTTCTTATCCCTAGGTAGTAATGCTGTCTGCTGAGAGCTGGGACTGCTCTCTCTACAAGAACTACCGATAAACAAGGATCTGAAAGGGGAATATGCTGCTGGATGTGAGCCCATGCTAGAGCCCTTGCCTCACTGGTGCAGGCATGCTTGCACACGTTAGGCACAGCAGCTTTCTCTCTAGGTGGGGTGTTTTGGGGTTTTTTGGTTTTTCTTAAAGTCCCTGGTATAACCTGCTCATCTTACCAGCAGCAAGGTCACTGCAACAAGCAGTGTTCCAATAGGGGCAAGATGCTCAGCTGAGTTTGACCAACCCCTCAGGGTCCAGCTGGTCAGACCCAGGACAGGTTCAGGTCACATTCTGGTGCCTAAACTCTTGAAAAAGCACAAAGGCTTGAAACTACTGAATTCTGCCCCAGTCATTCCCTGCCCTCAGGCTCATCCACTGACAGAACTCACAGTCAGAAATGCCAAGAGGGACAAGCGTGACCATTGAGATTTAATACTGTAAAAAATAAAAGGGACATTATTTGAGTTACAGAAACACCACCCCAGGCAGCAGTGGGCTGGCAGACACCAGACACACCAGCAGCTGTGGATTTGCTGGAGGGAAGGACAGATCCATAGAGGGATCTGGGCAGGCTGAATTGATGGTCCAAGGCCAAAGCTATGAGATTCAACAAGGACGAGTGCCAGGTACTGCCCTCAGGTCACAGCAACTACATGCAGTGCTCCAGATTTGGGACAAAATGGCCGTAAATCTGGGAGGAGATCTAGGGGTGCTGGACAGCAGCAGCTGAACTTGAGCTTGTGTGTGCTCAGGAAGCAAGAAGGGCAATGGCACCTGGATGAGCAATAGTGTGGCCAGCAGGACCAGGGCAGTGCCTTTGCTCCTGTGCCGTTCCTAAATCCAGAGGCAGCCAGACTGGAAGTGAGGCAGTGGCAGAGTGCAGTGCATCCTAACACCTGACCAGGCTGAGCCAAGTGATCCCAAGGAAGAGCCTTCACTCTCCAGAAAATAAAACAACAATAAAGAGAAAACAGAGAAAAACATGAGGTTCTTTGTGCGTCAGAGAAATGGTTTTGAATGAGGGCTGCTGTGACCATCCTGACACCACTCTCAAACACCATCACCCCATTGATCGCAGTGTTACACCATGAGACTTAAGGCTTTGCATTAACTCATCACACAACTGGGGAGCAATTTGCTCAAATGCTGCCAGTGTGCACCAGACTGGAGAGCTGCAAGGTCAGCCTACGGTCAGATCCAGCTCCAGCCCTAAAAATAACCAGCCTCCCTCTCTGCCTCTGCACAAGGCTGAGCCCAGCCCAGCACTACAGCCCCAGGATGGCTGATTTTCCCCCTCTCCCCTCACTGCCCCCTCACTGTTGCCAGGAGTGATGTGGGGGTGCCATCAGCTTTTGAAGATGCTGCTGTGGGAGATGTAGCTATGGGCTACAATTTAAAAGTTCAGCCCTTCTTGAAATTCATTTGACACTTCTGCTATAACCTCCCAGCCTGTCAAAACCCAGGACAAACTGCCAACCCCTCCCAGCTGCTGGTGGGAGGCAGTATAGCCCATTCTCTCCTTTTTTTTCCCAGAAGTGACTCAGGTGACACAGGCCAGGCAGGTGGACAGAGCTGACTCCCACCCCCCTGCTGCCAGGTGTTGTTTCTGCTCATGCTTTAACCCACTCCTGGCTTCAACTTCACCTTTGTTCAAAGAAATTCTAAACCTTTCCCCTGTGAAAGGGCAGTGTGAGCACAAAGACTTGCACTATCTCGGCAGTATTTTCCCCAAAAAACTGGTCAAAAATAGTTTCCTTTCAAAAATAACCCCCGTGTTTGCTGTGCTTGTGTTCCCACCAGGCTAAGTGACACCTCCACACCCTGATGTCTCAGTGCTGCTCTGGGGCTGGTGGGGGCCCTTCCTCCCAGCACTTCATTCCACATGAAAGCATGGATCTGCCTTGTCCAGATCTATCAGGACCTGCCAGTCCAACCCCTGGAAGAAGCTCTGGTGAGGTGGCAGGACAGGGGCTGCAGCAGGACCCCCTCCTGATGCCTGCCAGCTGGGAAAGGGAGGGTTTTGGGACACAAACCAGGCATTTGGGACAGAAAACAGGAAGCAACAGGAAGCAATGACTTTCTCCCACAGCAGCACATCCTGACAGCACAGCAAATCCGTGTCTGGATGAGCTTAGCCTTTCCAGCCTGGATTTATTCCCAGCTGCCACACTCTACCTGATGTGGGTTAAAAGGAACCTAAGAACTCATAAAACCTGGTGAGAAGTTGGGCAGGGGTATGACAATGGACAATGGCTTCAAACTGCATCCATCCCTCATACTCCCCAGCTGCAGCTCTCCCAGGCTCTATTCCAGGTCCCTTCCCAGGGACTCCCCAGCTGGCCTGGCCCTGTCCTTGGCAGCACAGGATGGTGTGTAAGACAGTCAGCCCCAGGCACCTTGTTCCTTACAGCTGTACCTGAACAGGTGCTACAGGAATTTCAGGGAGGCAGGGTAGGGATCACACCACGCTGTGGCAGAGCACCCTGGACAGCACAGAGCTTGGAGCAGCCCTGAGGAGGAAGTAGAGCTGGCCAGATGTGATCCTCAGATAAGGTGGTCACACTGCTCCTTGCACAAGTTGAGCTACACAGAACGGCCTCTTCCCCGGCCTCCAAACCACAGCCCAGCTACTGCAAGATCAAGATGTGTGAGAGGAAGCACTAACATTCGAGAGAATGTCTGAGTTTCCAACATCTCTTATTTTCTTCCTTAACTGCTTCAAGTCCTTGCCCTGCAGCAGAACCCTGGGGCAGCAGTGACTCTCTGCATGCAAGATCTGCCCCCAGCTGGAGCCTGGAGAAGAGCTGTGGGCACAGCTGACTCTGTATGTCCCACCACAGTGGCTTCTTGGAGCACAGAATCCCTCAAAAACCTCATCTCCCAGTGGAGTGTCCTAACTGCTTCTTTGTGCTACCACTCAAGGAATTTAAACACAGCAAAGACCCTCCTGAGGTATCTTCACAGATATTCACCATGGGACCAGCTTTTTGCCAGTATTTTCTCCTTGGGCTCTTGTTGACCAAGAAACCAGTAGCAGACTGCACCCCAGTCTCTTCCAGGGAAAATGATCAAAGAGATGTGGAATGGCTCCAGCTAGGGAGGGGAAAGGGAAACAACAGTTTGAAAGGGAAAGAAGTCCTGGGGACAGGCTGTGAGCAGCAGCACGATGCAGCTTGTTCCACCTAGTGTTTCATCTGCATTCCCTGGACACCCCTTCAAGTGCTGAAATGGCCCAGAAACATCTCCACCACCAATATTTACAATCATGTGATTTTGATCCAGTTTGAATGCATTTCCAATGGCTTTCAGCTACCTACTAAAGTCTGCCTTTGCCCCAGACTGCTGAACCCCATTACAGATAACCCCATCACATTGTTCAAGGCCAGGTTGGGTAGGGTTTGTTAAAATCTGGTCTAGTGGAAGGTGTCCCTGCCAGTGGCAGGGGTTGGAATGAGATAAGTATTAAGGTCTATTTCACACCAAATCTTTTCTCTGATCCCACACCCACTCCTTCACCAGCCAGAGCTCCAAGGCAAAAGCTGATCAGTGAGCATCTGTGTCATTTGCTCCTCTTGGGCTTGTCTTGTCAACAGGGTCACATCTCTGGTGTTTTCCCTGATTCTCCTCAAGGCATATTTACAGGAGATGAGACGCTGCTAACGAATAAGACACAGATCTAATTGAGGCACAGTGCTCTGCTGAGCTCTGACATTGTCCTTTCCTGTTCTGGTGAACCACAATCCAACGCTTCAAGTTCTGTAACATTAAAAAGTACAAATTGCATCAGGCTTAAAGTGACTGTAATGGAGGCAGTGAGGAGAGAGACTGCAAAGACCAGAACCCAGGGGATTTCTATAGATCAGCAGGGGAAGCACAAGGAATGTTTCAGCAAGCAGGAAAAGGGCTGATGGCAAAACCTCTCTTTTATTTGGATGTGGTTAACTTCAGTAAACACCACACTGATCCTCAAGTATCTGGCAAGTTCCCAGAGGCAACCTACAGCACTGACTTCCCTCCAGCCCCAAACTGAATTTGCTATCTAGTGTGATACACTTCAGCACAGAACAAGACCAGGAATATCCTGTGGGATACAGGGCAAGGCCACATTGAGAGTGGACAGCTCATCCAGGCTTGGCTGGAGCAGCATGTGGCCTTGGTGACACTCTCCTACAAGCAGACCTGTCCTGAGCTCATTTTGTCAACACAGTGCAGACCAGGGCTGACCTCCCCTCTCAGCACAGGTCACCTTGGATGATGCTCAGGGCTAACAGGTTTGTAAGCACCTCAGGTTCTTGGTCACACCACATTTTGTCTTTCCCAATCCTTGAGCAGCTCCAGTGCAGCAGGTGGGCTCTGTCCTGCACTCAGAAAATCCACAGCACCTTTTGAAAAACACAGAAGGCTCCCTTACCCTGTGGGGCACACAGCCATCTCAGGCACCAGGCCTGGTTCAGAGAGAGCTGTAAAAGGCTGTGAGAGTGAGGAGGGATGAACACTGGGTACAGGGCTGCTGTGCAAGAGGCTGAGCTGAGGGACAGGCTGTAGCATTACATGGACAGCTGGGGAAACAGGAAACTGAGTCAAGGAATGCCTCAAATTCCCACTTCCCTCATCTCTTTTAGAGTGAGGATGCAACCTGCCAGGTCTCTGGCCTGGTTGGGTTGGAGACAGCTTGTCGTGCCACTAACATCAGTCGAGGTAACAGCTACCCTTGAGGGATGACAGACCCTCATTGCAATGGTACTAGGGAGCAGTGTACAAAATCAGGGGCATAGTCCCAAAAAATGAGCACTCCACAAGGCACTGAATGAGTTTCCCTCACGCAGCAATTAGCAATAACTCCTCCACAGCCCCTGCCACGGAAAAAGCACTGACGCTGCTCTGCCCACCAGGCTGGAGGACCCAGCTTCTCCCCACACACCCGGGGAACAGAGTGTTTGCCTTCCCTGTGCCAGCCTGTCCTGCCTCTCAGCTTCTGGTCCCAGTTTACTTTCTGCCTTTTACCACCCCCAGCAAGAGTCAGGTCCCTTGTATTCCAAACTGCAGGCATGCCATCTCAAAAGCCTTGTCCCGTGGGGATGGCTGAGGCATTAAGGCTTGCACCCCAGAGGAGCACTTACTCATACAACATCTTATTTCCACAGCAGTTGTGTTTCTAAAATTACAAAGGCATTTCTCAGGGCTGCACGGTTTTGTGGTAGCTTTTGTTCCCTTGATGCTCTCAGCAGGTAGGACAGCGCTCTGCACGGCTCTGCCCATTTCACTTGAAAGTCAGCAACAACACCACAACGCAGAGCTTTGCTTTAACAATGTGTTCTCGAGCCTGAGTCATAAACACTTCAAACCACCCCCACAGCCTGCGGCTCGAGCCGGGCAGGCTCCGCGTGGGCGAGCGCACCCGCGAGGGTGAGCTGCACGTGTGAAATGCGCCTCTGCATGTGAGGAAGCAGCACCCTGGGACACTGATCTTACCTCTCTGCAGACCACTCTCCTCTCTGGGAGAGCCCCTTGTGTCGACCTGTGCAGCTCAGCATCTTTGTGATGCCCAGAAGCGTGACAGCAGACACGCCTGCACGTGGCAGGGAGGCAGAGCCTTCCTTGGCCGGGGTGAGGAAGACTCTGCCTTGCACAAAAAGTTGTTGCTGCAAATGCACATCTGAGCTGGCTGGGAATTTGACAAGTGAAGCTACAGCATCTGTGAGGCTCCAGGGAGAGCTGATATGGGGGAAATGACCTGCTCTGCAGGAGGAGTGTGGCCAGACCCTGCCCGCTGAGGCAGGAACCCTGTCAGGGTGCACAGGGCAGCGTGTACTCGGGGCAGTAGTTCCCGGACTTTCTGCAGTCAAGTGTAGAATCTACTGCTCTCCGAAGGTCAAGCTGTGTCCAGCATTTGTTTCCCATTCCAGACTGCTGCTACAATGAGATCTCAGGGATGCATAGAAGAAGGCCTTTGCCTGAGCTCCAGAGCACTACAGGAGCATGCTGGAGCCAGCCCAGCACTCCTGCCTCAGCACCAGCAATCACCAGCTGCAAAGAACCAGCATGTGAAACCCAGAGCAGGCAGGCAGAGTGGCAGCAATAGGCAGGGAGAGGGCAGTGGGAACAGGCAGGGCCTTGCTGCAGGTCACTCCACCACAAAAGCCCCTCTCTCCCAAAGAAGACCTGGAACCCAGCTTGGACTCATTCACAGAATTACAGAATGCTTTGGGTTGGAAGAGACCTCATTTTGTTCCAACCCCCTGCCACAGGCAGGGACACCTTCCACTACCCCAGGTTGCTCAGAGCCCCATCCAGCCTGGCCTTGGACCCTTCTGGGGATGGGGCAGCCACAGCTTCTCTGGGTAACCTGTGCCAGAGACTCACCACCCTCAAAGGAAGAATTTTTTCCTAATATCCCTTCTGGCTCTGCCCTGTGTCAGTGTGAAGCCATTAACCCTTGTGATGTCACTCCAGGCACTTGTGCAAAGTCCTAGGACAAGGTCAGTAAGCATGGGAAGCGTGGATATATCCATGTGGATACATGGATATGTTTTTCCTTTGAATTGTAAGATCTGCAATTTCCAGCATCCTTCAGCCTGTGAGCTCCCAAGAGATCTCCGATAGCAGTGCAGACCTCACACAGTGTTTTAACCTGGTGACAAGAAAGGTGCATTTCAGTTCCCTTTCACGGTCCTTTTGTAGCCCCAGAACATCCACCAGTCTCAGCATCATAAACCAAAAATTACTGCTGCATGAAGAGCGGTGGGAGCCCAGTTCCTTGGCGCTGGCTGTGTGGGAGCAGCAGCGTTCCCAAGGCAGCCGTGCTCACAGCTCACAGCCAGCACTGCTGCAAGCGCTGGGCAAAGCAAAGCAAAGGGAGAAATTGGCTTCAGAGGACAGCAGGCACTGGGAAAGGCTGGCAGGGAGGGATGACACCACCACTCTGCCCGTTAATCATCTGTTTGGCACATCTAATCCCATCAGGCGGCTCTTTAAAGGCAGATGCTGCCTCACTCCCTGCGACTGGACTTATCTGCAGCAGCCAAGACAGAAGAACAGAGGCAAAACCCTTTCCATGCTCTCAGTGGAAGCATTAAATTTGTTTTAGTATCTCTGTACCACATCCTGTATCCACGGGTAACTGAGCACCCTTTCTACAAAGTTCATTACAATGTGTCATCTTCAGCTCAGCCTTGCCTTGTCCAGTGGGGGTTAATCTAAACCACCTGAGTTTCACAGGCTGACTCAGAACTTCGTTAATAAGGCACAGTACAAGTGAGTCAGTGGCATCTCTCCTCACTGCTGTTTTACTGACATACCAGATAACAAATATCACTCACACTGGACCACAGCCAGTGCAGTGGGATCCAAATCCCCATCTCCCACCAGCATATCTTGGCATACATCTTTGTAAGAAAGCAAAATGCATCTCTCCCCATTCAGGAGGAAATGGGGAACTCAAAAGGAAATCTCAAATCCTGATTTGTATTTTTTTCCATAGTCCATTTTCTGCCCACTCACCACACAATTACATTTGGACAGACACAAGGTACTTTGGAAATTGTACTCAGCACTTAATCCTCTGGCTTTTTGGCACTCATTTACTCCCCAGGTGCACAGAACTGCATTTGCTATTCACAGGCTACAAAGCAAAGAGCTGACCAGCAGTTACCTCTCCAAGTAGCTGAGTAGCTCTTGCATCCTGGCTAAGTCAGTGTACGATTATCCCCAAACACAGGGAAGCTTTATTCCTGCCCGGCTCAACCCCCCAAAGCCTCTGTCGTGCCCCAGTGCCTCACAGGAGGCAGCGTCACCCACTGGAGCTCGACAGGATGTCACGATTGCTAGAGCAGCATGGGGAGCTCACAGCCCGCCTCTGTGTGTTAGCAGGGCTCAGCTTAGTGCTGGAAAGACAGATTTTGGTGAAAAGCACCAGTCCCAGTGTTAATCACTGCTGTACACTGGGTGACTTGCTGCAAACAGTGAACTCTCCAGTAACACTCTGTGCCAAGGCCTGAAACCTCACCAAGGGGATGGAGTGAAAGGATGATGCTCTTCCATCACTAACTGATCTTTTTCTATCAGTTGCTTAAAAATATGTTTGGAAAGAAATAGGAAATACTCATCAACACAGAAGCTACACCCCGTGTTCTGTTCTGCAACTCAGCAAAAGGCTCAGAGAAACCAAAGCACTGCAGCTTGAGAAACAAGGTCCTGTTGGAATTAATCACAGCAAAGAAACTTCCCCAGAACCCTCTTCTCCACTGCAGAACCATAAGATCCCTGTCCAGTCAGCCCTGGGCCCAGGAATGTGTGATACCAACAGCTTCCACCGAAGCTCCACTGGCTGAATAGAGCTTTCTCAAGGCACTGTGACCAAGAGATGGCTGGTCAGGCAAGGAAGCCCCACTGAAAACAAATAAAGTAAATCACAGTCTAAAGCCAGCAAATGGGGTTTTTATTTTTTTTTTTGGCACAGTAGCAAGTGGAAGCATTTGGATGTGTTCCACCAACCAGTCCTCCAGAGGTTTACCTCTCCTTCACTGCTCTAGGCATGGCCAAAGGCTCTTGGGTTCCCCTTAGCAGCTGCCTTCTCTTGGTGAAGGAGCCAGGACTTAACAGCCACCGAGAAGGATGAGGCAGGAGAGAACCTGTTGCCACTACAGACCCCCATAAGTCATGAAATGTACCTGAGTAAATAAGACCATCTGGAATCTATTCAGGAACTTCCAGGGCTGGGACTGACAAGCTCAGTACAGACAAGACAGAACACTAAATAAGATACGCATTTAGGAATGTTGTAAATAAGTCACAAAATGATAAATTAGTAAATCGAGAGGTGCTTTACACTGGAGCTGTTCAGCTGCCAAAGATGAGGGCCTGTGGCATCATTAGTATTGTACTACTCTCTGTAGATCTGTGTAATTGGGAAACACGGGACTCATTTGGAAAAACTGCTCACAGGTAACTAGAAAGGATTTCACCTCCCATTTCTGTGGAATCCTGCAGGATTCTGGCAGCCCAATCACCTGGCCTGCACCTGCAGTAAGCTGCTCCCTTGGTTGGACAGTGTGTGTTTGTTCAGCTGTCCATCAATGCTGCCCTAGGAACCTACTCAGAACTCTGGAACCCATGGAAGTCCCCAGGTGATCTGCAGTGACACACTCCACCAGCTCCCAGGGCCATTGTGCCAGCCATGTGTGGTCATGCCATATGGTGCAGCACATGCACCGTTTACCTGAGTGAGGAGGAGACTTGCAGCTGAACTCTCAGCAGATATCAAATAACTTCAGGGTTTTTTTCTTCCTGAAGTAAAATGAAACTGCTCAAAGCACACCATAATGTTGGCAGGGCAGTGGTACCTCATTCACAAGGATGTAGGTGAGGAGACCCAGCTCTGCAGGATTCAGTGACTGTGGGCCATGGCTGGTTCTCCTCACACCAGGCAAAGCAGTGATGTGTTTGTGTACCTGTGCCTGCAGGACAGGTACAGAACACCCAGCTCAAAATCTGGTCTCAGTCTCCCAGCATGAGAGGATCTGTCAGGCTTTTCTTTCATGGGATGCAGCTGGGATGCCAGGAAAGCACTCCTGGCAGCAGGCACAGCCAAGAAATGTGGGCTCCAGTTCCCAGCCCTGCCTGGAGTGGCTGTGAGACAGACACCCTGCCTTGGAGGATGCCACATTTACCACACAAGCACCAATGGAAACTCCCAACTTGATAAGAAAAGCAACTTCAGTGCTCAATTACATCTCTCATTTAAGAGCACCAGTCTCCATCTGGTTCCCCAGCAAGGCCATTCAGAAGCAGTAGGGGCTGGCCCTCTCTTGCTTTCAGAACCCAGCAATCCTTCACACAGGTACCTCAAACAGCAAACTCCTGCACAGACAGCAGCTCCTGCCCAAGGATTAACACAGGTGTCACAGCTCCTCCCCTCATGGTGCTGGGCTTTGAAGAACCCCACAGCATCTTGTGTTATGTGACTGTGACATCAATCCCCTGAGCACATTTTCCAGTCTAACTACAGAATCAGAACAAACATCAATTCAAGGTCTTTTTTCTTGGCAACAAAGGATCTGTAAAGCAGTGCTGCTTTCAAAAGAAAACCTCCTGACTGAACTTCCCAGGATAATGTCCCAGGAGCAAACTGGCATCCTTTTAATCACTCCTTTAAGTCAAGGAACAAGGAGCTGAAGACCTATCCAAGAAGCAGGAGGTCACTCTTTTCCTTCTCAAAGGATGCAGGGCTGCCCAGCAATGAGAAGCAAAGCCTAAATTGAATATAACTGATTATAACAAAGAGCAACAAGACAAAAAAAAAAAAAGTCTACATTTCCACTCATCTTCTAGTAGTACTGCTGTGCCCACTGGGTTTTCTCTCTCCATATCTTTTATGCTGCTTCCATTTATCTGCCAGCTGAGCTAGTTGAGTTTGGGTCCACACAAGCCAATCAAAACTTGTTGCTTTGTGCTGTTAATTTTGTTTTACCTGAACAGGCAGCTGAAGGTACAGCTACACCTAGAAATGCATGTTCCTACACCAGGATCACTGAAAAATTGCGTGGCCTTGGGATAGCAGTACCTCCTGAGGTAAGCAGAGCACTGAGAAAGACAAATGTTTAAGAAATGTAAGAAACACAGACCAGGAAACATCCCACAGCAAAAGCAGCATTACAGAGGGGCCGGCAAAGTTCCCAGGAAATGGTGTGAGATGCTATCAGAAAACACAGGAACTAAACCTTAGCAACGACGACGTGTGAAAGGAAAGAAGAGGAAACAAAGAACTGCATACGAAGGAAAAAATCCCAGGAAGTCCTACAGTTACCCAACTGAGAAAAACTGTTAAAAATGCAGCATTTGAAGAAAACAGTTGGATACAGTGAAAGACATCAGCTCCAAATTAAACAGCACAGTCCTGAAACTGAGTTGTAACCAACCCAGAAATTGAAAAGAAGTTTTCATGTGAGATATGGAACACTGCCTTAACACTGGGGTGTGAAAGGCCAGGAACACAGGCATGACCTCCTTGTGGGAGAATAATCAATGAAAGAAAAAGGAAAAAATTTGCAGGGAAACACTTCTCAGGCAAAAAAGGGGAAAAAATTACTTTTTTGTGACCATCAGTTTTAGAAAAGCCCAGTCTTGGTCTATGACTTTGTTAGAACACAGAAATGGAATGACAAAGGGAAGAGATTTCACTAGAGAGCAAGTCAAACTCACTAATAATCAAAAGCTACATGAGTGTCAGAAATAAGGATTTGTCTACTGCAGTGGCACACTATCACATAGAATCATGGAATCAAGAAGTGGTTTGGGTTGGAAGGGATGTTAAAGCTCATCTTGTTCCAACTCCCTTCCACAGGCAGAGACACTTTCCACTACATCAGGTTGCTCCAAGCCCTGTCCAACCTGACCTTGAATTCTTCCAGGAATGTGACTATGCAAGTGACAAGGTGATTCTCTTTACAAAATCACAGGTGTCTTTCCTTGTCTCTTTTTTCCTGTTCTGGTGTATTACCCCTTCTCATTAATTAGCTTATCATTTTTTTTTGCTTTATAGCTTATTTTATTTTATACCGAAGCACTTCAGCTCACAGAAGGGCACTGTTTAATATAGGAGATTGTATGTATGTCACTTCCAGTTGGTTCCACAGGCTCTTTTGTCAGGTTTGGAAGAAGACAGGTCTACCTTGGTCACTGATCCCACCTCAGCACTCCCTTGGGCAGTGGGGCAGAGCTGACCTGCTCACCAGGAGATAAACACTGCTCATTACTTACAAAAACCAAGAAGAGAATCAGAGGCAGGAGGAGCTGGCAGCTGTGTCCCAGAGGTGCTCATGGATACACCGGAGCACAAGGTGCAGCTCCCAGCAGGAGTCAGCAGAGCTTCTCAAAGAAGCCTTCGAGGGACAGCGGCTTTTCTGCAGCACTGCCACCCTCCGGCTCCAGGGAAAATTCCCTCATCCTGGCAAAGTCCCTGTGCCCCTGTGTTTATCCCCTTTCCCTCTCACTGGCAAGGAAAGAACTGGCAGCAAAGCTGGATCTGAAAGTTCCCATCGGTGAGTAGAATCTGCACAGCAAAACCTTGGGATCCGCAGCTTGGAGGAGCTGCTGTCTGCCTGCCAACACTCATTGAATTTGGGGGCACCAACATGGCCAGTCCATCCAAAGACCACGGACACCAGCTGGGCACCACCTCAGTGCTCTGATGCCCCTGGCTAACAAATGCAGAAACAAGAGACAAATAACTTGCACCCCTTTTGTTAGATAAACTTTCTTTCTGAGTCTAGGGGCACATCCTGTCCAGCACTCTGGAAGAAGCTGTCCCAAATCCCCAAAATGGCACATGTAAAGATCAGGATTCAAGAACTTCACAAGGCTGTTGTGACTCTATTTAGCTCTGAGGGAAATTCCCTTTCTTAATTCTCCCTGCACTGGTTCACACAGGTTATTCACTGGTTATAACATACACCAGCAAGTGATGCACAGGCAGGTGAATCCCAAGCTCTCCTGTCACAAAAAATAATCTTTAGAAATGCTGCTGAGAAGTTGAATCTCATTTAGTAGAAGACAGCTCAGCACAGGAAGTCTGCTCACAGAGCAGCCCAAAGAGGAGACACCCTCAATGAACATGATCCAAAATCTGAGACCAGATGGCAGCTGTTATTAGAAAGGGTCGAACGCTTTTTTCCTGTTTGTGGGCTTTTAATGGCAATTTTCACAATAATTTACAAATTGGATGTTATGCGCACTTTATGTCCATTTAGCAATGGAAAATGTGAGTTAATTCAGCTCTCAGTCGAGAAACTGATGTATAAATGCCCTTGCTGAGGGCTGCTCTCTGGTTTGTGTTCTACAGGCAGACAAGCGAGTTCCTCACGCTGAACCTGCCCAACCTGCCGGCCCTCCCCACGCTGCTCCCGAGCTCCCTCTGCTTGCACCAAGGGGAGGACCTGGAAGTTTCCGAGCACTCAGGGAGGTGACTGTGGAGCAGCCGCGGGGCTCAGGTGTGCCTAAGGCAGGATGGGGAGGGAGTGTTCCAGCCCTCGGCAGGGCAGCAGCGCAGCCTTTCTCAAGGACCCCGTTCCCATGGAGCCAGTGGCTGCAGCCCACAACTCAGCACAGCTCTGGGCTCTGCTCGGAAACCCTGAACAAAGACAGAGGCAGCTGAGGAACAGTGCAAAGTGCCGTTGCACAATACTCCATGACAGCTATGCCAATACTACCAGTGCCTCGTGTCTGGGTGTAAGGAATTCACCCACAGGATTCTGTTCAAAAGAGGGAAAGAGATGGAGACCTGAGCCCAAAACACAAACAGAATAGATCAGTGCTGGAGAATTCCAGGAGTGCAGCTATGTTAGTCCTCAGCAGAGGAGAGGAAATACATCAGAGGGTACTACAGCCTTGAGTTTTTCCACCCAAGCTGTTGCAATCATCTCAATAATTCACCTCTCTGGACAGAACTTGCTTTCCAGTAAGACAGTTTGAGTTTGCCTTTTACTTCCAGTCACTTCAAACTGATTCAGCTTTGTGCCTTACTGGAAAGAAGAATCAGCAGCAGCGTTTCTCAGAGAAATGCAGTACAGCAATTGAAACCTGCAGCCAGTCTGGCCTGTCAGAAAAAGCAAAGGCAGAGCAGGTGGAGACTGCAATGAATGCCCCAAGAGTTCTGCTGAGGGAAGGAAAGTCAGGGATTTCTCTCCAGGAAAGCACAGGAAGTGTTAAACCTTGCACCTCTCCCCACACAGAGCACTTTCACAAAGACTTCCCCCATAATGCTTTTACAGGAGTGTAACCATCATCCTGACAGTCAGATCACCCATTCTCAGACAGTTTATATTTAATGTGGGTGAAAAAAAGGGAGTACTTTATAGCAGCCCCTGGAGGGAAGAGAAAGGACTGTGGTGAGCAGTCCACTGACAGAAACTGCTCCCTGGAGCTCCCTTCCCCCTTGCCCTCCTCCCCTCTCAAGAGTGCAGTAACTCAATCCACAAGGTAACTGAACTCTCCTGGGGGAATCTGGGGCACAAGAGGCTGCAGCTCCTTTCCAAACGAATTTGTTTCGTTTATTTATTTTGAAGTCCACTGATCATCATCATCATCACAAAAAACCCCCATGGGAAATGCAACTAAAGAGAAAAAGTCCAACCAAGACCTAAGAACCCAGAGCTAGGAGCAGATGTGGGCCTGCGTGGCACGGCGCCGGCACACGCGCGGGAGGAGACGACCCCGCGGTTGTGTGGCCAGAGCTGGGGTCCTTTATGTCAACCTCTGAACGATGACAGCATTGAGCAGGTTGGCTTCCTTCAGGGTCTGGTTCTCATCAGTCAGCTCTTTATTGGGGAAGGTGGTCATGAGGACGAAACTGGTGGCAGCCATCGCTGGCCGAGCATCTACTATGAAGAGCCGGATGTCACGGATCCTGTCCAAAGGGATCAAACACACAGGGTGATGCTGTTACTGCACAGCCTGGACAAATGACTGCTCTGCCTGAAGTGTGCAGCTCTGCATTTGTATTCCAGCTCTCACCACAGGCCACACCAGGCTATTCTGATTCAACCTGCTCCCATTTAGTGAAATAGCAGCAGCTGCTTTCTGGGCTACAGACTCAGTTCAGTGTTCTCGGTGTTGTCAGGGGTTATCTGAAACCGAAAGCCTCCAAACCCTTCCCGATGAACAATTAACAAACCGACGCTTTCTCAGCTCATCACACAGAGCAGAACCCAGAGGATTTCAGCTCCTGTAAGCAACCACACAGTGACACAGGATCCATTTCCTGAACTCAGCCACAGGCAGAGATTTTTGTAACTTTTTGCCCTGAGCCTGACCTTTATAGAAACTGGAGGAATGAGTATAAAATTATGAGATCAGGAAGGTTAGAAGGACTTAAAGAGATTTCAAATGAAGCAGCTAGCATATCTAAGCTTGTTGAAAGGAACAGAATTGTGGTGCTCCATTCAGCACAGTGAACAGCCTGATAGAAATGTCTAAATTGAGTCAGAGTAACTGAACCAGGTTCCTAATTATCTGCCAGTTTCCAAAGCCTTTGAAGACATTCAGTTTTTTAAAGGTCACATCAAGGAAAGTCCTGCTGATAACACTTATTCTCCCAGGTGTCAGGTCACTGGCTATAATTTATCCCAGTTTGGAAAGCAAATCCTACCCAATGGTTAGCAACTGTCTTAAAACAGCACAACAATATTATTCCCTTTCACTTGTATAGAAGGATGTCCAGAGCTTCTTTTGGCAGGCTATCCAGGATTTTAATGACCTCTTGAAGAGCCATTTATGCCTTGCCTGTCCTTGTGCTCGTACCTGTGACTGTGGTTGAACTTCTGGACCAGGCGGCCGCCATCAGCGAGCCGGATCTGGATGTTGGTGATGGGCTCTGACTCATCGATCATGATGGCAGAACTGGCTTTGGCTTCGTTCTCTGCCTGCTGGGCTGGTGAGCTGGTGCCCATCACCTGGGGTGCAGTGCTGCCAATAAGGAGACACAAGGTGAGCTGTTAGAAACCAAACTCACCTGGCTGCAAGGCACCAGATCAGGCAGCAAGCTCACTGCCTGCCAGGCCCAACTACCAGGGCTCCTCCACAAGCAAGATGGAAGTCAAATTTTTGACTCAGCCAGTCAGCAGGAAGTTTGTCTAAAAGTTAAACTCTACCATCCTCTTTGGTGCCAAGGGTCTTCAGACCCACAAGTTAACAGGGGAAAGTGTGACTTGGAAACACTGCTCCAATGCAACAAACCGTGGAGGTTCCAAACCAGGAATCTAGCTCCTGACAGAGGGAGGCTGGGCCACCTCACAGTATACCTCAGTCAGCCTTGTTTCCTTAGAGGAACACCTCCCATCCCACAGGCACCCAGTGCCTTTCTTTCAGAAGGATGAATCAGAAGGCTCCACCTTGTAAGGCTCGAGTGACTCTCTCACATTACATGTAGTAAAACCATTGTCACCATCTTCTCACCTGCCCAGCTTCTGTCCTTCTCCAGTAAAAGCTCTGAAGACACTTTTAGGTTTCACGTACTCCTCATCACGGTGATCTTCCATGTCCAGGTTCACCTGCCCACCCCGTGCTAACCTGCGCAGCTCAGCTGGGACTTCCCTGCAAAGAGAGTGTTCTAAGGCAGCTGCCTGGAGCAGCAAGGCAGGAATGTGAGGACAAAAGACGAAGATCTCTGGAATTTCAGGAATCACAGAGAGCCTTTGCTTATGTCTGTCAGGGCGGATGCTATCTGACAGACACAAATTAAAGGTTACTTCTCCCTAGCCCTCACCTGCAGTGACACAACGCATCAGAAATTCTCAACACAAATATGAACATGTTTGTTTACTTCAAACTCTCAAGTCCCCATATAAACCAAACCCACTCCCCGTTTACCTGAACCAAATGTTCCACATTAAGAGTAACTAATTTCGTCCAAGAAAGCTCAGGTGAAATATGCCATGGATTCAGAAGCCTGGATTCCACAAACACTCATGTTTCAGCTAACAGCTGTCTCTTTTATCCCCTCTCACTACGTACCCTCTGCGGATATCATCGAGGAACTGGGCATTGGATGGATCCTGGTAGCTCCTCAGCTCCCCACTATCCAGACTAAATCCACTCTTCCAGAGCTTCAGTACAACGTGCACCTGCAGCAGCCCCAAAAGAAAAATCAACCTCACTGAGCATCTTGGTGACAACAAAAACTGAAGCAAAATGAAAAATTCCAATAGGTTTTTCTGAGCTAAAGGAAAAACCCAAAGCACTGGCTTTTATGTAATGGTCAGGTATCAATTCCTAGAAGGTGGCACCATGGTCCCCTTTTGGATATATATGGCTGAAGAGCCAGAAATGTGCTGGGTGAGGAGCCAAAACCAAGGTCCCACCACAGCCATGACCTTGTTTGGTCACAAACCAAGCACAAGGGAATCTTGAATTGATGCTGTAAGCTCCCATCTATGAATATATATAGGATATACATAATAATGGATAAAGACTTGATTTCCTAATGCTCTTTGCACATTATTTTTCCCAATCTGCACTTCTAAGAAAGACTCAGATTCTTAATTAAAAGATCACCAAAAAACTGCTTATCCAAGACTTAATCATCTATTATTTTCTACTTGGGAATCCCACTGGAAGCAGGATTTTCCGTATTTCAGTCCTTGTGAATTTCTATCAAGCTTTGTAACTCTTGGGGCTGGGAAGCTCAGTAGCTGGAGCAGAGATATCCCTGGAGTGACAGCTACAAACCCGAGCAGAGATACTCACATCCTGAGAAGAGTTCTGTCTCCTCTCTCCTGCCACATAAGCCGACTCCTCCTCTGGAGTAGCCCCAAGGCGATACCCTCCCCCTGCAAAAGGCTGAGAGACAGAGGCAGGCACAGGGTTACAGAACCACACAGACCCCAAGAGCTGCTTCCCTGTCCCCACCACCTCTGTGGGTGAACAAGGGCTTCATGGCATCAGCAACATCTCCTGCCCTGTAGGCAGTGCCAGCTTCAGCAAGTTAATAAATGTGGCACAACAGAGCGCCTTTTCTTGCCACTGTGACACACAAAATGGAGCAGCACTAAGAGGGGAGTCCAGACTTAGCTGCTGAGATAATTCCAGGACTCCTCAGTACCAAACAGCTGGCACAGTGGAACCTTTACTGAAACGAGGAACAGAAGGAAGAACTCCTCCCTCCTCACCTTTGGCTTGCTCGTCTCACCACCACTCTTGGCCGTCCGATCGACTGCCACCGCGCCGTGTTCCTTGGCTCCCTTGAACAGATCCTCCACCAGCTCATTGGGACTCTTCTTCCTCGGAGGACCCACGATCTGCTGGCCACTTCTCTCTGAGCCACCGGCATAAAACCTAACAGAAAGCACCAGGCCCCTGGTCAGCTGGATCAGGGCTCACTTGTTCGTGCTTGTGCAGCTCAGTGAAACCCCTTGGATCTACAAACACTGGCTACCATCAGTGTGTCTCCCACTGCAGCCACGTGCAAGCTCCTGTGCTGCAAAGACTTTCTTTTTAGGTCCATTACTGTAAATTACCTGTGGATCAATAGCAATAAAGTGGTAACAATGCTCCAACCTGGGAAGAGAACAGCCCAGAGGGACAAGCCCAGTTTTGAACACTGGTACCAGCTTGACTGCCCAGCTGAGCAGGGCTTCCAGCCAACCTCTGACCTGGCAGAGCAACATCCAGCTGGAATTCTGAGGGAAGGTACATGCTCATGCCACACAAAACACGGATCTCAACTGGAAGCAATGGATGCACAGTCAGTGAAGTGTAATTAAGCACTTCTGGAAGATTGGGTTTATTAGCTTCCAGATGACTTGTAACACACAGAGTGGGCTCCCAGCTGCCTGCAGACCACAGCCCATCGAGGCTGAGGCACCCCTTCAGATACATCAGTTCCATTCCATTTACCTTGCCCATCAACCTTAAGGGTATTTAACTACTTAGAGCTGACATTGTAGCAGACTGTCCTACTAAAACTCTACGTTCCCCCTGGAAAGGGGCCCTACAGTTTTATTTCTGACTCCACACTCCATTACTTTATCCTTAAGTAACACTTAAAACAAAAATAACCCAAAACCCGACCAAAATAAACTCCCAAAACCCCAGGCAGTAAGAAAACCAATCCCTGCATAATTCCCACATTTCCGTTCCCTACAGACACAACTGAGGATCTGGGCAGTTTCCTGTTCTTAACCCAGGGCTTCCACATCCCACTTTAGGCTCTCTCTCAGTGCTGAGAGCTAGTGCTTACACAGCTGAGCATGTGCTTGTGCACAGGCTTTGCACTGACAAGCCTGCCCTGTCAAACCTCAAATGCTTCATTACAGGAACTTCATACGCATGTAAACCTGTTTTTTCAAAGAAGCTGTACACAAGCAGCAAGCCCTCCCAAAAGGAAAGGGATAAACACTCAGCATTTGAGCCTTCAGCTGCAAACTTACCGCTGTCCCTCCTCCTCTTCATCATCCTCCTCCTGTGCATGCACAAGGTCTCTGAATGAGGTTACTCGATGGTCACTGCAAAAATCCAGCAAGGATATCAGCCTCCAGACACATTCCCAGCTGGAACATTCCACACTGCAACAGGCTCCTTCTGCAAGATGGGCTCTGTTCACCAACACCTGACCCAAGAGCACTTTTCCTTCACAACAAAGGCAGCAACTCCTCTTTGGAGCTGGACAGCATTCCCTTGCTTTATAGGGATTTGGTAAAGTAAAATTCACTTTTTTGTTTTGTAAAATGCTTGCCTTGATCAGCTCAGGTGTCCCACAAAATAAGAAAATATTCTTCCAGCAGAGATATGATCTGCTTAAATGAAAGGTCACCACCAGATTGTTTTTAATGTCAAAATATAAATCAAGCTTTTCCTGAGCAATGAGGCAAGTTTTCCTAACTGATCTCTGGCTTAGTTGTGCAATAACACCCTTGCTTGTGATGTACAAACACTCAGGTTTTCACAGTTTCCAGAGAGCCACACAAGGTGAAGCAAACCTAAACACAGAGCTACTTCTCCTGAAAATCAGTGCTTTAGAGTGTGTGTTTTGTCAGCTTTCCAGCATGGAGGTGAAGCTTGCTCCTCACCTGGCTCCAGTGCCTCTGGATATGGAGCTGGGTGTGGGCTGGGGAAGGGTCAGGATGTCCTCATCACCCCCGTCCTCATAGAAACTGGCGAGTGCAATCTGGAAAGGAAAACCACCACAGCTCCTCAGGAAAAACATGCACAAACAACCTAGCTGAAGCATCTGTCACGATGGACCTCCTAAGGCTGCTCCCACTAAAGACACTTTATGCCATTTCCCCTGTTGCAGGTCCTGGCAAAGAGAAGGCCTCAGCAGGTTGTGCTATTTGGCTGTGTCATGGTAGGACACTCACTGCTGCAGGGATGTCACCCTCCCTGTCAGGGAATGTCACGGTCCTTCCTATGCAGCACTTATAGAGGAATTATGCCAAAATTACTGCTCTGAAACATCAGCTTTTGTGCCATCCATGAACAGACTCGGAATTTAACATAGGAAGTCTGAGAAGCAGGGACAGAAGCAGGCCAGAATGGTGGCTGACTCCCACTCTGTTTGCTGACAACCTCACCAGCATTCCAGGAAAACCTACATAACCCCGGCAAACCCCGTACCCACCGTCCCTCACCTCGCGCTACAAAGTGAATGACAGAACCAGGAGGGGCCTCAGTCTCAGCCAGCCCACTGCCCCGTCGCAGGGGCTGAGCCCGGTGACGGACGGGGACGAGGCCTGAGCCTGCGGGACACCGACCTCCTGCCCAGCGCTGCCCCCCGCTAGCGCCACAGCCTCCTGAGCCCCGGCCCCGCCGAACCCCGCACTGGGCCGGGGAGGGCGGAGGGCAGCGGAAAATGTACCTGGAGGTCCCAGCCGGAGGACTCGAGGAAGAACCGCGCTCGCTCCTCCTCGGCGCCGGTCACGGCCACGAACTCCCTCAGCGCCTCCTCCCTGTCCGCCATCTTGCCGCGGTGCAGCGCCCAAACCCCGCCGGGCTCCTCCGCACCGCCCCCGTGTGCACCGCCAAACCCGCCCGGCCGGAAACACATCAGGAGACGCGCGGCGTCCAGCCCGCGCACAGCGGCACCTGCCGGCCAGGAGGTGGCACTGCACCGCGCCCGCCGCCGGAGTTAGCGCAGGACACCGGGTATCGGCACCGGGCACAGGGTACCGAGTATCGGGCACTGAGCATGTGGTATCGAGCACTAGGCACCGGGTATCGGCACCGGGCACAGGGTACAGAATATTGGGTATAGGGCACCGGGTACCAAGCACCTAGAACAGGGTTCCAAGCACCGGGTATGAGGCACTGAGGCCTGGGCACCAAGCTTGGGGTACCAAGCACCAGGAACAGGGCACTGACCACCAGGCACTGGGCGCTGAATATCAGGCACTGAGCATGGGATACCGAGCACCAGGAACTGGGTATTGCGCACCAGGAAGGGGTACCAAGCACCAGGTATTGGGCACCGAGCACGGAGTATCGGGTACCAGGTATCAAGCATGGGGTACCGAGCACCAGGACAGGCAGAAGCAAGCCCCGGTGTGCAGCACCGAGCCCCGGGGATGGGCAGCGCCAATCCCCAGAGCACCCAGGGATGGTGTAAGGCCACAGGCAGGGATGGGACTGGCAGTGTGGAGCAGCCCACGGCAGCCTCTGCATCCTGGTTAGTTTATTTTCAGGTTCATATGTCACTGCTGGCAGTGGCCATGCCCTGAGACCCAGCTCAAGGATCCAGAGACTGAGGTGGAGCAGGATAAGGCAGCATCTCCAGTGCTTTGCTTTTCATGCGCTTGAAGAGGGAGAAGAGGAGCCCACAGAGGAGTGCCTTCTCCAGCAGAATACCAAGCCACAGGAGGAGGAGGCTGGACATAAGGTTCTCACCTGCAATGGGGACAGAGGATGTGAGTGACCAGGGCTTGGGGACAGGCATCCCAGCACTGCAGGGAGCCTTTGCTGGAACTGCAAGTGTCTTCAGGGGGTGATACCACACAACCACCCTGGCAGGCAGCCCAGGCCAGCAGCTCTGACGCACCCTTATTTATTGGGGAACCCTTTCTTGATTCCTCCTGGGCCATGTTGGAGATCCACAGGAAGGCTGAGGAGTTGGTAGAGGCCTGGCCATCGTGCACCACCATGCAGGTGATTGTGGACCCGTTTTTCTCCTCCGTCGCTTGCACATCCACCTGGCTTCTCAGCTGGAACAAGCCACTGCGCAGCTCCGATGGCTGGGAGACGTTAGGCACCTTTATTTCAATCCCATTCTCCAGCCAGGAAATGGACACATTTGCTGGGTAAAACTCCTTCACGAGGCAGGTGAAGGTCACGGTCTTGTTCACCTCAACAGGGCTCGGCTCAGCATGCACTTTGACACCGGGGGGAACTGGGAAGAGAGGCAGAGCTTGGTGTTTGGTGTCCCTGGCTCTGCAGCCCACAGGGTACCCAGTCCCTGTCCTCCTCCCAGAGACCCCAGCCCCACAGGAGCAGGACACCCCAGTGTGAGTCCCCCAGCCCTCACCTTGCAGGACTCTGCTGAGCTGGTAGCTCCCACGCAGTGGGTCCTGCAGCGTGGAGTGCTGCACCTCACAGATGAGCTGTGAGTGGACATAAGCCTTCTGCAGGGTCACCATCACTGTGCTGGACATGTTGTAGGTTTTCCCTCTCCATTCGCTGATCTGGGGCTGCTGAGCCATCAAGGGGACCATGTTCATGAACCATTTCACCTCAATCTCTTTTGGAAAGAACCCTCCAGTTGTGCAGGAGAACGACGCTGACTGTTCTGGCCTCATTCTCTGCTCAGGCCCAGACAAGAACAGGGGGCTGGGTTTGGCTGTGGAGAGAAGCACGGGGTCCATTAGACCAAGCTCTGGTCCCTGCCCAGCCCTGGGTCTGCCAGGGGCAGAGTTTCCTACAAGGGCACAGGGATGGCCCATGGGATCCTCTCCTGGACCAGCCCTGAGCCCCTTCCCCATCCCTGTGCTACCCCAGCAGAGCCCACTGGGCTGGTTCCCATCAGGAGCTGCTCCGGGAGCCCCACTCACCATGGACAGACACCTCGGTGCCATTGCCACGCTGAAAGAACTCATCCTCACCACTGTCGTTCTTGCGAAATTTCACACAGTAGTAGGTGCCCGTGTCCTCAGGCTGAACGTTCCTGATGTGGATGGTGAAGTCTGAGTCGGACCCATCCACTGCTCTCATCACTCTGGGATAGCGATCCTTCTCTCTCTGGTCATAGATGGTCTTGTTCCCACTGCCCCATCCCTTCAGCCACCTCACACCACCTATTATAACCATTCCAGAATGGGTGCAGTTCAGGGTGAGTGTCTCTCCTGCTGCCACCGACAGCTTGTCCTGGGGCTGGTGCATACTGAAGTCCTGGGCACCCACACCTAGTCACATTGACAGGAAGGTTTGGAATTGACAAGGGCCCCAAGGCTGGGGAATAATGAGTCACCATCAGACCCCAGCCCTCAGCCTGGAGCTGGGGACAGAGAGCTATTCCTGTCCCTTGTCCCCTAGCCTGCTGTGGACTGCAGGATGAGCAGAGTCCAGACTCTTGCTGGAATAACTGAAGTTCATCTGGAAACAAAAGCAAGCTGGATGGGAGGCAGCAAGAGGAGATCCCTGGATACCCGTGGGCACAGGGAAGGACTGCCAGGCCAGCAGAATGCGTGGGAAATGTGATGGGGCAGTGCAGGCCCCACTTACCCACGTCTCTGCAGAGCAGGAGCAGCATCAGGCACACGAGAGGCAGTTCCTGCATTACCAGAACCATGGCTATTCCACCTCTTGCTCGCTGATGGCTGGGCTTTGCTCAACTGGATTCGGCTCTGCACTCTGCTGACCCGGGCTCAGCTGACTCAGCTGGACTGAGCTTGGCTTAGCAGGGTGCTGGGCTTGCATGCAGCAAAGAGGAAGGAAAGGGGCCACCACCAGTCCAGTTCCTCCATGCTATCATGTCCCATTTGCTTCTCAATGCCCACATGATCTCCTGTCACATTGCTGGTCCATAGTGGCAATGTCCACCCCACTTTCCCCTCAGATGTGCCCCAGTGAGGGCCATGGGCACAGGCAATGAGAGGGACCCCGGATCCAGCATGCTCCCCCACACATGGCCAGCCTGTGGCTCAGCACCCTGGGATGCCAAGGAGACTCCCAGCCCTTGCCAGCTGGATCGGGGTGTGGGATGCTGTCTCCCATGGGCCGGTGGTGCAGAGCAGTGCCCGGGATACACCGAGTGTCTCACATGCCGAAGCCCCGGTGCTCCTGCCCCTCACTGCACAGGGGAGGATGAAAAGGGGCTCCCTGTTCCGAACCCAGAGCATCCCTTGGGTGCCAGGTGGCCCGGGAGTGATACCCGGCGGGGTCTGGCAGGGTGATACCCACCGAGGGTGATGCCCAGAGGTTCTGCCGGACCCCGCCCGCCCCGGGCAGACACCAAAGCGTTAACCACCCGCTCGCCTCCATTTCCTGTCCCGCTTCCCCTTTTCCTTCCCAAAGTTTCGGCAGAACCCAAGGCCCCGGTAGCAGCTCCGCTCCCGTCCGAGCCGCGAAGCCAGTCCGGTCCAGTCGGAACGGGGTGAGTCAGAAGTGGGACCCCCCCCAGAAGCTCTCGGAGCTCCCCTGCCCCGTCCCCCTGCCACTTCCAGCGAGTGGGCAGCAAAGATAAACACCGGACGGGGCGGACGCTGGTCCTTCCCCGACCACCTTTTGGTGTCAGTCCGTGTCCAGGGGTGCAGAGCATCCCCAGTCCCGGCGATGGGCAGAACCGGGTCGAACCCTGCCGAGCCGCTGCCATCCTTGTCGGGGACTTTGGGCTGGAGAGGTCTGGCGACTGGAGAGGTTTTGTGGGGCAGGAGGGATTTTGTGACAAGGAGGGATCGGGGGCTGTGCTGGGCTACAGGGCTGCACATCCTTGCCTAGGACACTGTCTCCTGGCTGGCTCCTGGCTGTGAACCCAAATTCCTCGCAGAGCCCCAGTGATCCTGGCTGGTGTGGAACAGAGCCAGGGTGTTAATGTTTAACAGCACTCCGGAGTTTTTCCTGCCAGGAGTTTCCCTTGGCTCGCTCTGCACCTCCGTGGCCTCCAGGCAGCTGCAGCACCTCCTGCAAATGGCAGAACAGGATGCAGATTTATCAAACCACAGAATCGCAGAACTATTTGGGTTGCAAAAGCCCTCCTGGATCCTCGTGTCCAACCGTTAACCCAGCACTGCCAAGGCCACCACTAAACCATACCCCTAAGTGGCACATCTGCATGTGTTTTAAATCCCTCCAGGGGTGGTGACTCCACCACTGTGCTGCCCTGGGCATCCTGCTCATTTGTCAGATTTGCCCCTTGTTCATTTAGAACCGGATTTTGGAGGCTTTCCTCCCTCACAGTGCATGCATATTGTCTCTGTCACATCCCAGGATATCTCTCAGCTGCAAACTGGGGGATACTGAGGCATCTCTGCCTGTGAGGAAGCCCTTGCCTCACCCCATTTCTCATCCCTGAACCCTCCTATCTCTGTGCTCAGATGTGTGTGCACACCACCCATGTCACCCAGGACTTCAGTGTGCACCAGCCCCAGGACAGGCTGTCGGTGGCAGTGGGGGAGACCCTCACCCTGAACTGCACTGCGTCTGCAACGGCTGATCCCGGTGGTGTGAGGTGGCTGAAGGGATGGGGCAGTGGGAACAAGACCATCTATGACCAGAGAGAGAAGGATCGCTATCCCAGAGTGATGAGAGCAGTGGATGGGTCCGACTCAGACTTCACCATCCACATCAGGAACGTTCAGCCTGAGGACACGGGTACCTACTACTGTGTGAAGTTTCTCAAGAACGACAGTGGTGAGGATGACTTCTTTCAGCGTGGCAGTGGCACTGCGGTGTCCGTGTATGGTGAGTGGGGCCCAGCAGGACACTGCTCCCAGGGACCCCATCCCCTGTCCACAGCGATGTCCTGCTCTGCCCCACACCCACCACCCTCTCTTGCTCTGCCTCTGTCTCCACAGAGACATCCCTGGTTCCTGGAATGGTGGTTGCAGCGGTAGTGCTCTTCTTTCTCCTCCTCCTTGGCCTCTTTGTTGCTCTTTGCATCTACAGGAGGAAGCACCAAGGTGAGGTGGGCAGTCCGTGCCCGGCCAGGACAGTGGCCATGGGCAGCTTCTCCTCTGTCCCTCTGCAGTGCTGTGCAGGGACCCCTGGCACCACCAGGTTTGTACTCAGCACCTCTCCCTTCTGCACCCTTAATGAGCAAACTGTCTTATCCACCTGCTTTATTTTGGCTTCCTTTCTTGTCTGGAGCTGTAACTTTCCCCAGGAAAGGCTTTGTTTTGCACACTCACAAGTGCACTGTTCTGTTGATTCTCTCTGCATTTCACAGAAGCTTCATGGTAGGGAGCACCAAGTACCAGGGTGGTACCCTGCAGCTCCTCACCATTTGTCTGAGCCCAGCCCAGCTGTGCAGACAACACTTTGTCTCTCTTCTCTGCCTTCAGTGGGAGCATCCTGCTGAAATCCAGGAGGGGAGTTGAGGGCTGTGCTGGGTAGGGAAAGGACCCAGCTTCCTTTAGTTCTGATGGCCATCCTTATCCTTCCCCCTACAGTGAAGTCCTGGATGCAGAGAGCTCCCACCTGCCCAGACAGGTAAGAGTGAGCTGTGAGCATGGGGAAGCACATCCCATGCTGATGCCCTGGTTTACAGGAGCCCTTCAAGACTCTGAGGCCAGGGGGGACATTGGGTGGGCAGCAGCTGTCTGTATCTGGCCCCTGCACACTATGCACCATAGTGCAGGGCCACTTCTGCAGCTGTGGCATCACCAGCCTGGCTTGAATCTGGTTTTTGGGGTTGTCCTGTGCAGAGCCATGAGGTGGTGATCCTTGCAGGTCACTTCCAACTCTGGACATTCTGATTTAGGGCTATTTTGGTGAGGTTTTTCTTACAGCAGCATAACCCATTTGTGTGCATTTTTGCAGCAGAGCAGCAAGGAAGAGAACAACATCCACTATGCTGACCTGCAGCCCCTGCCCCCGGCCCCACTGCGCAGCAGGAACCCGGGCACAGCCCCCACTGAGTATGCCAGCCTCAGGGTGGCTGCCAAGTGATGCGTGGCACCACTGCCTGCACAGCCAGGCCCTGTCAGGGTGGAAGAAGGGACGTTTCTGCAGGGCACAATAAAGAAAGAAGTGGAGCTGTTTGCATGGTGCGCCCTGATCTCAGCTCAGCACACAGTGCTCATCATGCTTATATCTCAGAGGAGCTCTCCCAAGGCCTGAAGCCGTCTCGACCAATGGATGAGACCACGGGGTCAAGCACCTCTGCTTTGTGCAAGCTCTTTGGTGCTGATGACACCAGGAGGACCTCACACAAGTCTGTGTCCACCAGCATGAGCCTCCACTGGCCATTTCCCAGCCCATAGGTCCATAATTTGTGCTATCTTTTCAATTCCCTCAGTAAAGCCAGCAAACAGCCTTCTGTCCAGTCCTGCTGTGATCAGAGCAAGAGTAATAGTGCCACTCTCGCAGGGTCCTGGAAGAATGCATGTCCCACACAGCCCCCCTGTGCTACTGCTGAGCCCTCTGCTCTGCTCCCAACTCCCACCTGCCCCAGGCAGGGAACCTGCCCAGTCCCATGAAATCTGCATCTCCTGGCAAGGCAGAGGAAGCTCTCAGGAACAGCCCCTGGTGCTGCTGCTGCAGGCTGAGGCTCAGCCCTCGTCCAATTTTCCCTGCCCTCCTCAAGGGGCTCATGCTGTTAAGGCCAGGGCAGCTGGTACCAGCTGGCCCTTCTGCCCCTTCCCCTGGTCCATGCATATCTTCAGCTCCAGTCTGTGCACATCTGCTTCATGCACATCTTCTGCTCCTGCACATCTGCTCCACGCACAATTACTGCTCAATGCACATCTGCCCCCTGCACATTCCCTGCTTCGTCCCCACATGTTCAGTGCCCATCTCCATGGGAAGCAGGTCAGTGGAAGGAAGCCAGAGGGCAGAGGTGGCGATGGCAGGAAGCTGCAGATCACGCTCCACACTGGGCACTGCTGCAGCCCCCAGCAGGACCCAGTCACCACACACAGCCCCGATCTCCCCAGCTGTGGCAGCTGAGCTCCCACCACGTGTGGCCCCAGCAGTTCCCTCGGCAGGGGGAATTGAAGCCAAAACAGGCTTTCCAGGGAGAGGAACCTACTGCCAGCCCCACTGCCTGTGACCTTGAAAGCGGATACAGTCACCAGATTTCAGCTTTATCTACTTTTTTTTCTGTGAAATGAGAAAAGAGAAGCGAAACAAGACAGTGTGACCCAGGGGAGTGGGGCTGGTGGGGAGATCCTTGAGGCGACAGAATTGTCACAGTGGGGAGAAAAGCCACTAAGGAAATTCATTTGTACAACTGAATAAGAGTCCTCTGCTCTGAGGATGTGAAGTGGGGACAGTCTGGGGTCAGTCCTTTCTCAGGGACAGCTTGGGGACACACTCAGCACCCTGTAGGCACAGCTGTGGTGATGAGTTTGCTGGGTCAGGGGTCCAGCACCTGGTCTCAGCCTGGGTCCCTCAGTGGGGGGTTGTGGGGTTGGGGTGTTGGGATGAAGTCTCTCCCATTGGGATGAAGTCTCTCCCAGCATCATTTCCCAAGTGGAGCCATGACTGTGCCATGGATCATTTCCCAGCTGAGGCAGTGGCTGCTCTCAGGAGGATTTGGGTTGCCCAGGCACTGAGCAGGGACAACACCAAAACTGGCAGAAATCTCACATCAAGGCTATGAACATGAGTATGTAAAATATGTGGGTGAGACCGAAACCGGGGACAGACCTCGAGGACCAGAGGAAATGAAATTCAAGGGGATTTAGAGCTTTATAAGCATTGGGCTGAATCAGGAGGGGGGAAATCCAGTTTGATAGGAGCATATGCAAAGCAGGGAGTGAGCAGAGCACCGGCAGAATGCTCCGCACCTAGGAAAGGCCCCAGGTCTGCGGCTTACTGCCCAGGGGAGGGATTTGGTGGTTATTAAAGGAAAATCCTTTAAGCTACCAGCCTGGGGTGTGCCGGCAGTGAAAGCACAAACAAGAGCCTGGGCACGGACACAAGGTAGGAGCGTGCTGGGGAGCAGAACCTTGCCCGGGGGGCAGAGCCTCGCTCAGGGGGCAGCACCAGGCAAGGCTGGGCTCATGGATTCACTGCTCATCCGCGCTATTTTCCTGGTGCTGGTTGTCACATCCCACCAAGTGAACTTCTTGGTCAGTGGGTGTGTATGGGAGGTTGGGAGCTGCCATTGCTGAGGGGATGGGGGCACAAGGCAGTGCTGGGGTTGAGGCTGACACTCACCAGGCTCCTGCTGCCACAGCAGGGGACTTCAGTGTGGAACAGAGGTGATGCCTGGATGGCTACTGGCAGAGCGTTGGTGTCCTGGGGGGAGAGGATATGCTGGCTCCAAGCAGGTTTTGGGCTGTGTCCCTGTGCATGGACACTCTGAGGCGGAGCCATGCCAGGTTTACCTCAGCTGCTCCTCATCATGTTGTGTGAGCTTGGTGCCAAAGCCTCTTGCAATGGCAAAGCCAAAGAAGAGGGCTGGGGAGGCTGATCTGGGCTGCACTGTGATGGGTGTCTGGGCAGCCAGGGGATGCTCAGAGGCTTCTCTGGCATTTGATCCACTCCTGCTGCTGGGAAGTGGGAAACATCTCCTGGAGGTGCCAAGGTGGGTGCTATGGTGTGTGTGCCATGCTGTGTGCTATTGTGTGTGCCATGGTGTGTGCTGTGGTGTGTGCTATTGTGTGTGCTGTGGTGTGTGCTATTGTGTGTGCTGTGGTGTGTGCTATGCTGTGTGCCATGGTGTATGCCACAGCATGTGTCACAGTGTGCTGTTCCATGCTGTGCCGGGGAGCCAGAGTGGGAAGCATGTGCTGGGCCAGGAGCCAAGGGGGAGCACCATCTTCCAACAGAAAACACAGAGTATCAGAGAGCAATCAGTCTGGAGAGCGGCTGATGGAAGGTACTGGTCCTGGCAGTGAGGGGAGGGCAGAAGTGATTTAATTAATGCTGAGGAAGAGCGTGGTCTCAGTGCATGTACTGGCTGAAATGGGGGGATGCAGGTGCCTTCTTTGTGTCCTGGGTGACAGGAGAGGGCTGGCTGCACTTGCAGGAAATGGGACAATGCTGAGCAGTGCTGGTGACAGGGCAGGGCAAGGAGAAAGGGGGAGAGCCAGGGATAAATGCATTGTGCCCTGTGCTGGGGTGCTCCATCTCAGTGATAAGAAGCAGAAGCGCTCCACAGCAGCAGTGTCTGTCACAGGAGCAAGTGCCCAGGGCATATCGTGTCTCCAGGAGCAGTCATCACTCCAGCTGGTCTCCTCCAGTGTCTGACAGGGCAGCAGCTCCAGCCAAGGGCCTGGTTTGGGGCTGTCTCTGTCCAAGACACCCTTGTGCCCCTGCTCTGTCCCCATCCCTGCCCCTGGCCCTGCCCTAGCTACCGTGAGACTGTGGTGGCCACAAGTCCATCCACAGGGAGAGACAAGCCAGTCCCTTTGCACATCATCAACCAAATAGCCACAGGGACCCCACAGAGCCCCCACGATGCCACAGGCATCCAGTGATGGTTTGGAGACCCCATGATGCCATAGGGACCCCATGATACCAAGGGAACCAGGCAATGCCATGTGGACATTGTGCCAGCATGCCAGCGGGAAGCAGCAGAAGCCGGAGGAGCAGCTGGGTGTTTTGAGGGGGTTGGAGGGAGTGAGAGGGTCTCAAAGGCACTTTGATTGTCCCCCAAAAATGCCTCATGGATCTTGTTTGTGCCTGCTGGCTGGCCTGGCCTGGGTTCCTGCCAGAAAAGACAACAGGAGGGAGAAGTCCTGGGTTGCTTCTGCACAGTTGGAACCTGCTCCCTCCAATTCCAAATCTGTTAGCTCACCCCTTTGCAGCTCCCTGTTTCTCAGGCTTTTCCTTGGAAAGGAATGAAGCCAGAGTAAAACGGTGACATGCTTTACACTGGTTCTGATTTATTTCACGTCTTACTATTGAATTTTATTCCCTGGTTTCACAGTTGTTGTGGATTTTCACCAAAGGGGATAAACAGGTCTGGGATTTGGGGTTGTCATAGGAACTGTTTTTGCGCCACAGCCTTACTGCCAGCCTTGTCCCCTCCTGACAGAGAGAGTGAGCCAGCACAGCGGGGGTATCTCCACACCCCAGGCACAGCCCCAGTGGCAGCTGGGGTATGGGACAGCCACCCCATGGCAGCAGGACACTCGGGATGCTCAGGGAGGAGGTGGACTCCCAGGCACTGCCCAGCCATGCCCACGAAGCAAACTGGGAGCCCCAGACTGTAAACCAGGGCTTTAAGTTGAGAAGGGCTTAAGGTTCGGAGGATGTGACTTTTCCCTGTGGATTCTCTGGTGTCCAGTAGGAGGTTGTGCTATTGCAGTTATTGCTACTGGGAACCTCTCTGGCCAACTTGGGATAATTTTCATTAAATCCCTGGAGCTGAAGGGGTGTGGAGTGGATGGAGGCCTGCCCTATGACAATTCCTCATCTCTTCAGTCGCAAGGAGAGTGAAAAGTGAAAAGTGTCACACACATCCTTTGTGCCCAACACTGCTTTGGCCTCTGTGGTCCTTCACTGCAGGACACCATGAGGCCAAGATGCTGGCAGTGATTAAAGAGGGGTTTCCAGGGCCATTGGTCAAGCAGGAACATCCAGTGCTTAAGACTCAAATTGTGCTTTAAGTGTTGGACGGAACATTGTTCAAGGACAGCCCCCCTCTGGAGCTGGCATGGGGAAGGCAGATTGAGCTGCAGTGCTGGGTCCTGCCAGTGCCTGAGTGAGGGTCCCAGAGTGGGTGGGAGAGTGGTCCTGCCAGCACTGGAATTCCCGGGGCTCTTCATGCTGGATCAGCTGTTGGTGTCGCTCTGGAGCGGTCCTGGTCCTCCCAAAATCCTCATGTACATTGTACCCAAAGTGAACCATGCACACTCCTGAGGATGCTCCAGGTGGTTTTGCCCAGCGAGAAAAGTTCAGGGGAAGGAAACCCTCTGAGGAGCTCCCTGTCCTGAGGGCAGGATGTTGTGGGGTCCCGGGCGCTCCCTGCTCCTCCCGGCACCGGGCGACCTTAAAGTGTGGCTGTGCTTGGCCGTGGCCCCAGCGCTGGCTGCCCCGAGCCCGGCACAAGTGTCCCTCTGCAGAGAAGTGCAGGGAAAGGGAAAAATATTGAGAGAGGCAGGAGAAGGGGGAAAGCAGGCGCTGCGGGAGAGAGCACAGCACGGCCTGAAAGCTCCCTCTCAGCGGGCTTTTGTTCGCCCTGGACGTGCCCAGCGATGCTGCCAGCCCGAAGGGGCTGTGCTGGCGCCGGTGGCTCCAGGCGATCCCGGAGCTCCGCAGCCTGCCCGGCGCCTCGTTCCAGCGACGTGCCCATGGGCAGGATGCAGCTGCCTCCAGCGGGGACCCCCAACACCCCGCTGGGCTCGGACCCTCGCCGCCGGCCACTGGGGTGGGCACTGCTCGGACCCACAATGCGCTCCCGAAAATAATTCCTTCTGACAGATCCATTTCTTCCACATGGTTCAAGCTTAATTTTATAATGGTATCAGTAGCTATGGCAACGTGTAAAAGAAAAACGGATCCCCGAGCCCGGCAAATTCTCCGTAAACAGCTCCCGTCTCCCGGAGCCCGGCTGGGTGGGCATCACCCCTTGCCCACGGCTACCGCGGCCGCCGCGGTTTGTGTTTGGGCTGGGATTCACGCGATGACTAATTAGCAGCGTTAACTGCTTACGCCTTGGGATGATGATTCCATCCGCTAATCCTTGGGGCTAGGCTGGGCTAATTGGGTGGATATCATTAAGGCTGGCTGTTAGGAGCTGCCCTTATAGGATTGCAGCATAGCGAAGGCTGGAGCACCCCTCTGGGCACCCCAGACCCAGCACGGGGGGCCGGACACGGCTCAGCCCTCGCGGTGTCAGGGGGTCACCAGCCCCATCCACACCTCCAGCCCGCCCCAGAGCCGCTGCTGCTGCTGCTGCTGAACATCCACGCGTGTGCACACGAGGGAATGTGCACAGGAACACAAACAGGGACGCACAGAGGAGATTTCCCGCACGCAGGACCCCCCTCAGCAAACATCAGCCGGTGCTGGCGTCTGCCGCGGCTCAGAGATCTCCGGTCACCGCCGCGAGTGGATAATCCCAGGCAATATTTTCTAAACCTGTTAGACATCACACAGACCCTCTAAATCCCTGATCCCCCTCCAAGGCTCCAGCGGGATGGCAGCACTTTCTGCAGCTCGGATTTGCAGCTCCTTATCAGGGCCAGCTCCTTGGAGCGATGCAGTCACTGGGAGCATGGTGGATTCTGTGGACCCAGAATTAATGCCCCAGATTTTTGTCACCTTTCAACTTAAAAAAAAAAAAAGACCAACACAACCCCCCTGGAGAAGCATTTTTCTCCCTCTAGCCTCCAGCAGCAGGGCCAGAATAACCCCAACCCCACAGAGCTGAGAGGGCTGAGTCAGGCAGTGTGGATGTGTTTGGTCTCAACAGGGCCAAAATAAAGACCCAATAGGTCCAGAACGTGGCTCCTTGGAGCTGCTATGAGGACAACGTGGGGACAGTGACCACAGGGACAGCCTGGCAGGAAGGCTGGGGATGACCCCTAAGGGCTGGTCAGCATCCTCTTCCAAGGGGTTGGTCTGGCTGTTTCAGGTGTGCAGCCCCCCTGTATCCCAGCAGTTGTGCCATTCCCACCGTGAGGCATCAGATCCAGGTCTTTCACAAATGACCCCACAAAGCCCCCACTGCTGGACACACCATCTTCCTTTGCAGTGAAGAGTGACACAGGGTTGTACCAGGTCTCCTACACCTCATGTGCCATGTCTCAGCCCTCCATGGGGCATCACCCTGGTGATGCCCACACGCCAGGTTCCACAGCACAAATCCCACCTCTGAGCCTGGATTTTAGCACTTCACAGCAAGGGCTCTTGCCAAGCAGGAAGCAATGGGCTGAGCTGGCTGAACATGATCAATCCCCCACGTTAGCAGTTTTATTTCCATCCGCAGCTGCCGCAGGACTCTCAGGCAGTGCAGCCTCGATGAGCTCCAGCCGCCGGCCCGGCAGCACAGCGTTATCTGCTGCTGCAGCCTCGGATGCGCTTTCATGATAACGATTTGCAATCAACAAAGAACTTGGAGAGGATGCAGAAAAAAAAAAAAAAAGACAACTGGCATTAGAAACTGAGATGATATCGCTCTTCCATCAGCCGAGCTCCACCACAGTCCTGGTGGTACCACCAAGGGGAGATCAAGGTCTTCTCCAGCATCGCTCCATGGGGCTGGCTGTGTGCTGGGGGATCTGGGTACTGGCACTGCCACCAGATCCCCACGAGGCAGTAGAGTGCAGAACTTCCCCCTCCAGAGGGGGGAGGGAGGCTTTAGTTCAAACAACTTCCATCAATGATTAACACCCAGCTCTGCAATATCCCTGCATGGCTGGAGTCCTCCCCCTGCACCCTGCCCTCCCCCCTGTCCCAGCCACTTCCTCCTCCACAGCACTTCTGCTCCTGGGGTTGGGGAAGGGTCCAAGGGTGGGCACCAAAGCTCCCTGTGGCTCTGGAGCTCATCAGAGCTGGGGTGAGCTCAGTCATGCCACATACAGACAGCACAGATGTCTCCCAGTTTTGCAACCACTGCCACAAAGGGATTTGGGCTACCCTGTGTCCCTGTTGAGCTGCCCTGAGTGGGACCTCTCTTGTGTCCCTGTCCCTGTCAACAGTTAAGGTTGGAACAGCTCCCTAAGATCACCGAGTCCAACCATTCCCACAGCACTGCCAAGCCCACCACTAACCCATGTCCCCGAGTGACACATCCACAGGATTTTTGAACACTTAAAAGGATGGTCACTGCACCACTTCCTCTGCAGCTTAGTCCTGGGGCTGTGCACATACTGCACACCCACAGCAGAGAGCAAACCCTTCTCTGGGTCAAGGGGCAAGATCCTGTCTGCCAGCAAAGGTCAGCACAGCCCTGCCAGCGCTCGGGCACCTCAGCAGGCACAGGCGCCAGCACTGACAGCCCTGTCCTTCCCAGCCAACACCAGGCTGGCTTTTCCCAGCCTGTCAGCAGTTTTACCCTAAAACCCCTCACCTCGGGTCAGCCAGGGCCGTTTCCAGGCCAGGCACAGGATATAAACCACCTTTCCTGCTCTGACACAGCCGTGAGGAATTCCCCCAGAGTGTGAGTGCACTGGGCTGCATTAAGGAAGCCCGGTCAACTCCCCCAGTTTGCAGCATCCCACAGGGCAGCACTGCTGGGTGGGAGCAGCCTGGGAGCACTGCCCAGTCCTGGGATGGCTGACTGTGGATACAGTCCTTGATGTGGCCTGGGGGTTCTCCTTCGGGTTTGGTAGACAGTGGTGGACATTCTGATAGCAGTGGGTGGTCTGACACTGGGCTCTGCTGCCACTGCTGATGCCCAGGGTGACAGTGTGTGAGTGCCATGAGGGCACTCGGAGCACCACTCCATTCCAACAACGCCCAGCGTGGGCAGGCAGAGCTGTATCCCTCCCTCATCCTCCCTGAAAGTCATTTCAGGGGCTTGGAGGGAACCAGCTGATCCTGGCAGTGCTGGGGGTTAATTCAATGGCAGAGGGACACTAAAATTAAGTGGGCTGTGATTTGAAGCCCTGCTCTCTAAGGAGGGAGCAGAAACAGGCAGTGGGTTTGGTCAGTGTGCACAGAGGGGGGTCCTCAGAAAATACCAGGGAGCACATCACCTCCACCCCATTCATCCCCCCCACACCAACTAGGCCCCAGAACCCTAACAAAGACCTGAGAGAGCTGAAATAACACAGCTGTAACTCCTAAATCACCTAATAAAAGCTTGGCTAAAACAATTACAGGTAGTTCCCATGAGTCCCCTCAAAAGGTGAGGAGCAAAGCCCATGCACAGGCTGCTCCCATCCCTCTCTTGGCAATCACAGCCTTAACAAGACCCCTGCAGTTCATCACCCTCTCCAGGGTCTCTCCCATATAACAGGGTGATGTGGTAGATGCCATCACAGGACTATGAGGAGACAGGTAGGATCCATACTCCTGCTTCTTAAATCCATGTTTAGAGGGCTGTGGGTTCCCCTTCCCTGGGTCACAGTCCATGAAAACCATGCCCATATCAACATATTGCTTGTTATAAGTTAACATGAGATAAACTAATTTAAGCTTCCCCTGTACTGCATGTCTCGGATTAAATTGGCAAGGTACCTAATGAAGCTGCAGCTCCATTTGTTGTGCTGGAAGCCCTAAATATCAGCAGTGTAATTGGTGCTCCCTGCTTCAAGAGACATTTGTTTCTCTCCCAGCTGAAAGCCGTCTTTGGGTGCTGGCTGAAGCCTGAGAGGTGGGGGGGGGTGCTGTAGGATGTCCCTACCTTGGTCTTAAGCTGGAGGGGTCTTGAAACTTGTTTTTGAAGCTGGAGGATGGATGGGGGGAACATGCTGCTCTCTGGCTGTATGGAGGCTGCACTGCTTTGCGAGTGCCAGAACAGACCTTGTGTGGGACTGGTGTTCTGATGTGGCCCCACAGGGTATTTTGTTGTCATGAGCTGTGAAAGTAGCACCTCTTGGGAGGCTGGGCTGAGAGGTGTTTGTGCCTGGGACTGGGCCAGGATGGTTCTGAGTTTCCCCAGGGTGGTGAGTCCCTGCAGCTCCACATGCTCGGTGCTGTGTGTTTTGGTTTATCAAGGAGTCTTTGAGGTTGGAAAAGACCTCTAAGATCATTGAGCCATTATTGTGGAGGGCTCCCACAAGCACTGGCTAGTTGCTGGTGTTTGGGCATGGCTATGTGCCCACAGCCCCAAAACAGCACCTCTGGATGTTGAATTTGGGGTGTTCTCCAGGATGATGTCCAAAGTATTGGTGGGGTTTTTTTTCTGTATCCCTAAGTTGGTTTGGGTTTTGAAGGGTGGACTGATCATTTTGGGACAGCTTCTGTGTCCTGGTGTAGTGTGGCCACTCAGGCTATTGGTATTTCTCCCACTGTACTATCCCACTGCTGGAGTGTGGATCATGAGGGATAAAGTCCCAGGCAGGGAAAGACTGCAGTCACCTCCATTGGTGAACTGTGATTCAACAACAGGTCCAGGTTGGCCCTGCAGGGCAGAGACTGGAACTTCTCCCATCTCTATCCCCTGTGAATCCCCTCCAGCCAAGTGAGCCACCGCTGTTCCTGGGGGCCATTGGGGCTGGGAGAGGATTAGACAGGCAGTTGATTAAGGCATGAGAGAACAGTCTGGGCAAAACCAGTGCTGCAAGATTTTCCACTAGGATTGCTCTGGAAAGGCTGTAATTGTTCCCATTGGATGCTGCCAGGCTCTGACAAGAGATGGGGTGCTGTTGCCCTGGCTGGGGGTCCCTGTGTGTGGATGGGTCCACAGCCCCTTCTGGGGAGGGAGCAGATCCTGCAGAGCTGCCCAGTTGGGAACAAGGCAATGCAAGAAGTACATTGAGCCTATGGTCCTGGCTGGGAATAGGGAAGGGGAGCAGACCCCTGCCTGCCCAGCACCCAAACCTATGGGGGTGGCTGAGCCTGGCCCAGCCCTGCCACATGGAGCATGTGCCTTCCCCAAACGAGCGCTAGCAGTGTGATTTGAGTTCCTCTGCCCCTCAAAGCTGTGAAAATCAACTTATTCTTGAAAAGCTCTCCTGAAACACTGGCCTGTCCCCATGCTGGCTGCTGCCCAGCTCCTGGGGCCAGGAAGAGCCAAGCTCTGGAATCCTCCAGGGTCTCTGGAATCCTCCCTGCTGGATGAGGGGCTTTGAGCTGAAGCACGGAGATGCTGCAGAGCGAGTGCAGCCTGGGTGCCCGCTGGCAGCACAGAGAGCCTGGCAGCATTGCCCGCCCTGCCAAACAGCACTGCAGCCTCCTGCTCACCGTGGGTGTTCTGTGCAGAAGGAGGATGATGATGATGGCGGAGTTGCACTCCCAAAATTTTGCGTTGTTCCTCTGTCACTGGCACACAAAGAGCGGAACGCTCCTCTCCCCCTGGTTCCCCGCCAAGCGCAGGACAGGGGCTGCCCTGCCAGGGTGTATCCTCCAAACCTCTTGTGTTGGAGCAGGGCCCCTGTGATGCCAAGTGGAAGGGCCATGGATAGGAGGGGAGGCAGCTGAGGCTGCCCATATGCTTCCTAATGGGGAGCAATAGCAGCTCTTCCCGGGAAGCTCACGCCGTGCCATCTGCTCTGTGCAGTACCTTCTCTTGCAGAGCTTTTTTTAAGCTCTAACTTCCCTTCCCGAGCACTCTGCAGTGGCTGCTGCTTGTGTGCAGGCTGGCTCTGCTCTGTAATCGCCTCAGAACAGGTTGTCTGCACCTTCAACACCGAGCAGAACATCCCAGACAGGCTGAAGCCAAACAGGCCTCCGGGTTCTGTGCTTCCATGTAAAAATAACTAGGAAAGGTGGCTGTGGATGGTTGCAGGGTGTCCCTGGCATTTGCCCTCCTGCTGGGCATCCACTTTCCCTGAAGGCTCCTGCTTCTGGACTTGGGCTGGGTGGGATGCACTGCCTACAATGGTGTAGCTGCAGTGTTTCCACAAACTGCTGCTAATCCCATGGAATATCCAGAGCTGAAAGTGACCCACAAGGATCATCGAGTGCAACCCCTGTCCTGGCATAGGAAACCTCAAGAATACCACCCTGTGCTTGAGAGCATTGTTCAAATGCTTTTTGAGCTCTGGCAGGCTTGGGGCTGTGACTGGTTCCATGAGGAGCCTGTTCCAGTACCCAAACCCCCTCTGGTAGAAGAACCTTTTCTTAATATCCAATCTCAAACTTCCCTTCATGCAGTTCCCTTAGGTCTTATCACTGGTCACCAGAGAGCAGAGCTCACCATCTGCCCCTTTGCTTCCTCTTGTGAGGTGCCTGTGGACTGTAGTGATGTGTCCCTGTGCTCCATCCCTGTGCAAATAAATTATTGCTATGTGCAAAAGGCCAAATCCAAGGGCACCTCTGGATCCCTGCTCCTTGTTGGCCACTCTGGCCAGCTCTGTGAAGGAATGTGATGGCTGTACTGGGTATTCCAGGACCAATGCTGCTGGCCACAGAAGTTTTTCCAGTGGGAGCAGTACTGGTCACAACCCTTGAGTGCAGCCTGCAGCTGCCAGGGGATTGCAGAGGGAGGTGAGTGCAGAAGCCTGGGGAGCTGATCCCGGCTCCCATCAGTGCTAAATTAAGGCTGGATATGCCCCATGGGCGTAGCTGGGGCTGAGGGGGAGGCTGGCGGGGCCGGGGATGCGCAGGCGGGCGCTGTGCGCAGATTGATGGTGCCAAGTCACTTCAGATATCTCGGCTGTGTTTGTGCGAGGCTCTAAATAAAACCGACAGCCCTGGCGGCTGCCTGGGGAGGAGGAGGGAGCCGGCAGCAGGTCCTCCAGTATGGCACCCAGTGCTGTCCTTGGGGACCCAAGTGCAGTGAGGGAGAGTGATCGGTGTGATCTGTGCTGCTGGGGATGCTGCAGGTGATGCTGGGTGGGCTGGGAGCTCATGCTCTGCAGTGTCTACCCCATACCTGGGAGGGCAGAGGCAGCAGTGGGGTGGTGCTGGGAGCTGCCAGTATTGCACCTGGCATCCCAGGTACCTGGTCTGGCTGAAGTGCCCCTGGGCAGTGTGAGAAGCTGTGACAAGTGCAGACAGTGGAGAATGTGTCCTTGTGACTCCCCTGGGAAGGGCTTTTTGTCAGGGAGAAGCAGGGCAGTGCAGGGACATGAATCCCATGGATGCTGACACCCCAACACCCTCCTCCTCTTCCTCAGCCCTGCCTACCATTACAGCTGCCATGTCCTCAGGCTCTTCCTTCTTCCTGCTGCAGGCTCCTGCTGAGGGGACATCACGGGGATGTCCCCATTCTCCCAGCGTGCTATGCAGGGTTTTCCTCTCCCTCCCCATCCACCCTCTGCCTGTTTGTGCTGCACCAGTGTCCCCTCCTGGCCCTGACACCCGTGGGCCCAGCTGACCTGTCCCTGTGGCACCGGGAAAACACCACCCGTGGCCCTCCCACGGGTTCACAGCTCAGCCCTTCGTGGTCCCTTGGCAGGTCCCTGGGCATTTGGGACCCCCAAGGCTGAGTGCTGCTTGTGCCTCTACCACGGGCTGTCCTGGCTCAGCTCCAGGTGGTCCCTGGGTGTTCAGGACCCCGAACACCCCCTGTGTGCTCCTGCGCCCCAGTACCAGCTTAGGGATGCTGGGCTGTGTATTGTGGCCATGCCGAAGCGGTGGCTACACCGGTAGCCTGGGGCGAGTGACAGGATTTCCCATCCCCGCAGCCCTGGGGCCATAGAGCCACCTCCCCCTGTCCGGGCCGACAGGGACCGGGCACCCCGGGGCTCCTGGCGGCCGGTCCCGGGGGTCCCCTCCCAGCCCACCTTAAGGCAGCCGCACACCGGGCTGACCGGAGGACTCTGCCCCGGGGCGGGCGGGGCTGCTTTCGCCCCCGCCACAGGGGGAAGCGGCGATAAACCGGGGCTGCTGGGAACCGGAGGGGGTCTCGAAGCTGGGACCAGCTCCGTCCCTCCCCGGTACCACGGCAACGGAGGCGGCGCGGCGGCGGGGAGGGGGGGAGGCGGCTCCGCGCGGCACCGGGGCACGAGCCCGCCCGGGGCCCCGCCGCGGCGGCCCCGTCAGCGGCCCCGAGCCCGCTCCGGTGCCCACGGGCGGCGGCGGGGCCGCGGGTCCGTGTCGGTGCGTGCGTGTGCGCTGCCCGCCCGCCGCGGGGGGAGAAAGGGGGGAGCCCGGCCTCCTTCCTCATTTTGGGGCTGAGAAGACAGATTTCCTTCGCCAGCTGCAGTTCTGCTCTTTTTTTTTTTTTTTTTTTTAATTTGTCTTATTTATCAAACCCAGCCGCCAAGCCGGGCGCGGGGCCGCGCTGTGAAGCCGCGGGCTCCGCTCCCCGCACCGATGGAGCCGCATCCCCGGGATCCCGGCCGCACCGCCTGGGCACTGCCCTGCCTGCTGCTGCTCGCCCTGCCCGGTAAGCCATGGCTTCTACCCGCTTCCCTGCTCCTTTCCTTGCACTATTTCCCCCTTTCCCTCCCACCCTGCTGCCCCGCTCTGCCGTGTTCTACCCTTTCTCACGCTACTCCTCTCCTCTGCTTTGCCCTGTTTCCCCTCTTTTTTTTTTTTTTTTTTTTTCCATCCTGCTCCTGCCTCCTCTGTCCTATTTTCCACCTTTCCCTCCCACCCAGCTCCTCTCCCTGTTCTGCCGTGTTTCCCCCCCGCTTTATCCCGCCCTGCTCCTCTCCTCTGCCGTGTTCCCCCCTTGTTTCCCTGCCCGGTTTTCCCGATCCTCCTCTCTCCCCGCTCCCGCACACCTCCGGTACCGACATGACGCCGCCTCTCCGCGCACGGTTGCTTTGACCTTTCCTGCGGTGACCTAGAGAGCGGCGGTGGCCGAGGGGCTCCCGTGGGGCCCTTTGCCCGGCGGCTCTTGTCAAACCAAACTTCAAGGCAGGCGGGCAGACATTCCCCTTCCCAGCCAGGCCGGGAATTCGGCAGGGACATGAAGAGGCATGTTGTTCCCACCCATTTGCGAAGCACCCCCTGCCAGCTATGGGTGAGGCAAATCTCAGCAAGCAGCCCCAATTCCCACTTGGAAATGGTAGTGGAGAAGGCATGGAGAAGCTCTGGTGAGGGCTGCCTGTCTTCTCTGACAAGAACTTGTTTTTCTTGCTACCGTCCTGCTTCAGCCCCGTGTGGGCTCTTTCTCTGCTCAACTGTTGGGCACTGAAGCAGTGGAATTGCAACACCTCGGGGCATCCTGTGCCGTGTATCCCTGTGTTGCCTCAGGCTCAGTGTGTCCCAGGCCGGCCAGGGGCTCAGGGCTCCACCAGTCCCTTCTAAATGCTGGGAGACACAGCCAAGGACCAGTTCAAGCGTGCCACTCTTGGCTGCTTCCCTTACCAGCAGTGGGAAGAGAAGTCTCTCATCCCACCAGGAACTGTGGTGACTGCTGCTTTTGCTGCTTTCAAGGATGTTTCCTTTCTAGGGTGTTTCGTTTTGGGTGGTTTCGAAGGAATCTCTCTCCCTGCCAGGGGAGGGACGAGGTTTTTGAGGCAAACCTGCGGCAATAGTGATGCATCTTCAGGAGCATCTTGCTGCTGAGCTTTTTGGTCTGTTCCAACCCCACCCCTTCCAGCCAGATCTCACTACAGAGCCCAACCCGGGTTCCACAGGGGAAACCCATATTCTCCCAACCCCATTGAAATATTTACCATCAAAGCTTTACTTGGGCAAAGAGTTGGATGCAATCTCGGGTAGAAAGCAAATGCTTTCAGCACAACACTCCTTGCTTTGAGTAGCCTGATCACAACTGAGAAGTGTTGGCCCCAAACTGAAAACTCTGGCTGCTGAGAGCCAAGAAGGCTTTGGCGGTGAGTGCGGCTTCCCAGTGAGCCACTGTGATTTCCTGCGTGAGAGAATAGTTCCAGAAAAGCTCCTGAACTTAATGAAATGTGGTCTTGGAGTAGGAACCCCATTTCTTTGAGCCAGCCCTGGGAAAAAAAAAAAACACCCCAGGGTTGCGAAGCGGTTTGCATCCTTGATTTTAGGTGCAAACGTGCACATCCTTTTTTCCATATGGCAAATCCCTCCTGGGCCGTGGCTCAAACTAAGCTGAACTACAGCAGAGTTGGCCCAGGCTCCCACTGCTGGCTGTTCTGACAGCTTCTGCAGAAGTGAAGGGGAAAAGGAAAGGTCCTGGAGGAGACCTTCCAGTGGGGCAAAGGCTGTGAGATGTGGGAAACCAAACAGCAAAGTCCCATTGAGAAACTGTGCCCTGCAGAGCCCTTCCAGGCTGGTCTGTCTCCACAGAGCCTCTTCCAAAGGGGAATTCAGTTTCCTGCTGGGGTTCTGGCTCTTGGGATGAATTTCTGCTGATGCTGGAGGAGGGGAGCTTGGAAATGGTGGCTGCGTGTGAGTCTAGGCTTCCTCTGATGTCATGGATGTGAAACACAGCCTTTAGTACAGCCCTCCCTGAGTGCCCTAGGGTCTGCTCAGGGCTCAGCAGATATCCCCAGGGCTCCCTTTGCCTTCCCTAAACAGCAGATTCCAGGCCTTTTTTAGGCAGCACCTGTTAGTTTCCGCCCCTGGCAGCCCTGCTGCAGGTGAAATTCCAGCAGGATTATTTTGGGGTTCCCTTGCCCATTGGCCTGTTCCTTCAGTGAGTGACTGTGGGGCTTTGGATGCCGGTGACCAGCTGCACATCGTTTCTGGAGCACACAGCCATCCCAGAGCTCCTTACCCAGCTCTTTAAGAGGAAAAAAAATCTATTTTTACCAGGAAGCATCCAAGCAGCCTCTCCTGAATTAAACCCCAGCCTCTTGCAATCTGTTCGATATCAAATACTTCAAAAGGTGGAATATAGAAAAAAAAAAGTGTCACCGACATGGAAAACTTGCACTGCAGTGAGAGCTGGAATTATTTTGCTCCCAAATTAAACTGAATAATGGGAAGGAGGCAGGCTCAGCCAAATCATGCTCCTGCCTCTGCTTTGGGCTGGAAGTGCTCTGGGTCTGCACTGCAAGGGTGCTCCCACCTACGTGGGAACTGTCAGGTGATGCTTTTCAGGGCTTTAAAACCCTTGGCTAATTCTGGAGTGTAGGATAGAGCAGATTACAGGGTCAGAGCACCTAAATTCCACATGATCTTGGGGGCAAGAGGATCGTGTTCCAATTCCAGGTGGTTTGAAATCCAAGTCTAAGAGAAAAAGTATCATGAGGCAGCAGGGGAGAAGCAGGGAAACAGTGAGAAATTGTGATGTCCCATGTGTTTGTGGCCTGAAGCCCCCCAACATCCCATTCCTGGTGCACAGGCACATGGTGAGCTGCTAGGAGGGAGCTTGGCTGGGCTCTTGCTCCTACTGAGCACTTCAAAAGGGGAAGGAGAAGGGGAGGCATGGTCTGTGTGTGAGGAAAAGCTGTGTTCAGGAAGAAAGAGGGAAGAGGCTTTGGTGGAAACTTTGCATTTTCTAACTTGTATGTTCTGGGGTTTTCTGACAACTTCCCCTTTGTGTTTTCCCTTTGGGGTGGGGGAGGCATTGCTGTGAGCTGCTACAGGGGCTTGGGGTCACTCTGAGCAGGAAGGGATCAGGCTGGTCCTGGTGTGAGGTGTTGGATGCAGGTAGGAAGTGCAGAAGTCAGGTCTGACTGGGAGTCCTGCTTGTTGGCCAGGAGGTACAAGCTGGTCTTTGGTGGGGTGTTCCTGTGGTGGATTGTGGCTAGAGGCTGTTGTGTCTAGAGGCCATGTCATAGATGAGAAATCCTTGAACAGAGTGATCTGAGCAGAGCTGGGTAAGGGTCTCTGAGGTAGCAGAGCAGAACATGTGGAAAAATACCCTGAAGCCCCATTTTAATCCCATCTGAGGGACTGCCTGGAGCCTCACGGTGTTTTCTGTGGTGACCAAGAGCTGCCAGTGAAGATGCCGGCAGTGTGAAGCCCTTTTTTCCCTCGATCCTCTGGGAGCAGTAGCAGTCAGGAAAGCAGGAAAGCACCTTGCATCCTTTCCCTGGACAACAGCGTGCTCTGTGCCTGCTGATCCATGGGCGGGGAGGCAGGCACGCTGCTGCCCCAGGGAGGAGGGAATGTGGGCTCGGTGCTGTGGAATGCACACAGACCATCCACGTTTGGCTGCAAATCTGGACCCTGGGAGAGATCCCTGCTGCTTGCAGGGATAAATCCCTGCGGTTCCAGGAAGGCAGGACCCTTGTGCCAAGGTACTGGGGAGCCCTTTCTGTGCACCAGGCATGGCAGCCAGCCACAGGCAGGGCACCCAGCAACGCTTAGCTCAGTGGCCCCGGGCTTCTGAGGATGTTTCTCTGAGACCCATCACTGCAACCAAGAAATGAACTTTGGAGTTGAGCAGTGCTCACCCTGACACTTCTTGGCGTTGGGGTCAGCTCTGGGGCCCCAAAGCAGGCACTTCCCCAGCTCTCTTCCTCGGCATGCCACGTGCCTCATGGGGAGATGGGCAGATGGAGAGAGGGAGGATGAAGAGGAGGTGCTCAGCTCACGCAGGTTGGGCTGTGGGGGGTGCTGCAGGCAGTTCCACCCAGTGCAGGGGACCCTCTAGGAGACATTGGGATAACCACGCCATAGAAGTTGCTTTTACAGAGGACTGCAGAGGGGAGCAGTGAGTAACACACTGATCACAGGGCACAGAGTGTGCGGTGGGGAGTGGCCCTGGCCTCCTGCTCCTGTAGCCACGCATGGGACGTGTCCCTTGTTGTACTAGTGCTGTCCACTAATGAGCTTTGTTTGCCCAATTTGGTGGAACCAGTACTTGGTGTTTTGGTCCCCCTGGGTACGTGGAAGGGCTTGGGGTCTGTGTGGTTGCTGACTGGGGGTTCCAGTCTCTGCCTGTGGCAGCCTGGTCCCTGCCTGTGTCACATCCACGTGCAGTGGTTTCGCGGATGATGTGATGATGCTTCTGTGTTTGTTAACTTCCTCTGTGAATTTCTCAACCATTTCTTGCAAAAGGTCTCTCGGCAGCAGGAGATGGAGAGGTTCAGGAGATGCCACAGGAGCAGATCCAGTGGTGTATGCCCTGTGTCAGTGCTGTGTTCAGGACATGGAGTGCATGAGGCCTCTGCTCCCCACAACTGGGGTGTCACCTGAGGACCATGGGGTTGCTTCACAGGGGCCCAGGGCACCACTGCTCAGGTGCAGGACCAAGGCTCAGAGTGAATGACTCATCTAGACATGACACAGAACAACTCTGTCCCTCTGTGCTTGTTTTGTGGGAAAAACTTGTTCTGGTGTTGAATGCTGTTGCCGTGTTAGCTCTGACATGCCTTCAAAGGGAATCACCAAGGCCTGAAGGTTTTGGCTGAGGATGCTGTGGACTGATGCCCTGAGCAAAATGCCTTTAACTGGGGCTGTGTGGAGGAAACTGCTCCTAGTAATTCTGGCCGTAGAGATTGAGTAATTCCACACACAATGGAACAGTGAGAACATCTGTGGGTACAGCACATACCACTAGGAGTCAGGAGGGATTAACATCTGCCAAAAATCAGCTCTGGTCTCTGTGAGAGCCAGCTGTGGCCAGAGGGGTCAGAGCAGCTTGTCCTACAGCAGGTCCTCCTGGGAGCATCCAGACAGAGATTATCCTGCTGTGTCCCAAGGGAAGCCTTGGCATGAGTTGCTGTCCTGATTTCCCTGGAAGGAGGCTGTAGCCAGATGGAGGTCATTCTCCTCTCCCAAATAACAATCAACAGGACAGGAGGAAATGGCTTCAAGTTGTACAGGGGAGGTTTAGGTTGGATATTGGGGAAAAGTTCTTCACTGAAAAGTAAGAGAGCTGTCCAGGGCAGTGGTGGAGTCACCATCCCTGGAGGGATTTAAAACATGTGTGGATGTGGTACTTGGGGTCATGGATTGGTAAGGGGCTTGGCAGGGCTGGCTTAATGGTTGGACTGAGTGATCTTGGGGCTTTTCCAGCCTAAAAGATTCTGTGATTCCATTATTCTGGTGTGACAGATGTGGGGTGCCAGTCCATGTGCTCCCCATGCTGCTCAGCATTACCTGCTCAAACACAATGATCTGTATGACCATGACACCATTCTGGGTGCTGCAGCCACTTGTTACCAGCAGGTGGATCTAGGTGCTTCCCCCCCTTCTCTCCCCATGTGGCTTAAAATAATATGTTCCTTTAAGCAGTAACCAAGATTGAAATCTTTTGTAAATTTTGTTGGAATAACTATATTGGCATGGGAAGCACTGAGAAAATTAATCCCTGAGTAACCCGTGACTGTGTAGCGGTGGTTGTCTGGAATGTCACTATCTGCACAGGGAGATGCGGCACAGGTGGCTGGATTAGGGACCAGTGGTGTGGATATGCTCCAAAGGCGTTGTCTCCCTGTGGCTGCTGCTGAGCAGGAACAGTGCTTGCTTGGCTGGCATTGGTGGGGGGCATTGGCTGTGCTCTGCTGGGATTCCATGCAGAGAAGTGACAGATTTGGGACATAAATTGCAGTGTCACATTGATGAAGGGAGCTGGCTCTTTGGGGCACCTCATTTTGTGTACTTTGTTCTCCTGGTTGACAAAGCCAGGTGGCTGTGGGAGGCAACCCAGCATGTTGGAGACATGGGCAGCTGGGATGTGCTCCATGATCTATCCATATGGAGCACAGCACAGTCACCAAGCAAAGCTCTGTCCAGCGCTGTGCTGTGGGCAGAGCACTGTGCCAGTGGCCACAACACATCACCTGGAGTGTTCAGCCTGTCCCAGGGCTGGGAGAACAGTCAGGAGTCTGGATGTGTGATGCCAGATGAGACTTGATCTCTTTTTTTTCTCTAGGTGTGGGTGCCCAGGACTTCAGTGTGCACCAGCCCCAGGACAAGCTGTCGGTGGCAGCAGGAGAGACACTCACCCTGAACTGCACCACATCTGGAATGGTTATAATAGGTGGTGTGAGGTGGCTGAAGGGATGGGGCAGTGGGAACAAGACCATCTATGACCAGAGAGAGAAGGATCGCTATCCCAGAGTGATGAGAGCAGTGGATGGGTCCGACTCAGACTTCACCATCCACATCAGGAACGTTCAGCCTGAGGACACGGGCACCTACTACTGTGTGAAATTTCGCAAGAACGACAGTGGTGAGGATGAGTTCTTTCAGCGTGGCAATGGCACCGAGGTGTCTGTCCATGGTGAGTGGGGCTCCCGGAGCAGCTCCTGATGGGAACCAGCCCAGTGGGCTCTGCTGGGGTAGCACAGGGATGGGGAAGGGGCTCAGGGCTGGTCCAGGAGAGGATCCCATGGGCCATCCCTGTGCCCTTGTAGGAAACTCTGCCCCTGGCAGACCCAGGGCTGGGCAGGGACCAGAGCTTGGTCTAATGGACCCCGTGCTTCTCTCCACAGCCAAACCCAGCCCCCTGTTCTTGTCTGGGCCTGAGCAGAGAATGAGGCCAGAACAGTCAGCGTCGTTCTCCTGCACAACTGGAGGGTTCTTTCCAAAAGAGATTGAGGTGAAATGGTTCATGAACATGGTCCCCTTGATGGCTCAGCAGCCCCAGATCAGCGAATGGAGAGGGAAAACCTACAACATGTCCAGCACAGTGATGGTGACCCTGCAGAAGGCTTATGTCCACTCACAGCTCATCTGTGAGGTGCAGCACTCCACGCTGCAGGACCCACTGCGTGGGAGCTACCAGCTCAGCAGAGTCCTGCAAGGTGAGGGCTGGGGGACTCACACTGGGGTGTCCTGCTCCTGTGGGGCTGGGGTCTCTGGGAGGAGGACAGGGACAGGGTGCCCTGGGAGGAGGACAGGGACTGGGTACCCTGTGGGCTGCAGAGCCAGGGACACCAAACACCAAGCTCTGCCTCTCTTCCCAGTTCCCCCCAGTGTCAAAGTGCATGCTGAGCCGAGCCCTGTTGAGGTGAACAAGACCGTGACCTTCACCTGCCTCGTGAAGGAGTTTTACCCAGCAAATGTGTCCATTTCCTGGCTGGAGAATGGGATTGAAATAAAGGTGCCTAACGTCTCCCAGCCATCGGAGCTGCGCAGTGGCTTGTTCCAGCTGAGAAGCCAGGTGGATGTGCAAGCGACGGAGGAGAAAAACGGGTCCACAATCACCTGCATGGTGGTGCACGATGGCCAGGCCTCTACCAACACCTCAGCCTTCCTGTGGATCTCCAACATGGCCCAGGAGGAATCAAGAAAGGGTTCCCCAATAAATAAGGGTGCGTCAGAGCTGCTGGCCTGGGCTGCCTGCCAGGGTGGTTGTGTGGTATCACCCCCTGAGGAAGCTCAAAGCCCCATCAAAATTCGGTAGAAGGACCAAACTCCGTATCAAAGGGCTGGGGAATGTGGCTGTGGCAGACACCGAGCTCTCCTCTTTGGTGTTTCATGCATCACTGGGCCAATCCCGGTTGTGAGGTGGCAGGGACTGGGAAGTACCATGTTCTTGGGCCATGGTGACCTTTTCCTTGATGTTTCAGATGATATGGTCATCTACATTGTGGTGGGTGTGGTCTGCACCATGCTGGCCGTGCTGGTGGCTGCCATTCTGTACCTCATCCGGACGAAACAGATGAAGGGTAAGGGAGCCAAGTGTGTGGGAGTGAGGTAGCTGCTCCCAACCCCATTTTTCTTTCTTTCCCATGGGTTTCACTTTTCCCCATTGGACAGTAACTCCTGGCAGTGCAGCTGTGGTCCTGCCCAGTGGGGTGATGGATAGAGCTGCCCAGGTTGTTTGCAGGCTGCAGGGAAATCTCTGGCTGATCTAAACCCTGCCTTGTACCTCCTGTGGTCCCCCAGGAACAGTCCTGAATGAAATTGATTGAAACTCCAGGGAATTGCAGGCTCTTGCCTCTGGGAAAAGATGTGTCTTTGTCCTTGAAGCAGTCTCTGCATGTGTTCTCTGTGCCCAGGGAAATGGGGCATTTATCTTGTTTCCTGAGTTTTTCTTTTCCTAAACTACTTCTCTTTTGGCAGGTAAAAGCTCGCCATCTGCTAGGTGAGTGCAGATCTCTTCTAGTAGTCACTAGTAACCTGTGGGAACACTGAGCTGAACACCTCCAGCCCAGAGTCCCTTAGCACTGGGACAGAGCTGTATCCCCAAAACTTCTTAAAGAGAAGGCAGGAGCACAGTCTATGCCCATCTCCCCAGCTGGGGATCTGTGCCCATGGGGATTTCTTGCTTGTGGTGGGGCTGAGCAGGCTGATGGGAGCTCATCTCCAGCCAGCAGAGAGGCAGCTAGACCAGCATGAGCCAGTGCTTGGGGTTTGTCTTGCTGGGTGCAGCCCCATGGAACTTGGCTTGCATCTGACCTCCCCAGCTGTTCCATCACCAGGGAAAGGGCACCAGGACACTCCATGCATCTCACTGTTTTTGTCCCTCCTTCCAGGTTACATGAGCCAGAGAAGAGCAGCGAGGCCACGACCCAGGTGGGTCATCCTGGGACTGGGGAAGGGAGAGTGGCCAGGAGCCACTGGAGATGGGATTGAGGGGTGGTGGTTCTCCAGTGAAACAACTCCATGTCTGGAGTGGAGGGTGGTGGTTCTCCAGTGAAACACCTCAGTGTCTCCACTCTGTGGTTGGAGGTGGAAGAGAGGCTGCTCCAGGAAGAGGGTGGACACTTTGCAGAATCTTTTCTGCCTTCACCCTCCTTCCTCCTCCTCCCAGTAAAGTCTGGATTGGTGCTGCCTGGAGAACCAGCTGTGCAATAGCCAGCCAGGCTATTTGTGGAGTTATTTTGCATTTGGTGACGCAGCTACGAGCAAAGTCGTGATCAGCAGCAATCTGTCCATCCCACCCAGGCTCTTCCAGCTCCTGCGTGGGCATCACTGGGCAGTCTGGCCCTGCTGGGATGGAGTGGAGTGGCTTCAGTGGTAGCTCTAGAATTGTGGCAGTGGTTTTGAAGCCAGAGCTGGGTGACAGGGTGGTTCATGATTTGAAGCTGCAGTGTGGCTGCTGGCATTATTCCCCCATACAAGCAGGGTTAAGGTGCCCCGGACTGAGCTGCAGTGGGGTTGACTCCAGAACAGGGCTGTAGGTACAGGGGCGTCTTCCCAGAGGAGCAACTCTTGGTGCCTCACACAGGAATCCGACCCCAACAACCTGACCTACGCGGACCTGAACTTCGACAAGGAGAGGAAGACCATCCGCCGGATGGTGGAGATGAGCCAGCAGTCGGAGTACGCCTGCATCCAGACCAACCGGGCGCCCAACGGCGACGACAACCTCACCTACGCCGACCTGGACATGGTGCACCTCAGCAAGGCACCCAAGCGGCCGGCCCCGCGCCCCGAGGAGGCCAGCTCGGAGTATGCCAGCGTCCAGATCACCAGGAAGTGAGCGAGCAGTGGCTGCTGGGACCCCTGTCCTGCAGGGAGCAGCTCTGCTCCTCCCTAAAACTGTTCTCCTGGAAGCACTGGGAGTGATGTGAAGATGCACTGCGGTACCTGTGTTTTAGGGTGGAAATGGAGCCCGCAGTACTTGTGGGGGTCTTCTGCCATCCAGAGAGACATGAATTTTGGGGGCAGTTTGGTCCTGGGGCTGCCAGCTCCATTCCTTCAGGACCCCCATCGGGGGTTGCTCAACCTCAGTGTGCCGGGTTTGCCCGCAAGCAGATTCAGCCAGCGGAGCAGCAGCTCCTTGGGAAGCTCCAGCTGGGCTGAGGGGACAGGTACAGTGCCTCCACACCAGCTCTCATGGGGATGCCACGGCCTGGCCCGTGGCTCCCCAGGATCAGCAGGGCCACCACACTGCCTTCTGGGGCTCTGCCACCATGCCTGGACACCAAACTCTGGCTTTAAAGGAAGGACCAAAGTGTCCGCCCTCTCTTCCCAAGTGTCCCTTCCGCGGGACCTCTGTCTCGCCCCAAGGCCAAGAGGCTGGAAGGCCACTGAGCCGAGGCCCCCACCTGCCATCCAGGGGAGCTCCAGCTCTGGCTCCCCAGCACCGAGCATCCTCCTCAGCATCATCTTCCTGGGCACAGCCTTGCCCTGCACTGGGACCCACCAGTGCTGCCCCAGGCTTGTACAAAGCGTGCGAGGGCTCCCCCAGCCTGGCTCCCCCTGGGAGCTCCCTGCAGGTACCGTGTAACATGTTTTGACTGTTTGACATGTAACTGTTAATTTTTAGAGCTGAAACCCCCAATGTTTTGTGTTGTACGTGGGTGTTACTGCTGTGTACTTAACACTAGAATAAGATGTGCAAAATTAAGACCAAGGCCTAAGTAAAGAATCCCCCAAACCCTCTGGAGTTTATAAGAGACTTATATGTTCTCCCCGCCCCAGCTCTGTCTTGGGGGCCAGGCAGACTCCCCCTAGCCCACCCGTGGGGACAAATGTCTTCCATGTGCCCCCTACCTGGGCCATTATATGGAGTCTCACACTCTGTTGGCTCCTGCAGCAGTGGAAATTGTGGGGGGCTTGGGGGCACCTGGGGTCCTTGGGGGTGCTTTGGGAGCAACGTGACTGCTTGTACAGACTTATTGTTTGTTTGGGTTTTTTTCTTTTTGCTTGCAAGATATTTTTATAATAAAAGTGAAAAGTCCTGTGCTGCTCCTGCACATCAGCACATCGCTGTTCTCAGGGGGGTCACTTTGTCAGTGGTACTGGGGGCTGTAGGGTGGGGTTGGGATGTCTATGGGTCCTGTAGGGAGGAGGAGAAGAGGGTTCATCCTGGCCAGCCCTGAGTGGAGGGAGGGAAGGCAGGAGATCGAGGCTGGGCTGAGGGCTGTGGTGCTGGTTGCCCTGGGCACCATGAGGGAGGGATGATAGTGCACCCCGTGGTCAAGGACTGACCAGGTGGTTGGCCCTGCTGCATCTTTAGGTGCAGGGAGCTCTGCTGGAGTTGTGCAGGCAGGCTATGTGCTGGCTCCAGCCTGTGCTATGAGTGAGCTGAGTGTTCATGCTCTGCAGTAACCGCCCTACTTTCCCAACCTGCAGGTAGTGCCTGGGCTATGTTTGGGACGTGAGCTGTAACTCACCAGAGCCAGGAACTGCCATGTGGGGCTATACAGACACTCAAAAGGGAAGTTCCTGCCTGGGCTGAGCTTCCTCAGCCCTGAGCTGCTGCTGGTGGGGTTACACATGAACAGAAGAGGGACAGTGTGCTGCCTGCCCTCAGCACAACTGCCCCTTCCCACCTGGGCAGCAGCTGAGATTCCCAAGGGAGTTTCCCCTGCCTGCTGCTGGAGGAGGTACCCCTGTAGCAGGCTGAGCATCCCTGCCCTGTCACCCTCACGATATGACTCCAGAGGTGTGTGGGGTCTCACTTTTTGGCACTCGTGGTACAGGAAGCATGCCACCATGTGCTGCCTGAAGGTCTCACAGCAGGTCCCCTGCCCCAGTTGGGCACCCCAATTTGGGGTGCTTGCTCTGCCCTGTAGAGGAGGCTCAGCACCCAGCATGGCTTCAGCTTTGTTGGCATCTGCCTTTTATTGACTGCAGTTGGGGAGTTGGGTGTTGGGGCAGGGGGCTGACCTGCCTCTAGAGTCATTCTTGGAGGGGGAGCCCAGGGGCACCAGGTGGGTGCTGGGATTAATGGGACACTCTGAGAAGCTTGGGGATGGGAGTGGGGGCTGGGCTGAGAACTGTTCGAGCACCTGGTGATGGTGCTGTGGTTCCACCAGCCACCTCTGCCCATGGCCATGGCAGCCAGCTCCCTGATCCTGCCTTGGCTCATCCTTCCCAGTGCTTGGAGCCCACTGCCCTGTACCTCAGCTGTGATGGTTTCCAGGCCCTGCTGTGCTCTGGCAACCACGGGAGGATGGAGGATACTTGTCCCCAGCAATATGTCCCCGGGAACCCTGGGCTGGGCCACAGCCACACCGCCAACCGCTGGAGGAATGGCACTGTCCCCTCCATGCACAGGACGGGCAGGTGAACCAGAGAGGGATAACTCGGGATGGAACTCATGGTCCCCTGGGGGAATGATGCAAGGGTGACACCAGCCACACCGGGCTGGGCAGGGGACAGGGCTGGGGGTGATGGCACAGTCGGGATGGCAATGTGGGGACCGTGGTTGGCTCTATAGGTCTGACACCTCCCCTGAGTAGGCGCTGGGGTCCTCGTCTGAGCGTGTGATCACCTTGAACTGCCTCCGCAGGAAGCCCCCGTAGCGCTTCTGATTGTCCCACTTGAGCTTGGGCCGGATGCGCCGCATGAAGCCCCCGTAGCGCTTGTGCAGCTGTGCCAGCTCCTGCCCCTCGGCCCCAGCACCCGTGGGCTCCTCGCCCCCATCCCCTGCCGGCCCCGGGTAGTCCTCGGGGGCTGCTCGCTCCCCCGGCTTGCGGCTGAAGCCCCCAAACTTCTTGCTGAGGCCGCCCTTGCTGTGAGCGTTCTCGCGGAGCAGCGACAGCAGCTTCGCCTTGGACATCATCTTCATGAAGCCCCCGTAGCGCTTGGCCAGTGCAAGTGGCAGCTCATCAGGGCCCAGACCCTGCTCCGGCTCTGCCCCATCCTCCTCCGCCTCCTGTGTGGATGGATCTTTCCCTTCGGCCAGGGCCACCAGCGGTGCCAGCAGCGCCAGCGTCTTCCTGCACATCTCCCACTCAGGCCCGGGTGACAAAGAGCCCTGACATTCCCACAGGCAGATCTGCAAGACAGAGTCCCCAGGTGCTCAGGGTGAGCCCCTCCTTTGCTCGCACCCCACCGCAACCCCAGGGGTCTGTGCCCACCATGCTGCTCAGCTCAGTGAGAAGCAAAAGTATGCACAGCCCCAGCACCCTGGGGTGCCCATGACCACCACACCAGGTGCCACCTAGCCCTGCCACCCCGCACCCTTGACACTCCACTGCTGTGGCTCCCTGGCTCACATCCATGTGGAGCCAGCACTCACCAGGGGCTGGACGCTGCTTTCGGCACCGCGGGTCTGGGCTGCACAGAGGGAGCACTGGGTGACACAGTCGGCAGATGCCACCGCAGACAGGGACAGGCAGAGTGTCAGTACCAGTGCCCACCGTGCCATCTCGCCCTGCAGACGCTGCCTGGAGAGAGGAAGACAGCACAGAGCCTGTCACCATCCATTATACCAGCTCTGGAGGAGCCATCACCACTCCACAGGCACTGGGCACCTACCACCTCCATCTGTGAGCCACTCCTGGGGACACACACAGGGACCTGTGCCTGTGCCCATTCCTATATGACTCACCTCCAGATGCTGCTCCCAGCAAGGACACAACAAGATGTGACCCCTTACTCTGGCTGTAGCCTGGTCCTTCACACAAGCCCAGAGCCATAGCCAGTCCCTGGTGGACACCAAGTCATATAGGCAGGACCACTGTTGCATCTCATCTCATCTCATCTCAAGTTCCATCCCATCTATCCTCTCTATCTCTCTTACCATATCATTAGAAAGAAAAGTCCCTTTTTTTCCCCAGCTTTGGGTTTCTCTTTGATTGCCACGTCTGCATGGTGCAGGCGTATGAATCACCAGCTCTTGACCTTGGGGGAAAAAAACACAGCAAATGGAGCTGTGGTGGCAAGTGCATGGGGTGATGCCATGGCCCAGTGTAGACTCACCCCAGGCTGCTGTACCCCACACCAGTGCAGCCTCATCTCCCTTCCCTCCCACCCACCATGTCTGCTGGGCTGGTGCATCAGGAGAAAGGGGAAAAAGAAGGACTTTGGGTTCAAGCCTACCTGTAGACAATGATTGCCATCCTTCAGGTGTTTGAGAGCTGTGATGGGGCCTCTGGCCTCTGTGGGCAAGGACACTTCTCAGCTGGGAGAGGAGCTCTGCAGGTGGCAGTGCTAAACCTGACCCCGGGTGAGGCTGGAGAGGCCACTGACAACCCCGGCTGCAGTGCCACAGGATCACGGTGCCACTGGGACCATGATAGTCCCAGAGTAAGAGCCAACCCCAAAGGGGTGCACTGGCTGCAAGCCCCTGCCTGCCTCCACTGCTGCTTTTATCTAGGGTGGGTAAGGGACAACCCAGAGGGATCTGTTACACATTAATGACGCATATTAGAGACTATTGTGTTCTCCAGCAGTAGCTGCTAATGTACTGTAATTGGTACTGATGAAAAAATGTTAATGCCACAGTATTAATTCATGCTAGATTAAAATTTAATTTGAATTATCTGCACCATCGTGTGTCGAGCTGTCTGCATTCCTTGGCTGCACAGCCACCAGCTCCGTGAATCCTCCCAGTGCCCTGGCAGCCTGGCAGGGAACAGGGTGGCAGCTTCCCAGGATGGCAGTGGCACGGTGGGAACTCAGCCAGCCCTCACCACTGATACACGGGGACAGTCCCTTACTGCATCAGGGCCACTGAGACAGGACTGAGGAGTGAAGACATGCCAGCCACGCAGGTAGGTGCCTGCTGCAGCACTAGGGAGAATGAAGCTCCCAAAAAGAGCTGATGATTGCTTCCCAGGAGCCCCACTGGGAACCTTTTCCCTCCCTTTCCCCACCCGCTGCCCCTCCCTTGCTCCTCTGCTGCTGGTATCCCCGTGGGTGCCACCAGAGCAGAGCACAGGGACAGCACCTGGAATTTTCCCATGCTGGGAACAAGCTGCTGGTTTGTCTGACACTGCACAGTTCAGACTGCTGGCATTCTGGACACAGCGTGTCCCATCCCTGTCACCCTGCTGCAGACGGAGGATTTCATGGCACTTAGGGGAGCTGCAGTTCTCCGAGCACAGCGTGGCCAGGGACACCCTGGGACACCCCACTGCAAACGTCCAGGTGGTGCCACAAGTGTCCTGGCAGTGCTTTCTGCCTGCTCCTGGAGCTGGGATAAGGAGGACTGGCAAAACAGGAGCAGGAAGAGAAAAAAAAAAAACAAAAAAAAACCCAAAGGGCTTTGGACAAAAGAGGAAAGAAGCAGCGGGGAGGAAAAAGTGAAAAGAACACAAAGGGAGGAAGAAGAAAAGCAGAGTTCGGGCTCAATCCTGTGTTACCTGGAGGAGCCTAAGGCTCTAGAGCCATCCCTCCTGCAGAAACACCATGGAATGATCATGGCAGGGTCTGGCAATGCCAGCATTGAGTCCCAGCCTCTGTGTCCACTCTCAGCACATTCTACCTGTGCCAGGTGCCTGCCGGTGTCTCTTTCTCCCCTAACCCATTTCCACTTGAGTCTTCAAAGACCAGGCTTTGCTTTGGAAAACCTCCAAGCTGTATCCATGCACCCCAGGTGACCCAAGGAGGGATGAGGAATCAGGACTGCGTGTGCTGGACAGAAGACACTGACCACACGTTGAACTAACCTGTAATTATACCTAATGAAGGATGTGAACAACTCTCCCAGGCTGAGCAGATCCCTCCTCCCACACAGGTCCAACTCCACAGGTTTGGATCCTGCACATATTTCTGATGGAGAAGAACAATCAACCTTCTAGCAGCTCCTTTCCTCACCTCTAAAAATTTCCTGGAAACACCATCAGGACAAGGCTTCTCAAAAAAAGCTGGTAACTTTTGGAATAGAATGACTCAAAACTCAGCACTGCAGCCACACTGCTGCTTGAGCCAAGAAGGGAGAGAGAACCCCCCCATCCTCTCTGCCCACTCCCTTTGCCCCTCCAAGCCCTGGGTGATTCTGCTGCCAGGATGGCAGGCACGGCATCAGCACGGAAATAAACCCCAGCAGAACTCTGGACAGCTGTTCATCGGGTCTGAAACCACTCAAGGGACGAGAGGGACCTACAGCCATGTGGAAGCTCCCCAAAATAACGCAAGTCCAACCACAAGCCACTCTCAACAGTGTGGCTCAGGGGGTGCTCTTAAACTGTTGCTTTTGGGGGAGCAAGAGCGATTCCCCGATTGTGCCCAGGCAGTGGAAAGGGGATAACAACCCCGGCAGCCCTACCTGCCGCTGCTCCCCGTCCCGCCGAACACCTGCTTCTCCAAGTCAGGACAGGTCGTGGCTGGTGGCTGTCCCTCCACGGGCGTCAGGCTGTGTCAGTCATCGGTGGCGAGGCCACACTGGCAGGTGACCCCCCCACGGTGCTGCCCGGGTTGCCCACCGGACTCGCTGCCGGCTGCCTCTCACCCCGCTTTTATGGCCACGGAGTCTCCTCCTGCGGCGGGGCCCGGCTGTGCGCGGCGGCAGAGCCAATCGGGGCGAGGGAAGCTGTGAATAATCAGCCCCGCAGCATCCCCGCCACCTCCCGAGCAGGCTCGCCCGCACCGCCGAGGCCTCCCCGCAGCCCCGTGCCGCCCCGGGAACCGGGATGCACATCCCACCGCTGCGGCTGCATCACTCGGAGCCTTCCGTCGTGCCCAGCCTCGGTCCTCGGGGCCGAAATGCGTGCCCCAAACAAGGAATGTGGCAAAGGACTGGGATGGGGTCTGTCCGTCTTCCCACACAGAGGGGTTTGGCTGCTGGGGGTATGAATCCTCTGGACACTAAATTCAAATCCTGTCCAAGAAGGGGGAAAGGTGAAGCCCTGACCTCCTCTCACCCTGCTCCCCAGGCTAGGGAGAGGCATGGGAGATGCTGGGGAGATAAGTGAGTCCATCCAAAACTGCTGGTAAGGGAGAGAGGGTCTTCATGCCCCGGGAAAGGGATGTCCCACCCCACCCAGCCTAGCTGTTGTCAGGTGGAAAAGTCTTTGCATAGAAAACCCCCAACCTCTGCAATGACAGGGCTCAGAGCCACGGGGCCCTCCAGCTCCACATCTCCCTGAACCCCCTCCTCATGAGAGCAAACACAGAAATGAGCCAAAGAGGCAGGGGGAGCTGGGTGGGGGAAAAAAGACACCCCCACTTTCCCCATTCAGCCTTAATTCCTGTTCTCACACATTTCCAAGTCTGATTTGGGAATAAAGTAGAACAGAACTGGGCAATGACAGACAATCCCTGAGCCCTTGCACCACTGTCCCTCTGCACCATGTCACAACAGAAGTGTGGGATGGGGTTCCAAGGTGCAGACCCCATAGGACATCCTGCCCCAGTCCCCACACCCCAGTGGGTGCAGACACATCCCCTGTGTGGCGGCAGTGCAGCCAGTCCTCTTGCCTTGAAGATGAAGCTATTTTTATCGGAGCTCAAGAGGGATGTTTCCCAGCAACCTGCTGTTCTCCCAGCTCGAACACCAGCTGCCGGACCTGGTGCCCCCTTGCTCAGCCCTCCCAGCAATGGTGAGGGAAGTGGGGGCCATCGACACGGCTGGGACCCTCTGTTGGGCACCCAGCAGCCACGGCAGCCCATGACTGTGGTCCTCCATCAGGGCTGGTGATCTGGTCCATTGGCATCCCCCTGCTCCTTGAAAAGCAGGCGGGACCCCACAGCTTTTATTTGGAGGTGGATTTTAACTCATCCAGGCTGGGGCTGTGCCAACCCAGAGGGAACAAGGGAGAAGGACATGGTGTGGGGGAATGAGAGCAGAGCCCTGAATCCTTCTCTGGGCCAACGGAGGAACCCATCCCTCCATCCCGGGTGCTGCAGCGAGGGGGGGATAGAGCTCAGGCCCCGCAGGGGCAGAGGGCAGCCACGGCCCCGTCTCGCTGCGTCGGGGTGTGATGGGCCGTGCAGGCACAGAATAAAGCTAAGAGCAAAACGCACTTGCAAACGACCACAACATCCTGGGCGAGGGGCTGTGCACAGCTCTTGGGCAGTTTAACCCTCGCTGCTGGGACTGACAGCTGTACGGGCACCACAGACACGGTAGGGTGGAGCATTTCTACACCAAAGCCATTATTTTTATATGAATATGTATATATATATATATGTACCCAGCGGCCTGGGGTGCAGCCACCTCCCCGCACAGTTTAATTGCACACGAGGGAGATGTGTTAGAGATTAAGTAAATCCCAAGGCCGCAGAGGGAAATGCCGTCTGGAATAAGGTTCCTTCCCTTTGCTCCGGCTGGGAGGTCGAGTTACTCCTGTCCCCAGAGCAAAGTGCCACAGACCTACTGAGCTGAGTAAGAGGGTCCTCCGTGGGTCCAGGGCTAGGAGGGTGACAGGCTCCCCCGGGAGAGGAGCTAGGAGCCATCCCACCCACCAGCAACTCAACTTAATATTCATCTGTCTCTTCCTAATGGGAAAGTGTCTCTGAGTCACACTGACATTTCCCTGGGACAATGGTAATTAAGTACCTGGGTAAGTGAAATGTGCGGTAATAGAAAAGTTAACTTTTCCTAACTACATGAGTGAAAGCCGCGTTCGGCGAGGAGGGGGCCGAGGGTGCCAGGCATCCGCGGAAGCAGGTGGGAGTTAATGTCAGCTCACGTCACACGGCGCTGCCACTCTGCCCCTGAGCCCCCAGCCCCCCCGAAGGATTCTCCCCCCCGACCCGACATGGCTCCCCATCCCGGGATGGGGTAAATCGCCCCTGCAGCTGGTACAAGCTCTGCCAGCCGCCGGGGCTGTCCCGAAGCAGAGGGACCGCGACCCAGAGCTGCCGGCGGGAGCTTCCCCAAGGAAAGCAGTCGCTACGCTGTGGATCTTGGAGCACGGTCAGCTTTATCCCATTAAGGGACAGGGCTTTTCCAGAAACTCCCAAAATGTTTGCACTCCTGCCTGGCCTTGCCGGAGGCAGGAGAGGGAGGTGTTCAGACGCATTTTGTGGGACATGGGGAGAAACGCCGAGTGGACGATGCCCGGGGTTCTGCTCCAAACCTCCCGCGGGAGCTCCGATCGAGCGCACCTGTACCGGAGCGAACCTCCGGCAAAGGGAACACCGGAGCGGGGGGCGGTCAGCGCTGCCCAGGCGAGAACAGGTGACCGCCCTGCGTGGGCAGGAGGCACAAGTGCCACTCGACAACGGTACGAGAAGCGGCGCTCTCGTAAGCACGGCGAGTCACGCCGCTGCCGCCGTCCCCGTCGCTCCAGGCTGCCGAGCGGCACCGGGGGCACGGGGCTGCGGCATCACCCCCGCAGCCCCCCGGGAAGAGAAGTGGCTCAATTTATAAACAAATTGAGGTCAAACCACTTGCAAGAGCTTGCAGAGTCGGCAGAGTCCCGTCCGGGGGTCGCCGTCCCTTTCCCGGGGGGGACCAGCGTGATGCAGCCAGGAGCTGCCAGAAGCTGCGTGATGGCAGCGGCACATGGCACAGCAGTCGGTCAAGAAATCAGGGAATTTTGAGAGTTCCTCCGTAACCGGCTCTGCAGACGCCGTCTTTGACCGGCCGCAGTGCCCGCTGCCAAAGGCACCGCGCGAGGGGCAGGAAAACACGGGAGAGGCGGCTGGAAAAGTACATTTTGCGGGTTGGATCGCCATTCCCTCCCCAAATCCACGGGGAGCGAGACGGTGGCGTGCAAAGCCCCGAGCCCGGGGGGCTGCCAGCCACCAGCAGCGCCAGGAACAGGATGAGACCACCGGGGGAGCTCAGAGTGGATGGATACTCGTGATGCCCGCGGCCCGGGGGGTGAAAAGCAATTTGGGAACGGTGCGTGAGACAGGGAGCTCTGTGGTCCACCCCACCTGCTCGCAGGAGAAATGCTACCAAACCAGTCCCGTCCGGAGCCAAGACTCATCCCCGTGGGGACACGGCCATCCGTGGGGACACACTGCAGCCCCGCGGTCTCCCCCCGGCGCTCGCCGCCCCGGCGTAGAGCGGTCGCCGCGTCCCGCTCTTGGTGCCCAGTGCCCATCCCACCACACGGACACCCGGTGGGTGCCGCACCGCTCCACGCCATCCCGGGGTGCCCCCAAAACCCTTGGTCCCGGCCTGCGGGGCAGCGGGAACCTCTCGGGATCGCAGGCACTTTCCCGAGGAGCTTCCAGTTGGAAACTCCCCAGCAGCGGGGTCGAACCTTCGAGGTGAGCGCGGCGCCCGGGAGGGGCCCCCGAATGCTGCGGAGCTGTGAAACCGGCCCCGAGCCGCGCGCCCGCCCTCCCCGGTGCGGCTGCACAGCGCCGGTTCGCCGAACACCCAGCACCGCGCGGCTACCACTGGTGCAGTAGATCCTGGGGATTTACCGGGTCCCGAGGATTTATTTGGTCCCGCGGCACCACCCCGTCCCTGGGGAATCACCTCCCCGCCGGGTCATCGCCTACAACATGTGCACCGCCCCCCTCCCCGGTGCACCGTGTCCCGGAGCATCACTCCCGTGGCGGCATCACATACAGCCCTCGCCGATGCACCGGACCCCTTGCACCTCACGGCTACCGCCAGTGCACCGCTGTCCCCAACCCACTCCGGGGCATCCCGCCCTCCCAGTGCACCGCCCGTCCCGGGGCAGTGGGAGGGGGCTGGTGGGGGCGGGTCACCCCCCCGCCGTTACATAAGGGGTTACGTCAGGGCGCGCGGCCAGGCTGTTATCCCACCGTCGCCGCCGCTCCCCCACCCCGCCCATTCGCACACCACAGCCGCGCAGTGCCCGGCCCGGAACCCCCGCCGTCGTTCCCCAGGTGAGCCCCGCGGGCCAGGCCCGAGCCCGCACTGCCTCCCCCGGGCCGCACCCGGAGTGAAAGGGGGAAGGGAGGGACGGGCTGGGGTGGGGGGGGACCGGCGGCGGACGCCGGGGCACCCATGACCGGCCTGTTTACACCGGCGCGGCGCATACCACCGTGGCGGGGGAGCCGGAGCGGCCTCCCGCCGTGCTGAGCCCCGGCTGCGCCGAGCCAGTCTGGCGGCGCCGCGAGCCGGTTACCGCGCCCGGGGCGGGAAACCCGGACCTCCGTATCCGAGTACTGGGCCGGCACCGGGAAGAGGCCGAGCCCCGTCGTGGCGGCCGCCGCACCCCCCCGGCGCCGCGGTGGTTCGCCCCGCGCGACCGCGATTGGTCGAGCGCTTAAAGGGGCCGGCAGCGCGCGCTTTTCCGCCCCGCGGCGCGGCGGCTGCATCGGCGCGTGCCCCCTCGCCCGCGCGGCGCTGCCCGGCACGCGGGGCGGGGGGGGCCATGGACGGCGGCCGCCGCGGGACACAAAGGACGGCGCGGCGGCGGCGGGCGACGCGGCGCGGGGCCATGGCGGCGGCGGCGGCGGCGGCGGTGGCGGGGCCGGGCATCGGCGGCGGTGGCGGTGGCCCGCGGTACAGCCTGCTGGCCGAGATCGGCCGCGGCGCCTACGGCGTGGTGTACGAGGCGGTGTCAGGCCGCAGCGGCGCCCGGCTGGCTGTGAAGCGGATCCGCTGCGATGCTCCCGAGAACGTAGAGCTGGCGCTGGCCGAGTTCTGGGCCCTGACGAGCCTCCGGCGGCAGCACCCCAACGTGGTGCGGTTCGAGGAGTGCGTCCTGCAGCGGCACGGCCTGGGGCAGCGCATGAGTCACGGCAACAAGCGCAGCCAGCTCTACCTGCGCCTCGTCGAGACCTCCCTCAAAGGTACCGGCACCCCCAGAGCATCCCCGGCACGGCCCCAGCGCCCTCCCGGGCCACCTCCCGCGCCCAGGGCCTCCAGGGTCCCCGTCCCTGACACCTGTGTCACCCATCCCTAGCCCTGAGCACTTGGATCTGACACCTCCCTTCTGCCATCAGTGACCGCCACACCCAGATCCTCCTGCCCCACCGCCAGGTTACACCTCCAGAGCAGGTGACTGCTGGGATGCCCCATGCAGGAAATCCTGGTTTTGTCTGCTTTTCCATGGACACCCTTCCACAATAACCTTACCTCAGGCACTGCTGCTGCCCTCGCTTGCCCCCCCCCCCCCCCCCCCGCCCCCATCATCCTATTGCTCAAATCACTCCTGTGCACTGTCTGCGCTTAAGAGCACCCAAAGCTCCCCACAGCTCTCGCAATGCCCCTCTTCCTATGTTGACTCACTGCTTTTTCAGTATAACCACTCCTGGGCTCTCCCCACTGTATCCCTGAGCACCCATCATCCCTGCATTCTTGGAGTCCCGTCTGGGGTATCTGCTCTAGACTTCTTCCCATCACCCATCTCTGTCCTGTCCCTGCAGGGCTCCCCCACAGGGTCTCTTTGCTGCCACTCACCCTGAACACACCTGTGATACCCTCATTCTAGACTCTGTCCCTCCATCTCCTCCATTCTCCTTTTCCTGTATGATGCTCCCAGGAAACCATTCCCTAAACTCCACCCCTGTCTTGCAGCAATGTCAGTGTCGTCCCTCCATGTGTCCTGCAGCCCTGTCCCCAGTCCTGAGGGACCCTGTTGTCACCTCCAGGCTCACACCTATCCTTTTGTGCTGGACCCCTGGCAAGTACTAGCTTGTCTTTCCTTACACCCCAAATTATGAGGCTCCATCTACTACCCTGACCTGTGCCACAGCCCACACACATCCTCTGGGGACCTTCACAGCCTGTGCTCCAGTCACACCAAGGGGACATCTTCCCTTCTCTTTCCAGAGTACTGTCCCATCTCTGAGCATCCCAAGTCTGCAGCCTGTTATGGCTCCAGATCTCACAGCTTTAGGACTGTCCCCATGTCCCCTCATTGCTGGCTCTGTGAGAACAGCCCTGGAAGCACTAATACCTGTAGCCTGGGCTGGCACCTCCATTTTCCCCTGAGGTCCCTCAGCAGCATCACGGGACCATCAAGGGTCACCTTCTCCTGCCACAGCTGGTGGCTGTTGCGGTGACATCTCCAAAATGTTCCCTCCCTCCCTCCCTTTGCTCCCTTGGCTGCTTGTCAGACCCAGCTTTGCCAACGTGCTGTGAAGATGTGGAAGAATACTGGAGCCCTGTGCCCTTGATGCCCCTGTGTCCCCCAACCTGCTGTAAGCAGAGCCAGCTCACCCCAATCCTTTCTTCCCCAAATTTGCGTGCCAGGACTCTTGTCAGCTCCTTGGGGTGCTCAGTCTCACTGATCCCCCAGTGTAGGCTGCCCCCAGACCCTGTGCCAGGCACAGAGTTCATACAGAGCTCCCGAGAGCCATCCTCTGATCAGAACTGTGGCTCTGACTGTCCCTGCCTTTCCTGTCCCCTCTGGTGGGTGGACATGTCCAGACCTGCCTGGCTCTCCCCATGTACCCCAGTTCCTGCTCTTCCTTCACACAACCACCCAAGGGTGACTCCCTGAGAAGGGCAGTGTCCAAATTCCTGTACAGCCAGGGCACACAGTTCCCTGGGAGAGGAGCCAACTCTTCCCTTTGGGTGTGTGTCCAGCTCTAGCAGGAATTGGGGGGGGGGGGGGGGGTGGTCCCTGCCACCCTCTGTCATGTTGCACACCCTGAGGAGAGGTGGCTTGCTTGAGGAAAGCTCTTGGGAGGCTGGAAGTGCCCCACATCAGGTGGAGAAAGGGACCCGTAGGTACCCCGTTGCTAGATGGGGGTTGAGCCTCCTGAATTCCCAGCAGTGTGGAGAGCTTTGCCTGCCCTAGTTCTCCTGCAGCCCCTCAGAGGGGAGCAGAGCTGGGCTGTGCATCCCCAGCCTGCACAGGAGTAGTTTGACTCCCAAAACCAAGCTGGAGCACACTCTCCTTTCGTCTGCCTGGCTGCTGTGCCAAGTAGCCTGTGCTTGCTGCCTTCCCGAGCCTTGGGTCTGATAGTTGTGGATAAATATTTTCAAAACAAAAGCTGGAGCTGGATGAACCCTGAAGGTCTCCTGCTCTCCCTCCCTGCCAGCAGCAGAGCTGGAGCTGTGGTGGTGGCTGTGGAGCTGTGCTGCCATTCTGCCGTGCCATTCTGCACGACCGCAGCTGGGCTATTTACGGGCCAGCACAGATGCTGTGCCAACGTGCTGGGGCTCAGGGCATGGTGAGGATTAATCTGAGACTTTCTGAATCAGGAGCACAACTGTGGGGATACCAGGTGGGGTTTGGTCTCAGCTACCATGCAGAGCCTGACCCTTTATCATTTTAACGAGATGTGGAGCAATTAAATTTAAAGGCAGGGTGTGAAAAGGAAGGTGAAAGCTCAATGCTGAGCTGGAGGAAAAGCACACACCTGTGTAATGTGCTCAGAGCCCTGACACTGGAGCACCTCCAGTGCTTGTGCACATTACATGCCCCTCTTGTTCCTAACCTAGAGCAGTGACAGAGCTGCCTTAAGTGAACAGGTATAAGGTGTTGCTTCCTGTTCCTCCCATGTCATCTGTGGGACCATCACCTGCCACCAGCACTCAGCTTCACTCATGGGCTGCCCTGTTGTCACCTACGTGTGGTGCCATCATTCCAACTGCCTGGAATTCTGTGCTGCCAGCTCCCATCTCTCTGGTGCTGCCTCCTTGCACAGAGGGAGTCAGAGGTTACATGTGGTGGTGGGCACTGGGATGCTGCTTCTGCTCCCACTGGATTTTTATTTCCCTTGTGAAGCTAAGCAAATTAGCATGCTGCTAATGAGCTCCCAGGATGGGGTGGGGGAGGTGTGTGTGTGCTGCTGGGAAAGATGGAGTGTGAGTGTGTGCCATCCTGTGTTTGGGCAGGGAGCACATGGGGATGCTGGCTTGGTGATAGAGAACAGGTCCAGCCTGTCACTGGCATCTCCTCAGCTCTTAACTGCTTGTCTTCAGTTTGCTAACATCTCATCTTTAGGGAGTGTCTTGCCAGCTCTTTATGTTTAAAGCTGTTTGTTTTGAAGGCAGGAAGATGATTTAACAACTAAAACACTTTCAGATTATAGAAAGAAAATGAGGAAATATTACTTTTGGCTTAAGCCTCTACTTGCAATGCTCCACCCAAAGTGGAGTGCCTGGTGCTCACAGCTACTGCTGGATCCCTGTCATCTTTGCTGTGCTTGCTGAGGTTCAGGGGCCAAGTTTTAAATCAGAGCCTTCCTTATGCTAAAAACAAACCTTAGCTTGTCAGAGCTAAGAGGTCCTGCTGCTGAGCCAGTGTTTGAGGCACTTCCTGTGGCTCCAGCCAGCAGTGCTGTGTGGATGCTCCCACCTGGTTGTGTGTGAGGGATGTGCTGTGCTCCCTGGCATGATTTCATTCCTGGCAGAGAAGAGATAGACTCCTGCTCCCTGTGTTGGGGCTGTATGGCTGCAGAGGGAAGAAGGAAAGCAGAATCCTGTGTCCTGCTGTGATGTCCCTGGGGCTTAAGAAATCAAAGTGGTGGCTGCTGTGTGAGCTGGGGCTGTCCTGGCTGTGCCAGGTTCTCTGCTCCCAGGACAAGCAGCCTCTCCTTCAGTTTCCATGCTGTCATGCTAAAGATGGGCTTGCACCAGAGAAGCTGCTTTTCCTGGTCAGCATTTTGGTCTCCAGAGCCAAGCTGTTCTGTGCTGCTCCCAGCTGGCCCTTGGGCTTTCATGGTAAGCCTCCTTCCAGCCAGATGAGACCCCCCAAAATGCCCCTATATCCTGTGTAACTCCACCCTGTTCTTTCATCCCCCAGATCTAACCTTCAGACCTAAACTCAGCAAAAGATTGCTGAAGATTGGGAGGTGCAGCCAAGTCCTTCTGTTGTGCAAATTTCCATTTCCATAGCAGTAGCCATGGATACAGACTGTTTGTGCAAATAACCAATATTCCCACCCACACTGACTGCTGACCAGTGCAGCCCAGGGCTGGGTGTCCCTGGTAGTCCTTGGCTTTACCTGATGCTGGAAGTTTTTTGTTTTCCCAGATGCTCTCTAGGGCTTTGCTCAAACAAAACCCAACTTTGTCAAATGGGTGGAGTTATTTAACTGCTTTCAAAAGCACTTGAGTTTGGCTGTGGTACTTTTTAACTGTGGCAGAGGTGAGTGGTATCCTCCAGCTTCTCTTTTATGGTGCTTGATGATAAAAAAAATTAATTTCTAGAGCAAAATGATGCTGTGATGGTGTGTGCAGGCTCTGCCAATCACCAGGGTGCTCTCTGGAGGAGACTTGGGATCTGACCATGGGGTTTGCATTCCTGGCATCAGCTAACAGGGATGGGTCTGTTGCCTGGGGCATCCTGGAATCCCTGGGGAGCACCAGTGGCAGACCTAGCCCCGTTAGCTGATGTGATGCTGCTGTGTTCTTCACAAGTCTAATTGATGTGCAAGAGAGTCCTTCCTTAGGCAGGAGTTTATGGAGTAAAGCCTGAGATGCTCTGAGCTTGAAGAGCTCAGTTTGATGTCTGGTGAAGGAAGAAGCTGTTTGGGGTGTAGTACTGAGTAGTAGGAATACTTATAGTCACAAGTGTGACTATGATTACACTCAGCAAACATTGTTTGCAGCTTGGACCTCCACTTTCCTCTCATTAAAGACTTGTTGCCACTTATTGAAAGCTGGATAAAGTGGCAGAGTTTCTCCAGCACAAATGCAATCCTTAAATGCAAAAACTTGATCTGTGAAGACCCAGTGGGCCATAGGGCTGGGACACTGGTGTGACCACTCTTGGCAAGACTGTGCTGGCACAGTGTTAAGGGCTGTGATTTAGTCCCTGTGTGCAGTTCCAGTAAAGTATATGGAATGAGCCAGCCTTTGCCTCCTGCAGCAGAGCTCTGGTGGGAGAGGAGGCCTTCAAAGAAGTGATTTTTTTTTTTTTCCTGTAGACTCACTTCTAATTGTGCTTTTAGCCTCTGCTGCTTTGGCCATCAGAGCATGGGGAGAATAGCCTGATGGTAGGACTGAAGATCTCTGCCCTTTGCTGGGAGGAGACCCCTGAGCTGGTTCCCAGCAGTGAGTTTGGATAAACATGGTACTGGTGTGTCATACTCAACAGGATCCCAAAGCACTTGAAGCCACAGCAGTGCCAGTATCACTGCTGGTGCCCTGCAGTGCGATAGGTCCCAGTCACATTGCCCAAATTTTTGCTCTCCACATAAACCAGACCTGTTCCTCAGCCATCCTGGGTTATTATAGACTTTGAAATGTGTCTGAAAAACCCACTCTTTTATCCCTTTTGGTCAGGTGAGAGGATCCTGGGCTATGCAGAGGAGCCTTGCTACCTGTGGTTCGTCATGGAGTTCTGCGAAGGGGGAGACCTCAACCAGTATGTGCTGTCCCGAAGGCCCAACCCAGCCACCAACAAGAGCTTCATGCTGCAGCTGACCAGTGCCATTGCCTTCCTGCACAAGAACCACATTGTCCACCGGGACCTGAAGCCAGACAACATCCTGATAACTGAGAAATCTGGCACTCCTGTGCTCAAGGTGGCTGACTTTGGGCTGAGCAAGGTCTGCGCTGGCCTGACTGCTCGGGGCAAGGAGGGTGGGCATGAGAACAAAAATGTGAATGTGAACAAGTACTGGCTGTCCTCAGCCTGTGGCTCTGATTTCTACATGGCACCTGAGGTATGGGAAGGACACTACACTGCCAAGGCTGACATCTTTGCCCTCGGCATCATCATCTGGGCCATGATTGAGAGGATCACTTTCATTGACGCTGAGACCAAGAAGGAACTGCTGGGGACTTACATCAAGCAGGGGACTGAGATTGTGCCCGTTGGGGAAGCGCTGCTAGAAAACCCAAAGATGGAGCTGCACATCCCTCAGAAACGCAGGACTTCCATGTCTGAGGGGATCAAGCAGCTCTTGAAAGACATGTTGGCTGCTAACCCGCAGGATCGACCTGATGCCTTTGAGCTTGAAACAAGAATGGACCAGGTTACATGTGCTGCTTAAATTCAGGGCAGGGCACTGCTGTGCTGTGCAGCTGGGTAAGTGATTCGCACTTCTTGTCTTATTTCTGTTGGCTGTACTGGTCCAATAGTGCACTTTGTAGTGACACAAAGGAGTCTTTTATGTTCTAGAACTATTTCTATAGTGACTCATCAGAGCACTGCTTCTGAGGTTGTTTTCACTTATTATACTGCAAAAATAAAGTAGAGGTGAGAAATAGAATTAGCAGCTGCAGGTCCTGTCACTGCCTGAGGGCCCAGTGGAGCTGGAAGAGCTGGGCAGGAGCCTTGTTCCTCAGAGGTCCTGGCCAGTGGCTGAGACAGGCTGGGGCACAGCAGAGACACCTGCAAGCTCTTGGTATAAGCTTTGGGGACATCTGTCTCTCTCAGGGTCAGGGAAGGATCTGCAGTTCTGCCTCCTCTGCTGTGTGATGAAATTTCCACAGTCTGTGCTGGAGCTCCCTGTGCTGGAGCACCATCCCCCTCCCCTGTGACACTAGGACAGGACACAACACCTTGTGGCCCAGCTGGTTCAGTGAGTAGGCACCAAGTGGCACATCTGTCTTGGCACAAAATTCTGCTTTCACCTACAAGGCACATGGGTCCATCCTGTGGCTCTGTTTCATTTCCCTATTAAAGGCAGGACTTCCCTTTGGTATGAATGCCAGTGGCCCAAACCCAGAAGACACTGCTTTGGTCTCCTGCATCTGTGTTTGTAGATCTGGGTCTACTCAGGAAGGAAGCTCAAAAACAGCTCTGCTCAGACTGAGCTCAGCTCTGTCCAGAGTCCCTTCCCTTCTCCCCCCCCCCTCCCCCTAAACAGTCTCAAGCTCAGAGGTCCTGGTCCTGAGGGTGGTCACACAGAGTCTGGAAGAACCCCCAGGGATGTGGTGTAGCTGGCAGTGTCACTCACCAGTGACACAGAAGGACTGGGAGGTGTTGCCTACATGGCAAAGCTGTCTGTAAACAGGAGCTGTTACTAGGGATTCTCCCAGCCAAACATTTCAATGAAACTGAAGAATTACAGTTTACCAGGGGTGAGGCTGACATCTTTCCAGCCCACATCCTTTCTCAGGCTCCCGCAGAGCTGCCTGCCCATCACTGGTCCCAGGAGATCTTTCACAGCCTGCCTGTGTCAGGTGCTGGCATCACAGCTTGGGCCCCAGCCCTCTCTTCACCCCAAAACCACACCCAGCCAGCTAGACTGGAGCTGGCCATGGATGCAAGAGGGCAAAGAGGGAGGAAATTGTGTCCCTGGCCAGCACTCACCAGCCCTCAGCTGATGCCTGTGCTTGTCCAGCTTTGAGAGCAAGCCCCCCAAGCAGCAGGCACTTGGGAAGGTTGGAGGTATTTTGGCAGTTTTTGCTAAAACCCTTCATTGCTGCCATCTGAGGGTTCCTGAGCTTATGGAAAATGTTGTACCTGACCCCCCCTCTCTCTGTGTGCCCAGGTACACTCTGTGCTGTATGTAGAGAAACAGGGATGGAAATGAAAAGATCCATTGGGTGGGTCTTGTTCTTCTCTGTTGGTTTGTCCAAACCGATCCACAGACCATCCCCTCTTTACTCTTCCATGCACAAAATATATCACACCCATCTCAACTGATTCAAGCACTGCTGCTTAGGGCTGGATACTGGTCCCAGTGCAAGTGTGGGCTGGGGATTAGGGTGGGGGAGTGAATATGTGGAAATGTGAGCCCTTGAGATGGGTGTGTTCCAGCCCAGGGGCAAGAGCAGACACCCTGCCTTGCGCCCTGGGGCGAGGTGTGGGGCTGTGGGAGCAGCTCTGCCGCACGTGGAGGGTCAGGCTGGGCTCTGCCATCTGTGCTGGCTCTGTGCTGACACGATGCTGCTGCGTTATGCAACCAGCCCCTGCCCTCGGGGGAAAATTCATCTTGCGCAGATCTGCGGAATAGTACATGAAGGGATAACAAACACCGAGGGGACAGTCCTACCCCGCGGCTGTTTGCTCAAACCCAGCTGCCTTCTGCAGCCCCCCCACCCCACTCCATCCGTGAGTCTGCACCCATCGCTCCGTCGTGACACAGCTGCAGCAGCCAGAGATGCTCTTACATAACCCAACCTGGCACATGGAGCAGGGTCGCTTGGCCCAAATAGAGCCCAGCACCAGCCATATGTTCCCTGCAAACCCAGAGTATTCCTCTGCCTCACTTGTGGGGCGACCAGAATATTTGGTATGCTTTGGCGTAGTTGTGCATTCAAATCAGCCTTCTTCTGGCTGCTATTAAATGCAAATCTTAAATTGGAAACCTGCTTGAGAAGCTTAAAATGGGATCAGCAGAGCCTGAATTCTGTTCTCAGGTAATTTTAGTTGACCGAGAAACTCACGTAACCTCTTCCAACTTACTTGTGGCACTGATGTGTAGCTTTGCTATGCTGGGTCATGTGGTGTGTTCTTCCCCAGGACAGTTCAAACCTGCTCAGCCTTGGTTCATGTCATAACCTGGAAAACTATAACCCTGCCTGACCCAGGGAATTGGATTTTTTTGCTTATTCTTTGCTGTGCCACTGACCTCTTCAGATTTCACTTAATGTCTCAGCAGCTTTGCCTTTAGTTCTGCCACAGATGTGGTATGCACCTGAGAGCTTAATGCTCTGTTGCCCTTCCACAGTGCAGACAGGAAATGTCAGTTCTCAGACAAGAAAGTGTTTTTGGCTTGGTTTATGCTGGGCACTGGGCTCCCTGAGATGGAGCTTGCTTTTCTCACTGCTGGTGGCCCTGGGGCAATAGCTCCAGCAGAGGTGGGTAGCAATTCCCTGGGAAAAACAAAGGTATTCTCTTTTTGTTTTGAAGATTTATTTCTTCCCTACTTTCTGCAATCGTTTAGATATAGCCAAGTTTATCTACAGCTCTCTAGACTTGTTGGGGAAAACTGCCTTTTGGATAAAGAGGACAAAAGCATTTCTAGCACAATTAGGGTTGTCCTGGGTATCTGCTGATGGGTGCCTTTGACTGTGATAGCCTAGCACTGGGTGCACTGCCCACTGGGGAGTATCTCACCCCTCCTTCGCAGTACTGAAAAGCTGGAATGACTCTCCTTTTTTTCTGCCGTGTGAACATCATCTCTCTTTGCATCCCCTTTATAGCTGCCCTGCAGTCTCTGGGGATGGTGAGGGGCCTCCCGGAGGTGCTGCTCCTGTGGAATCCTCTGATGGGGGTGGGTTAGGTTGCAGAGGAGCAAGGTACCATAGCAGTGTGGCCTTTTGCAGCTCACTGCAGTGACACAGGGGCCTTGAAACACAGAAACACAAAGGGCGAGTACAGCATCACCCACCACTGACAGTTACGTGTTTAAGAAACTTTGTAATTTTGATTCACATAGAACATCAAATTACAATGGTTGTGATCAGTGTAGAGGCAGCTTGTTTTGGTAGATTGTATTCCGTTATATTTTCACTGTGGATAAAACAGTTGGTCTGATTTTGGGTGGATGCTTAAGATGAATGGCAAGATTCTGTGCAGGCTGCAGTGTCTCGGGGATTGTCATGAGCAGGAAGTTGTTCAATTGCTGTGGCCAGTCTGGTTCTCTCTAGCACTCCTCTGTCACTGGGTTTGATTATTCCAGTTTCAGCTGAAAGTGGCTATTTGTATTTGCATTGTTCTGCTCTTTGCGTTTTCAACGTGTACCAGGAGCTGATGCTGAACAAGCTCATCTGCTCACCCTGCATGATAGTGTCTACCCTGGCCAGAGCTCTCTAGTTCTGTGCCCAACCACTCCCAGCACTGCTGATAAACTGCTGCCCTGTGGAATTTCAGAGCTGGAGGATGGACAGGAATCAGGGACACACAGCAGCAGCTCTGAGAGCTGTCAGTGAACAGGGGCTGCTGCATCAAGTTAGATCTTGTCTGTTAGCATCACTCAGCTCAAGTTTTACTCACTGACCAGTTAAAGGACAACAGTTTCATTCCTAAAACAATGTTGGTTTTGGTTTTGGACTGTTTTCAGTGTGGTTTGTGGATCTTGGCATGGACAAAAGCCACAGGACAGTAGAAGCAAGGTCAGTTCCTCTTCTCAGCCATAACAGTGAATACAGCATCACAGGGGCCACCCCATAGAATGGTGGCGTCCTTCTGAGCAGTGTTGATTCTACCTGGCGTGAAATGAAGCCCTGAGGGTGACCTGGACTATGTCATCTCTGGCCATTTGTATTGGTATTTGTGTTTGCTCGCTGTCACCCCCTGCTTTGCCTTCTGGGGGAGGTCGCTGTAGTTGGATTTAAGGATGCACCCGAGGAAAGCGTCACAAGTATAGGTACAGAGCATGAGGGAAGGCTCAGGAGATAAATCAGGCACCCAGCCCCCTTCCCTCGCACTCTGTGTTCCCGCACAGGGGCAGATGACATAGTTAACAGGAAGAGGTGATGGGTTATCTCTCCCTCCTCTGCACTGAGTCCTCTCTGCCATGCAGATCCCACTGCCACCACCCCTCTGTGTGACCCATGCATTGGTGTCATCTTGTGTGCTGGGTGGGGGCTCCATGGGCTGCTGGTTCACATCCTGCTGATGCCGAATGAACATTCGAGCTGATTAAAACTATAAGTGGCATCAGTGGAGGGATTAAAGGCTCTTGAACAAGCCCCTGCAAAAACGTGCGTCAGTAGGGTGAGCTCTCCTGTCTCAGAGCAGTGAGCTCAGGGCTGCTCATGCAAGCGCCTTCCCTGAAAATGTTCCTTCTCCAGGGAGGCACAAACAGAAACTCTGCCCTACTTGCTAACGAAGCTGCATAATAGGAGAAACCTTCCAGAAGAATCCTTGTGTGTTTGCCCTGACCTGATGTCTGTGTGCCTCTCGCCTTCTCAAACAGAAAGGCTTTATTCTGATGGCAGCCTGCAAAAGTGGTATCCCTTGGTTAACCTCTCTGGGAAAGGATTGTGCCCATGACCCTGCCTTCTGCTCTGAGCAGCCTTGTCCTCTAGAAATGTGTTCCTTAGGCAAGGATTTCTTTAATGCGATTTCCTAGGGCTAAGGAATTGGAGTTTGCTGGGCAGTGGCATTTTTTTCTACAGTGGGTCTTTGCCACTGCTCCCTTGGTGTCTCTGCAGAGCCCCTTGCCCATCCCTGGTGGGGTGGGACCTGCCCCTGCTGAATGGGGAAGCTAAATCTACTCCCCACATTTTTTTTTTCCATGTAACTGTCTGAGTTTAGAACTCATGGACCACCCCGACTGCTTCCCAGCACAACCACTGCTCTTGACTCTGCTGGTGCCTCCTTGAGTTTGGGACATCCTAAAGGATATATTTTTAGTACCGAAGTGACATCATGTGTATGTGTGCTGTTCTTCTGCTGTCCACAGGCAGTTTTCTGGGTTGCAGGCAAATTGTGTGGAAAATGCTGGTGGCTTATGCGCAGAGTTGAACATTCCCATGTCCCTGAGGTCAGAGGACAGGAGGGTGCCAGGGCTGTGGATGAATTTGATGCAGCAGTTCTGCTGCTACAGGGTCTGTGGGAGTTGCTGTGTGTTGAGGCTTTGGCCAAAGCAGGGCTTGGTGCAGCAAATAGCTGCCTGTTCTACTCTAAAATCCCTGTCACTGAGTGTCCTGTGGGCTGAGCTGCAAACCTCTCCTGCTCTGCTTCCAGTTGCACCAACCTGGATTTTACTCACCTTTTGCAGAGCCACTTGTGATGCCTGAGCTGCTGCTGACATAGTGAACAAGTGGTGCAGGGCATCTCTGGGGTTGCAGCTTGTTCTGCCTTTCCTGGTGGAGTACAGGGAGCCAGCACTCACAGACACATCACATGGACACTCAAGGCCAGGCTCTGCCATGGAAACACTTGTCCTTGTTCCAGCAGGACAGTCACTGTGGGGAGCTGTGTGGGATGGGGCTGTTGTGGGGAGATGCTCAGCCCCAGCCAGTCCTTCCCAGCTCAACACCTGCCCTGGGGCAGCTGGATGTGCTGTCCTTGGCAGTGTGCCGAGTCCATCTGGGAAAAAACTGACTGTAAACTGAGCCCAGTTCTTGTCTGGATCGATAGCAAAAGTACTGGGCATTAGAGAGATGTGGCATCTTTCTACTAACTGGGATAAGTGGGCAGGTGGCAGGAGTGGTGTCCTACACCCCTTCCATCCAGCAGCCAGTGCCTGGAGTCACAATGTAGTAACTGAGATGAGCCCCTGACAAATCTGACCTCTCTTTCTCCTCTCTTTTTTTTTTTTCTTACAGATTTATTTACCAGGGACCCATAATCTCCATTATTTACGTGCAACAACAAGGAAGTCAAAGATAAGGGAAGATAATGATACAGAAGGTCTACAGGATCTCTGGCAATGTGAAATATTTGAGTGTTACTTTTTTGTGTTGGGAAGGGGTGTTGTGGGGGTGTGGGAAGGGGCTGCAGGGGCCTGTGGAAGATCACAAGCTGGCAGCTGTCACACTCACAGGACTTTGAAACAAGAACCAGAGAGCAGAGCTGCCATTGCCCAGCCCTCCCCTTGTTTCCTGTGCTGCTGTTTGACTCAGTAGATGTTTCTAGGGATGTGGTTTCATGAAGAAGCAGCAGCCTGATGGTGAGGTGTGCTGCCAGGTACCAGCTCTGAGTCCAGCTGGGCACAGTTTTGGGTTCAAGGCTATTGATTTTGCCTAGGGAAAATGGAAGCAAAGTGGTGACTAGGTTTGCATTGGAAGTGCAGTGCTTTAGGAAAAACAAGTCTCTTGGACTACACATTGCAAGTAGCTAAACTTCATAGCCAGTCAGCTCCTGAATAGGTGATGCTGCACAGGCTTGTGGGCAGCTGACATTAGGATAGAGTAGGATAAATAAGCTGGAAAGCCATTTGGCAAAGCAGGTCTTCCCAAGCTGGATTTCATGATCATCTTTGTTACTGTCTTTTTATTCAGAGGCAACTGAGGTGCTGCTGAGTTCATTTTCAGGTTGACATTATTTGAGTACAGGAGAAACAGAAAGCAGTCCACTGCTCTGATCCATTTAATGCCAAACTTCATTCAATAGGAACAATGCTGTGGAGAGAAGGAGGTTTGGCCTTAATGGGTCGTGGGCTGCGTTCTAGCCTCCCACAGGACACTTTCCCCTGCTAGTTAATGATCTCCAGGAAAAAAAAAAAAAAGACAATGCTGCTGTTCAGGGTGGGTTACAGTACAGTACAGCTCAGGTCAGGAGATTGGAACCTCAGGCTGAGCAGTTAACACTCAATTTCCTTGCCTATACTTAAAGCAAAACTCCTATTCTGGGGCTGCCCTGTGTTGATGATCTTTAGACTTTGCTCACTGTAAATACAATGTAAAGCACCACCTCTTCTCTACCCTGCAGCTTCTGAACCACCTAAAATGTTTCTCAGCAGGTAAAGTCACCCAGCAGTGGTTTGGGAAGTGGGCTGGTCTGACCCAGCATCACTCCTGAGCTGCCAGGGTGCTCTGTCTGGAGTTGATTGTGGCCACAGGCAGGAGAAGGTCCCTCTGGCCCCCTCATCCCTGGCTGTGGGATCTGCTCCTTGCCTGCAGCTTTCCTCTGTCATCACTGGAAGATTCCTAACTGGCAGCACCTCTGTCTGTCTCCTCAGTGTACTATGCTGACCTCACAGGAATGAACATAGGAAATTCTCACAGGAAATAGAGGAAATTCAGCTGGGCTCGGGCAGAGCAGGGAAAGGATGAAGGGGCTTCTTTCTTCTCTTCCATCATTTCCAGGACACAAAGCTAAAGCTGTAGCTGCAGGAAGGCCTGGTCCTTCTTAGGAGGACCAGGAGGCTCTAGACTGGCTGTTGGTGACTTGTGAAGGTTTGGACAGCACAAATGCACTGCCAAGCCCTTCTCACACTGTGCTTGTGTTTGTCCCTAGGGATGCTTCTATGGGCTGCAGCTGGGTGGGATTCCTGCAGCTTCCTGTGCTGCATCCCACGGGAAGGGGAGAGTGAACCATTTAGCTCACAAGTGCAGTGTTAGATTGCTGATCGCTGGACTATGCTTCCTCCACCTGGCAGAGCCTTTGTTCCTTACAGCTGTTCCAACTGAACCCTGGCCTGAATGGGTGCAGTAAGGGGCAGGAGGTGATGCTGGAAGGCAGTGAGTGGATTGCCCTGTTCTTCTCAGGACAAGACAGAGTCCAGCATGCCCTTGGAGAGTCAGCCCTCTTGGTCCACTGCTGTTTCAGGCCATCTTCAAACCACATGTCTCCACCTCAGCTTTTGCATTGCAGATGTGTTTTTCAAGCAGCTTGATGTTAGTGAGCTAGACCGTAGTGCCTTACTTAGGATTTAGCAAACACTTCCAAGGAGGAGTCCTAGGGCTGCTAGCCTTTGGCCAATGTGGATGTTTCCCTGATTAGTTTGTCCTTTCAACAGCATTTTTCTCTGATTTTGCTGCTGTTTGTGCTCAGCTCCCCAGACTATACAGGAACCTGCCTTGTGTTTACAGCTCCCCACATCTCTCCTTCAGTTACTTTGGCCCAGACCAGCATTCCTCTAGAACAAGGTGGGAACAAGGAACAGCTCAAACCTGTGTATGCTGTGGGATGGAGAATGTTTAGGCTTCTCTTCCCAGGTGGGTCTGTTGGGCCTCACCAGCCCAGCTCCTGCAGGCCAAACTTCTTCCCCTGCTGTGGATGTTTGGCACTAGGATGCAGCACTGGGAATATCCAAGTTTATTAGCACAGCACCGGGCCCATTTCCCAGCCCAGGGCCATGCTGTCTGTCTCTTCCTCTCTTCCTGGCTGCAGTGAAGCTGAGCATCCAGGTGCTGGGGGTAACTGGTTAGTGTGGGGGGAGCCAAGGTCCCCTTGCAGAACTCTCTGTGTGGCCTCAGCTGGTGCCCACACCAGAGGAGTGATTGTATGAAACTGTTTACTTCTGATTTTGCTGTTTACAAGAGGGATGGGGGGGGGGGGGGGGGAACAAGCCAAGCCTCAGGAGGATTGGGAAACGTGTTATCTGCACCAGCCTGCAGAAAGGCAGACACCACTGGCCTCATGCAGGTGTCATGGGGATCTCCCAGCCAGCTTTGGTCCATGGGGAGGAAGGCAGAGGTGGCTCTAGCCTAGAGGGGTTAGATTAGCTCCCCTATATCCCTTTGCTGCTGTGTTTGAGATTCAGCAGTGCTAGTGACAGATAAAGAGTTACCCCTGTCATCTTCCTTTACTCCTCAGGACCTAGCTCCTTCACATATCACAGGCTCCCAGAGCCTTTCTGGAGCAATAAGATGTAAAACAAGCATTACCATCATTGTGGAAATCCTCTGTGTGTGCAGTGTCTGTCTCCTCTGTATGCAGTACGAGTCTGGGTTTAAGCCTGCCAAGCATCACAGGGCAGCTGCTACAGGGCACAAACTTGGATTTGTTTCCTTGGGCTTTCTGCAGGTCAGGAGAACAGGGAAACACGCTGCTGCTTTCCTTCCTTCCTCCAGGCCTGTGCTGCCCAAAGCCTCACACTACAGCTGCCCAGGGCAAGGGTGCTCCTGGTCCCCCTTTTTGGCAATGCTGGAATGGGATGGGTGAGAGGAACTCAGTGCTGTGCTCTCCACTCTTCACAGCCCCCATCCCATCAGCACTGGGAAAAGCAGAACCCTCCATTTCCTTTGCACTGGGATGCAGCCAATGCTCGTGCCACTGGGAAGAGTTGTGCCAGTGGCTCCTGTGCTCCTCAGCTGGTTACAGGCACTTCAAGCATGTGGGCCCTTCAAGTTCACAAGCATTTCACACTTCAGGGTGTCTGGGGTGGTGGGTGTAACTGGAAGGGACGTGCAGGGAGCTGTTCTCTTCCAGCTGTGATCTGCCAGATCATTTTTCTGCAGCCTGCCCAAATGCTTTTAGCCCTGGGGGTGTGTCTAGGCTGCTGAAGAGTTCACAGGGGCCACATGGAGTGGCTGATGTCCCCAGCCTGGCACCTGTTCCCTCCACAGCAGCTGCCCAGGCCTGCATGGGCATTCAGCTCACTCATGCAGAAGAAAACAGCAGCTTTGCAGAGTGAGCTTCTTTACTACCACACCAGCAGAGTTCTGTGTGAGCCCCAGGACAGGGGTACCCTGCCCCAGCCCTGCTGAGGGCTCTCCCCACAGCTCCTGTGCTGAGCTAGCAAGAGCAGAAGGTTTAAACCCAGACTCCAAACTAAAGATAATATTAGTAAATGAATCTGTGTTTTTTTGGTTTTTTTTTTTTTTTTTTTTTTTTTTGTTTGTTTTTTTTTTTTTGTTTTGCACAGAAGCCGGTAATCTAGGACCTATGTGTGAACAACTTTATATAAATATTTTTTTGTACTTGGTTTACTTGGGTTGTTATGAAACATTCTATTTAAGTTCTTTGAACACTGTGGATCCCCTGATGTGTATGAATGGCAGAGGCTTTGTAAATTAAGGGACGTTTGTGTGAATAAAGGTATTTGATGGGGTTGAAAAGCCACACCCAACTTGAAATGTGAGTTCTGTGTCTTTGTCCTTAGCTGTGCTGGCAGCAGTGGGCTGACCAAGGCCCTAAGCAGCTCTAGCTTCATGCTGGAGGACAGGTCCAGCTAAGCCCCAGCTGGAACTGGGCTAGCTGGCCTGACCTCGGGGCTTAGGTCACTAAACCAAGGCACCCCAGCCAGTGCCAACCAGAACGTGGCTCCCTGGCATGTGGCACTTGTGGCCCTTTATCCTTGCTCTGGATTAGGATTAACCCTGTTCTTGATGCAGACACCAAGCAGGACATTGTGATTAGTGGAACAGGTAAGCTTGGCGTCTGTACAGAAACACCTCCCCATCCTGCCCCTTCCTCTCCATCTAGCCACAAGTTGGCAACCCCATGGTTCAGGAGCCAGAAAGGACAAGCAGCCCCTCACCTAGCTGGCTGTCCTCTCTGAAGGTGCCTGCAAACCCCACAAGGAAAATGCCCAGCGGAACTGCCACTCGAGTAGCCACAGTTTCTCTCATTACACAGATCCTCTGCCCCAAATCCCAGATGACCAAATTGGGAGCCTCCAGTGCTACGACTGCCATCTACCATACGAAAATCATCACGAGGCTGAGTCGCATCCTGCAGCCAGGGGAAGTGTGACACATTTCCTCTGTGTGATGTCCGCAGGTGTCCAGCATCCTGGGGCCACCCCGGGCTGGCGTGGGACACACGATGCGCCGGCACCCGGGGCCGTGCTCCGCCGCTCTCCAGCCCTTGTGTAACAGCCCCGGAGCCTGGCACGACCCGCGGCAGCCGCAGCGCCCGCGCTGGGACGTGCTGGGCAGCCAGCCCTCCGCTCGGCTCCCGCTGCGGCAGCCCCAGCACCGCCGGCCGCGTGGCCGTGGGCTCCCCCCGCACGGCCGTCAGCATTGTGCTCCTTAATCGCTGCCGACAGGCACCTAAAATGGATGTTTTCAGCTCAGTGGGGCCGCAGGGCGGCTGGCTGATCACAGCCGGAGCGATGCCGAGGGAGCAGAGCGGCCCCGCTCACTTGGCTGGCAAGGGGGCCCCAAGCTGTGTTTCTTCCCGCTTCCTGCTGGGTTATCCCGGGCACTGCCTGCACAGCACCCGCTGCGAGGGGCGGCCCGGTGTGCTCAGACATCCCCCCCAGTCCTGCCCAGAGCCTGCAGCAACGAAGGGGCTGCACTGGCTCCAGTCACACTGGCCTCCAGTGTGGGACAAGCCCCGAGACTGTCCCTGTCTTGGTGACAAGTGCAGCTGCAGAGACCTGCTGTGCTACACTGCTGTTCCCCACTAAATGCAGTCACCCCCAAAAGTTCTGTCACAAATGCTGCAGCACCTCCAAGAACACTTCTGCTCTTGTAGCTTCCCCCTGGTTTAAGCTACACTGGTGACAAGGATCATGCTGCCCCCAGGCTCATGGCATCTCACTCTTCTCTGTGCCGGACACAAAACGTGCTCAATAATCCCCATGGCCCCTGACTCCCGGCTCAGCCCTTGCTAATGGGGTGAAACTGAACCCCAGCAGGAGCTTGGGGTTGGAGCCTGGCTCACCTCTCAAGTGTGCTGCAGGTGAGGAGCCAGTAAAAGGGCAGGTGACTGCACAGCAGAGCTGAAAACACCATTAATGAGGAAGTTGATGTCAGTCACCAGGAGAGATGTTTCACTCTGGATTTGCTCTCTGGAGACCTGCTTTCACATGCAAAGAGGTTTGCTGAACTCCACAAAGGTGCTTCAAGTATTTGACAGCTGACAGAGTCCCCCAGGAGCCACCAGCCCTGTGCTCCTTGGAGACTGGGAGTGGGACATGTGCTGGGGTAGAACTGCACGTGGCATAGGCCACGGCCAGGCAGCAGGGCCAGTGTGGAATAGGGAGGGACAGCCCTGGCAGCCACCACAGCTGTGAGGCCAGTCACAGTCCTGAGCTCCAGCAGCAGCCTCATCTGGAGGGATTAAACCTCAGAGTAGAGGTGAGGTGCTGCAGCCATGGCCTTGCTCTCCCTCTCTCTGCTTGCAGACAGAAACATTTTCAAGAGCCCACTCTCCTCAGAGGCTGTGTTTTACAGCTGAAGCAGTAAGTCATTCATCACAAAACGTAAGTCCATATTTCTTTTAAGATCTCTTGAGCTCCTCATGCAGCAGCCACTTCAGCAGCTCTCATTGGGCCAGAGCGACACCAGCTGCTGCTGGAGCTGGTGGGAGGAGAGCAAGGTCCATTGTATTGGCAAAGGACATTCATTTGCCTCATCCCCGCACTGATGAATTGCTTCACTTGCCCATGTCAGGCTCCAGCGCAGCAGAGGATGAACAGCTAAAGCTGCACTAAGCCCACACACTCCATTGAGCTGGGAGATGACTCAGAGGAGGATCTCGGTGCAGGCGGAGGTGACAATGAACACAAGGGACAAAAGCTGAGCGAGCAGGGACTCTGCTCTCCCCACTGACCCACTGTGAGGCAGAAGCCTGGACCCTCCTCACCCTCTGTCCCCCTGTTCGATGGCAGGACAGTCATAAGGGTGCTCGGACAGCCCAGCCCCAGTGCTCTGCCGCACGGCACACAAGGCCATGGATGGCACCAAGCTTTCCTCCCATTGCGCACAATGTCCCAGCAGCTCACCAGCTCAGACAGGAGCAGTGCAGCCCTCAGTGCGTGTGGAATGGCCTTGGCCCCCCTCCCTCCTTCTGCAGAGCCTCAGCAGTCCTGCCCAGGGGACCCAGGAGAAGGAGCAGGGGGAGCAGCATCATCCCAACCACCTCCTGATTCCACCCAAGGCTTCAAAAATGTAATTTTTGTCTGCAATCTGTCTCAAATGCATTGTGCAGTCTGCCCACCCCACGCACACCCCACCTGCCTCTCCCCACAGTAGGGACTGCACGTGGCAGCAGCAGCAGCTTTGCCCAGAGCCACTTTGGGTCAGTCTCAGTTCCGTGAACAAAAGCTGCTTCCCCAGTTTGTTTCCTGACAGAGCTGATGGCCTGTCGCCCCTCTGGGGACCCAGAACTTGCTGGGAGGCAGCAGCAAGGGAAGGAATTAAGAATTATTTCCTCTGCCAGAGATAAGATCTCTAAACAAGCTTCTCAGCCAAGAACTTTAATTTTTTTTTATTTTACAGGTTTTGCAAGGGAATCTTATTCTCCAGAATTGCATCCGCCTCCATCCCCACTTAGAGCTGCCAAAAGCTGCACTTCCCCCGGGACCAGCCTGAAAGCAGCAGAGATGGATGGGATGACACGGGCATGACTTCACCCTTCTGTCCTGCTGCTGGACCCAGGGGCTGTCAGAATTCCCAGAGGAACCCCCTGCTCTGGGCCTGTGCTGCAGCCCCTCCAGCCCCCCTGGATCGACCCTCCAGACCACAGCCATGGGGTACCACAGCCTGTGCCCCAGTGTCAAGGCTGGATGAGGCCCCGGGGAGAGCATCCCTGTGAGCAGCAGCAAAGCTCAACATCACTCCAAGCTCTGATTCTGCTCCCTCCACACAGATCCAGCCCCACAGTCACTCCTGTTTAACCCAGGAAGGGCCTGTGTCTTGTGGTTGTGTGCCTCCACCCCCCACAAAAAAAAGCTTTCTGGGAATCAGTGAGGGCACCAAACCTGTTGTGCAGAGCTCACCTCCCCTTCTCCACAAACCCAAGCAGGTTCTTATCTCTCTGTGAGCCTCAATCCCTCCTAGTGGCACAAACATGTCCCAGTCCTGGCTATTCACACAGACAAATGTTCCTCAAACCACTGTAACATTCAGAAAATAAAAGCCCCTGTTCTTGCTCCTACCCTGGCAGTTTGCAGTCCCCCTTGCTTGTAGGCTATAGTGGGATCAAACGCTTCAGGCTGATTTATCCATGGGAAATGGAAGCACAGACAGATGGGAGGGAGCACAAACCCAGCCGGGTGATAAATCACAGCAGGGCAGCTCTGCCTGCCCTGCTCTGCGGCTGTGCCGGTCACTGCGTTCCCAGAGGGATCAATGCTCGAGCCCTGAGCTGTGTCCATGCCCCATTCCCTGGGGAGAGCAGACATCCAGCTTCCCAGGTGTGCTGCACCCCGGCATTATCCCATCTGTGCTCCCCAGTAGGCACAGCCCCGAGCAGTGACCAGGGAACAAAGCTGCAGGCTCAGCAAGCTTCTCACTTCTTGTCTTTGCTCTCCCGCATCCTAGGAAACGTGACCCCCTTGGGAAGTTTCCTGGAAAAAGGGGAAGCACAATCGCTGCTGGGATGAGCTGCCAGCAAGAGATCTGGGACAGGACAACCTGCCTTGAACTTACACTCAAGGACGCCTGTCTTGCAAAGCTCAGCATAGCACAAGGAGATCCGAATGGGCTTTTGATGAGCTTCCAGCAAGATAAAGGAGCTCCCCTGACCCTGCTCCATCTCCCTGAGCAAGATCATCAATAAACCAGTGCTGTTGCAGCCTGCGGCTCAGACGGGCTCTCAAGTCATGTCCACACGTGTCGGGTGCTTAAATTAATGTCACCGCTGGAGACAGGAGGGGGTGTCCACCCCAGGGGTCCCCTTTGGTGCCAAGACTTGTTTGGGCCGTCCATCCATCAGCAGGGGAGGAAAGAAGAGCCTAGGAGGCAACTGCTTCTGAGGAAATCCGAGGTTCTCAGCCCAGTGTGATCGCAAGGCTCAGACCAGACAAGATTTTTGTCCCAAACCAGCTTCCAAATCCCCAAATTTATTGATTTGCTGTATGCAAACAGCCACTATGAACTCTGGCATGTCCAGGTTTTGGGGCTCCCTCCTCGGGTGCCATTAACGGGTGTAATGAGCTGGAGTTAATTGCTGCCTCGGAGACACAATTAACTCCTTCCTGGTCCAGCTGGGGCTTTTGCATCCCACGAGAGCAATTCCCTCCCTCCCTTCTTCCCCCAGGTTCCTTAAAAAACTTCAATTCCTCTTCCTTCTCAAAGTGAGCCTCTGAATCAGAGTCTGACAAACGCCACGAGTTCACTGATGTGTGGCTGTGATTTAGAGTTAGAATATATTTGGAATGTATAATTTATTTCAAGTATCTGAGGCACCAGTGAAACTGGGAGCAAGCAGTGAGTAAATCAGTCATACTCTTGTGATGATGGGGGCTGCAGCCTTTATGTTACTCTGAAAATCCTGCTTCCACGCAGCCAGGTGAATATCATGAAGGATGGGTACTATCTGGGGTTGCAGGTATAACTCAGGCACCTGGCTGTTGGGAGACTTTAATGGCAGTGCTGCCATTGGGACACAACCTCTCACAGAAAGGTCAGTGCTGCACAGCCCTCTGTCCTGGGACAGGGATTGCCTTGAACCAGGTGCTGCCCAAACCTGGCACCCATCTCCACCTGCCAGGTACCACCTGGAAACAGCAGAAATGGCACAAAGTCCACCCTCCCCCCTGCCTCTGTGGTTGTTGCCTTTACAGCGAATCTCTTTTTCAGAAATACAGAAGATGTGAAATATGAAGACAGAAATTGCCAGCGACTTTTAATTTGGGTTCTGCCAATTTTTCTGTTCCAGATATTGATTTTCCATAAAGATTAATCCCTGCTCCCAGCCTTCTCTGACAGGCATTATCTGGATGTTTTGCTTACCCTGAGTGTGGAAATATATGTTTTATTAAGTATCAGAGCTCACTAATGAGAAGAAGGAAGAAAATCAATTGTGTTCTTATATCTTGATCTCAGACAGGACTAACAAGTTCTTTATTTTGATGCTGTGGACAGGACAGGCAGAGTGACAGAGTGACAGAAGCTGTCAGTTCTGTCACAGAGACAGCTTGGCTGATGAGAGGGGCAAAGGGTTACATGGTGTTGGAGGCTTCAAACACATTTGTATTTGTATTAATTCAAAGAGATTCATAGAATGCTATAAAATCCTACAGTTCAATTGATCCCTGATGCAAAGTGATGGAAAGCACTAAAATTTCAGCTGCAGACTCTAAGCAGAGTTATTCTCCTGTCCCTAAAACCAATTAAGCAGCTTGGCCAGCAGCTCAGGGTAGGGGTAGCCAAAGGGATTCCATTTTTCCATGCTAAAGTTGGGATTCAGGCTAGTATTTATGGCAATAGAAGCACAAGAAAGCTCAGTGCAAGTCTCTGCGCAACTCCAGCCATAAACCCCATTTTAAACATGCACTGGGCTGTGCTCATAGAAACTGCTCAGGTGGAACAAGATGATAAGTAAGGTCCCTTCCAGACCCATCCATCCTGTGATTCTGTGATTCCATTATTCCTCCTTGGGCATCTGGCACAGGGCCCAGCTGAAACAGAAGGCAAGGTAAGCTGGACCTCCACAGGACTCTTCTCATACCCTCAGGCCACCAAGGCTGATTGGAAAGGACAGCTCCATTTCCCAGCACACACAATCCAAACAACAGGACTGAGACCCATGACATGAGCACGAACATTCGTTTCCCACGGAAACTTTGTGTAATTATTAAATACTAATCTTTGCTGGCCTTCCTCCCCAAACATGGCTACCAACCTGCTTTCACTTGTATTTGTTATATCCCTTGTCTGTTTTGAGGATCATACCTGACAGTTGTATAGTTAATCTCTTGGCAGCTGTAAAATGAAAGGGTAAGCTCTGGCTGCCTTGAGAAGATGCATTGATTTCTTAAAATGACACATCACCTCCTCCCTTGATGTTCAAGCAGGAGCTCAGGGCTGGTATTATGGATCCTGCCTGTTATTCAATTAAAAAATCTCAGTGGAGATGCTCCAGCTGAGCACACCAGACAGCGTTGAGGCTAAGCCCTGACCCAAAGATTTAATAGCAAGGAGTATGAAGGCACCTTCAGCCCAGAGGCTTGATCAGTTTGCTGATGAGTTCACCAGTTGTGGTATGGAGCTTGCCACCGTGAACCAGACAAGCCACTCTCTTCTCCACAGTAGCAGCTGACTGGGCAGCCAGGTCCCATAGGAAAACAGAGCAGGAAAACCCCTTCCTTTCCACAAGGAAGTTCACTGCACTTAATGGAGCATTTTATATCTTATTTCAGCACAGCTGTTTTCATAAGGATTATGAGTTTAACAAAACTCTTGACACTGAGTAACAGCTTCAGTCTCACTGTGGAGAATTAAGTGCCTGGCCTCAGATGGACTTTCCAAGATCCTCCCCCAAAAAGCAAATAAGCCCCAATTTGTAGCAATGTCATAAAGCCCAGAGGATTTTATTTGAGATTGAGATATTAGGAAGAAATTCTTCCCTATGAGGGTGGGCAGGCCCTGGCTCAGTGTGTCCAGAGAAGCTGTGGCTGCCCCATCCCTGGAAGTGTCCAAGGCCAGTTTGGACAGGGCTTGGAGCAGCCTGGTTTAGTGGAAGGTGTCCCTGCCCATGGCAGGGCATGGAACAAGATGATCTTCCAGACCAAGCCATTCCATGAACCTATGATTTCATGGATTCCATCATGCTACATTCCACCTTCCCTGGTCCCACCGTCCCATTGTGATGAAGATGCGGGCACCGAGTGCCGTGGTGCTGCCCTGTGTCACGGCTCCGCAGACGCCACAGACACTCTCGCTGCACGGGCAGAGCAGACCCGCCCTGCCCAGGACCCCCGGTGTCACCGAGCCTGAAGCCTCCGAAGGTACGGGTGACCCGGGCGGGGAGAAAGCGCCTGGGAAGGAGACGACTGAGGTTTACTGCCATCGCTGCCACGGCTGGGGCGTGGAACGGGATGAGCCTTAAGGTCTCTCCAACCCAAACGATTCCAGGCGTTGTCCTGGTTCGGCCGCACCTCCCCGGGCCGAGGGGTTGCCGTGGCAACGGCCGCGGCCTGCGGGGCCGGGCCGGGCCGGGGAGGGATCCGGCCGGGCCGGGCCGGGCCGCGCCGGGAGTGCCGTACCTGGACACAGCTCCCAGGGTCTGAGGAGCACCTGGACACAGCTCCCGGGGTGTGAGGAGCACCTGGACACAGCTCCCGGGGTGTGAGGAGCACCTGGACACAGCTCCCGGGGTCTGAGGAGCACCTGGACACAGCTCCCGGGGTGTGAGAACTGCCTGGACACAGCTCCCAGGGTGTGAGGAGCACCTGGACACAGCTCCTGGGATCTGAGGAGCACCTGGACACCGCTCCCGGGGTGTGAGGAGCACCTGGACACAGCTCCCGGGGTGTGAGAACTGCCTGGACACCGCTCCCGGGGTGTGAGGAGCACCTGGACACAGCTCCTGGGATCTGAGGAGCACCTGGACGCCGCTCCCGGGGTGTGAGGAGCACCTGGACACAGCTCCTGGGATCTGAGGAGCACCTGGACACAGCTCCCGGGGTATGAGAACTGCCTGGACACAGCTCCTGGGATCTGCCAAGGTGGGCCAGAGACTGAGGGGACAGCCCTTGGGTGTCCCTGCAGCTTCTCCAAAGCGTGGCCTGGGTGAACACAGAGCCCCCTCCTTGGGTGATGCAGCCCCCCTGGCTCCAAACAGAGCAGCAGTGCAGGGAATACAGCCAGCCCTCCCTGGCAGGAGGAGAAAAAAGGGATGTAAAAACATGGAGAAAAGCAAGGGAAAACAAGCACAATGACAGCTCGGTCTGTGGGCAAACACATTGCTCAGCAGAGCCAAATCCCTCCAAGAATGGGGAATGTCACCTGGCACATGTGCTGGTCCTGCTGCTTCATGCACGATGCTGGGAGCTGGCACTGCTTGGGTTTAGGTCGGGTTTTTTTGTGCAAAGAAAAATGTGAAAAGGAAATACAGCTTGTTTTTCTTTTGGTTGACAGCTCTCTTGGAAGATAAAGTTGCAAATGAGTGACTTACTATAAACTGTGGTGCAGCTCAGGGCCAGACAGCTGAAAGGTTTACAAATGCTTGGAATTCCTATGAGGAAGTGTTATTAGCTCTGTTATGAATTTAGGGAAAATGAGGCCAAGAAAAATGGCTTTGTTAAGTACATCTCAAAATCTAGCTTCCACAGGGCATGTAAGAATTAAGATATCTTGATTAGATCTTAGTTTCAGAATACTGTATTTATTTTGTTTTCAAATCAAGTGCATTCATCTTGTGAAAATCAAATATCAGTCTGGGTTCTCATTACAGTATCACTGACAACAGGGACACAGGCATTTATTTAGCTAATTGCTGTTTGTGGTATATAAGCTGTGTGAGCCACAGGCACTTCAGCTAAAGCACAACAGAGAAACACACCTTCCACCTTGGCACAGATGGCACCGTCAGCCAGGGCCCATCTTTGCCAGTAAATGAAGTACAAAATCATCCCAGAATGGTTTGAGTTGGAAAGGACCTTAAAGCTCATTGCATTCCAACCTCCTGCCATGGGCAGGGACACCTTCCACTAGACCTGGTTGCTCTAAGCCCCATCCAACCTGGCCTTGAACACTTCCAGGGATGGGGCAGCCACAGCTTCTCTGGGCACACTGTGCCAGAGCTTCATCACCCTCACAAGTATGAATTTCTTCCTAATATCCAATCCAACCCTGCCCTCTTGTCAGTTTGAGGCCATTCCCCCTTGTCCTGTCACTCCAGGCCCCTATAAACAGCTAAGATGAAGCCAGCAGAAGTGGTACTGCAAGAACCAGTGCTCAAACACCCCCACAGCAAACTGCCACCTGTTTACAGGTGCTTTACATGTGTGGAATTCTCATGCTGAACATTGCAGAAAAGCAAGTAGACCTCATGATCTGAGATGATGCAAAGTAAACCCAAAGAAGGGGAAAGGAGCACATCACAGAAAACACTGTCAGGTTATGACTGTCAATCCACTGGTGAAGGTAGAAGCAAGGAAAACTCTGTAGTTTCTCTTGGAAGCTGTTATGAGGTGGCACTCAGTGGATTGTGTTGTTCTGCCTGCTTTATTCCAGCTCACATGGGGGCAGAGGGTTAATTTGAATCACCAACATGATTATGTAGCTGTAGGAACTGGCTGAGAAGATGGGCCTCAAACCTCAACAGCCTGACAGATTACAAAGAGAAAAATAGGCATCTCCAGAGAGGCAGAAGAATGGTAAGAAATTGCTTACAGGAGTACAAAGACAGCTAATTAGAATGAAACAAGATAATAAGATAGGGAGAAATTTAGGCAGAGTGTATCAGAGAATAGTTCCTGTCAGTGAATCTATTAAGTAGAGGTAGAACCTCTCAAGGGTGGGTAGAGGGAGACCAGTTGGAACACATATAAGTAGAGGATACAAAACATTAGAAACCAGACACGTATAAAGGAAAATTCCTCTGGAACTACATCTAGTCTGACAGTTCTTTATAAGCTAAGCTTTAATTAAGAGAGAAGAGTCACAGCCATGATTGTACTTTCTCACAGCTGCTTTTCCTTTGGTTCTCAATGTTAGTATTGTTGCTTTCCTACACAGCACCCAAGCTTTGGAACCATGGCTAAAGTTTTGCATGAGACTGAAACTACTTTGGACAGTACCACACCCAGAGAACAACAGGATGACAGTGCCAGTGTGGAGCAGTACCTGAGAAACAAAAACATTATTCTGGATTTCCTGCGCTCTGACCTGAACCCCCACCACCTCCAGTACCACTGGAACAAAGTTCATCTTCTGAAGAAGTGTTACTTTTACTTGAAGTTTGAGCCCAGACACGTGTGTGTGAGAGACCAGAACAATATGATGATTTTTGCTGACATCTTGCAAATAGCAAACCCCTGTCAACTCCAGAAGATCAAGAATGTGGGAAAAAAACAGACTGAAATCCAGCTGGCACTTTTAACTGAGCTGTTGGAACAGCTGGAACGAGGTCGGAAGGAGCTGAGCCATTATGTACAGAACTGTGACATGAAAGCTTTCCTCTCCGGGTGGGACTTGAATATAAAAAGAGTGTTCAAGCTCTCCATGTTTTTCAATAAGCTCATTTCCTTGGAAGAGCCAAGGAAGCTCCATGTCAAGCATAGTTTGGTGTCACAGATTCATCTTGGAGGTGCTCTACACCCTCCCATTACTTTTTCTCTCTATACAAAGAAGCCGCCGATTTTTGATCGGGTAGAGTCGTTTGCATGCCAGACCTGGGCCCAGCTCAAGTGGTTCACTGAAAGCCAAGAGTCACACCTTGAACGATGGCAGCTGGAGATCAAGCTGGTGACAGATGACAGTCAAACAGAACCAGGATACGGTCGGACCCAGGAAGTCATCTCCAACCCATGTGTAATCAACCACCTGCTGCCTGGCAGGTTGTACGAGTTCAAAGTGAAGAGATCTGACACTCACACGCTCGTCTACTCGCAGTGGCACGACTGCATTATGTTGAAGACAAAAACTCACCCTGCTGAGGACACCAAGGAAGTCCCCAGCCGCAGCCTGATGAGGCGATTCACGAGACTGACTCCCTCAGTTTAATGGTTTAATGAAAAAGATGAGTAAGAGTAATTAAAAATAAATTGTTTAAAGTTTGCTTAAAATCAATCTTGTTTTGTTTTCAAGAGCAATTGTACAGGTGCCTTCCCAAAATCTTTCCACGTTAGCAGTAACCCATTTGAAATTTCTTGCAAAAGATAACATCTTTAGGCAGCATTTTGGACTCAACACTTTCGTCCCACTGCCAGAGGCAATAGGTGGGAGCAGCCACAACCAGGAAATCTTGTAGGACAGCTCTGAAGCAGAGCACAGGAGACAGAAGCATCTCTACCATCCAGTGCTTTCCATCCACTGAAGGATGCTCAGTGTCAGCTTCTCCAAATGACGTTTTGGGTTTTTGTTGTCCTTCCTCCAAAATACCTGAATTAAACTCTTAAGCTCTTCAAATCACCCCCCCCAGACTTAGTCCATCACTGGTTTCTCTCACACCCTCTACACCCTGTGCCATATAGGTACCTAAGCATGACTTCACCCCTCTATAGTACATGAAAAGATCACTTTAACAAAAAACCAACCAAGACCCAACAATAAATAACCCCCAAATCTCCCGTCAAACAGGGAAGGGTAATACATCAGTATGTAAAAAAAATATTTTTCTGCCAAAAATCTGCAGTTAATTTTCTTTTTTATCATTTTGTTCAGTCCAAACAGAGCTGTCTCCACACAGATTCTAGTCAAACCATCACATAAACAGACCTTTTTAGTCATAAAATTTATTATTTAAATAAATTCAAATCATTTGTACAATTATGGCTTAAATATCAAAAAAGGAATGTTGAGATTCATTCTTATGAACAGTCAAAGCAGATAAAAATATTTGTATCCAAAAGGTCATTTGAGGTTTGCTGCGAGTCACAGACATACAAAAGATAAAAACCTGCCCCATTTCAAGTTCCTTAATTCAGACTTCATGACACCTGACATTTCATTTCTAAAAACCCCAACAATTTATTGCAGTAAATTGATTGTCCTACACAGATCTGTCCAAACCCTTGAAAACAGTCCAGCCAGCCTGATGCTGGGCTCACTACTGGCTGCCTGCATGGGTTCCCCTTGTTCAATTTGTGCTCAAGCTCTAGCTGGTGCCGAGGAAATTAAGTTAATGCTGTTGGATGAGCTGACATTTGTGTCCTGCAGCCATGTGCTTTTGTCTCTAACTGTGGAGAACACAGAGCCTGTGACCAAACAGATGCCCCGGGCACCATGCTGCCAGGGTGTTTCTACTGGGATTACCAAAAGTTTGGTATTTTATGAATATTGCTCGAACATAAAGTTCTTCCAAAAGTAAATTCAAAACTCTGCATGCAAATGAAACTAGGCTAATTTGAACTTTTTTTCCTCTATTGATTTCTATGATTCTCTCCACGAGCATAAGAACAAGAACATGATACACAGCTGTCACTACAGTCTATAAAAAGTTTAATTGCACTTTCTGCTATCCCTGACTATTGCATAACCAGCTCTCCAGGAACCTGCTGACAGCACCAGCAGCCCAAGGGCCCAGCCTGGCTGTAACTGCTGCTTGGCTGCATTTCCTAATCACCAGTTATAAAATACATCCTCAGAAGAAGAAAAAAATAACGTGTATATTGTCTTGCAACACAGAGGCGACCAAGCAAAACATTTCACTCTACCTCCATGGAGTAGAAATACTTTTTTCCCACTAAGGACAAAGGGAGTTGCTTTGTGAGGACTCTCTCTTGGCCAAACCCCCTCCAAGAGCACTGACTAAGCCACTACATCTGGGGTCAGTCTCCTTCTTTGTGTTACATGTATGAAATAACCAGCACAAAACCCAGGGAAGAAACTCTTCACTTACAGGAGATCATGAAAATGAGACCCACTGGTTCTAAACGAACCAAGGTGGCTTTGTTAAATGAAGCTGGCACCTTGCTAAAGTAGTGATCCCAACAATTCCAGCATTTTTTGCAATTCTCCATAGAATCTCGGAGCTAGATGACTGCATTTCAGTAGTCCACAGAATGATCTGCAGACCATCTTATTTTGGAAGTTCAATAATATTTGCTAATCAGGCTGGTGCAGATCTTTTAAGATCCCACGCAGGATGACTTCAAAGAGGAACAATGAATTTTACACCTTACCAGCTTTTACCAAACATCCTTAGAACCAGCAGGAGATACTTACTATGGATTTTTATCCTTCATGGAACTGCCAGCCATATGCCCACTATTATGCTTCAGCAGGAAAAGAGCAGGCCTGGGTGGTCTTTGGCACACAGCTCAAATCCCCCAGAGGCAGACTGCAGGAAGGTAGTTTAAACTAGGAAGAGAACAACAAAACCTCCCCATAAGTTCTGGAGTCAAGTCTAACACAGAGTCATGAGAAGAAACACAGCGTTAAACAGAGACTTTTCCAGACACAATGCTTTCTTATTGCCATTCTTCCACACAGGAAAGGGCCATGCTGGATTTCAGTTGCAAACAGGAAAAAATTCCTCCTACCATAGCGCTGTGGCATCACAGGGATCCACACCACAAAGAAAACTTGTGTGATTGCATCTCAGCTCCATCCCACATGAACACCTAAGGACAGCCAAGCATGTGGTTTGGGGAGAGCCAAGGCAGGCACTTCATACATTCAGAATTGAAATGAGATAAAAGACACCCTCCCTCAAAACTGTCATGTTTCCAAAAGCAGCTCCATGATTCTCAGAGGGCACCATTCACCACAGTAATCTCTACCAGCCACATGTCACTGGGTGAAAGCAGCCTCTCTGGTGAACCACAGATTCCAGCTCACAGCAGTTTGGCTACAGAAAATATAAAAATACATTATACACATACACTCCTTCACTGCTCTTAAAAACTCGGGCCATAAGGCTGTGAAACAAATTCACAGAGTTAAAAGTTAATAAATTAAAAGCAGCTTTAAAAAAAGTAGGGTAGGAAAGGGAGGGGGAATCAATAGGAGATATCAAATAAAATTCTGAACAGTTTAAAATGGGCTGACAAATCCCAATGTTTCCTGGTAGGAGAGGTCCCCGCTTTTCATTGCCTTTATGCTGGTGAGGACAACCTCCTTTGTACAAAAGAATGCATAAATCTATTTACAAAATCACCTTGGCCCTGCCACTGCAATATTTACACGCTCAGAGAACAACATTTTGGCTAGACAAAGCGTGGTGCATGCATCTCTTGTTGCTTTCCTCCTTCACTTAAAAAAAAAAAAGTAAAAAATGAGAAGTCTTAAAAATCTCCTGTCCTTGGATTTAAAATGAGAGGCAGTACTCAAAAGCTTTGGTCCTCCATGGCAAACAGCAGCTTGCTGCACTGCTCCGCTGCTTGCAGTCATTCCACTCTGATGAATGGACTGAGCATTTGATCCCCAAAGTGCAACCCTGACAGCTGGAGAAAATATGTGGACCCTCCCCTGCAGTGGCAGGTAGGATGAGGGTTCTGCTGAGCAACTTACAGTTACAAAAATAGTATCATCATCAGCAAAGTCACATGCCCATCATCTATCTCCAATGCCTTTTTGGTTTGCTAGAATTGAAAGTTCCTGCCGAAGATTGCACTGATTAAAAACACCTCAGGATGCTGAAGCAGATGCTGAAGCTGAGTTGTCACGGTGTGGGAAGCTCTCAGATCCCCCGCTGCATTTGGCTCCGTAGGTCATTGAATAATGGAAAGATTTGGTCCTTCCCAAGGCACACATAACACAGTTCAGGCAGAGAGGGCCCATCCTCACTTGCACAGGGCTCGGGTCCTCCTGACATGGATCTCCTGGGCTGCAGTGCAGCTGTTTTGGCAGTAGTAATGCTGGATCAGTCTCCTCCACAAAGGGTTGCACTCCAGGAGGTACCGGTTCCCTGTGGGCACAGGGATGGGGACGGCAGGTTAGTGGCTAGAAGAGGCTTGGCTGACAATATTTTTGTTTAGAACCTCTAGCTAAGGGGGCTGGGTCACTTGCAGGGACATATCTGTGAAATCCCAGCTCCCTTTTCCATGCTGTCATACCTGTGAGCAGCTTCCCTACACATCACAGCCTACACCTGCCTGATTAGGAGCAAAATGAGCAGTCAGATTTTTGTTAGGACAGAGCTGTGGCATGAAAGTAACAGAAACAGCATGGTCCAAAACATAGGGTGAGAAAAACTAACTGTACTTGTTGTATTCAATCTGTGAATGAGCCCTGCTTTGCCCAGACTTCCCAGTTTCAAAACCCCAGACAAAAGGGCAGAAGAATAAAGCAAGAGCACTGGTTGTACTAGTTTGGATCACCACCCCTTTATCCGAGAATCCTATTCCTCTGAAGGCTTGTGCATTGTCCAAAGATACCAACCTAAGATGCAGAGTCCTTCCTGAGCTCGTGTGATGCCAACATTGACCTGGTTTGGGTCGGTAATAAACCCAAGGTATTTCTTCTGCCAGCTTTTTGTGGGCTTCCTATCAATCTCAGACCGGGGGCAGGAGCGCACAGTTGATAGGATCACATATTTCCATTCACTTCCTAGAAAGTGGAAGCAAACCAGATTTTCTTAGAAGGAAGCATCTGGCCATTTCTCTACTCCACAGGACACTTATTTCTCTACTGCCACCCTCTGGGTTTCTCCATCTTTGGAGGCCTCTGGACTCCTGGTCATTGCTTTTCAAAGAGAACAAATGTCTTCTGGCAGTTCTCTAACACCCTTCTCAGATGTAGAAGCCCAGAATCACAGAATGGTTTTGTTTGGGAGGGACATTCTGTGTTCCAACTTCCCTGACACGGGCAGGGGACCTTTCACTAGAAATCATCCACTAGAGATCCTCCACCTTCCTGCCTTCAACAGCCTCACCCTGCCCAAGCACTCCAGAAACTTCCAAAGGATTTATTATAATCACAAATCACCCAGGAATCTGGTCTTCCATGGCTGAAATGACCCTGGGGTAGGGTTTGCTCCAAGACTGTATGTGTGAGCAGCTCCTCAGGAAGGCAGGAGGGGACAGACCCAACCCTCCCCATCCTGTCCCCACACCTTGACTCTTCATGATGGTGCAGACGGTCACCCCGCGGATGCCCTCCCTCTGTAGGCTCTTGTTGATCTCGGACACCTGGGCGCTGTAGGGGCTCAGGATGGCGATGCTCTCCGGCCGGATGGTGCCACCTAGTGTCAGCTGCTTGGCTATCCTCACCTGGAGAGACCAGCGTCCTGCTCACCTGGGATCTCACCGAGGGAAGAGACCCCCAGCACCCCTCCCCAGGCCGGCGATGCCACCTGCCTTGGGATCACGCCGCCCTACACCTGCCTCTGCCCAGGGGTGTTCTGCTGTGCTCCAGACCCGGGAAGCACCAGGCAGACACTGTTGGTCTTTGTATCTTTATCATCCCCCCCCCAATTCCAGCACAATATCCTCCCTTCTGCATCCCCAGCAATTCCCCAGGACCCGGCTCACCGCCTGTGCCACTTCCTCCAGGTTAGCTTTGGAGTTCTCGTTTCCTTCCTCAGTAGAAATCATGAGGGAGTGCTCCTTCCCTTCCACGTGCCCGAAGATGATGGGGCAGCAGTTGTTGTCTCTGTGGTGGAGCACGCTGAGTTTCCAAACAAGCTGAGGACACGTTTTCAGCCGGTTTTCATAGAACTCCTGGGATGGGAACTCACAAATGCTCTTGTGCTGCCAGAGAAAAGGGGGGAAACTGAGGTGAACAAAACCCAAGAAACTTCTCAGCCTGCAGCATCTTTCTGGTCAGGCTTCACCCACAATGCCATTCTGCTGGAGCTGGCACTGGCATATTCCTAGATATAATCCTGTGTCTAGGAAGGGGAAGCACTAATGGAGACTATCTGATGCTTAAGGCAAGCCTGGGTTTTCTGTGATGGAGAGAAGACAGTCCACAGGAGGGCCTCACCATGCGGTACTGTGTGTCCAGCATCCACGCCTGTCCCTGGTAGCGCTCAAAGAGAGATGTCTCCATGCCAAGGGTCTTGCAGACATCATTGTTAACCACTGGCCGCAGCTGTTTGTGATCCCCCAGCAAAACCACCTGGAAGGAAGAGCAGACACCTCAGCTGTGAGGTGGTGGCACTGCAAAGGCCATCAGCTCTTTGAAAGGTTGTTTGTACATAGACATTCGGTGCTACTTATTTATGTTACGCTTATAGCAACCTTAGCCAAAGACCACACATTGGACATGACATAAAGATCCTGTCCTTGATAATGTTTCCATCTGATGGGAGGAAAACAAAGAACCAGAGAATTCTAGAATCACAGAATGGTTTGGGTTAGAAGGGATGTTGAAGCTCACCTCATTCCAACCCCATGCCATTGACAGTGACACATTCCACTACACCAGCTTGCCCCAAGTCCCAGCCAACCTGGCCTTGAACATTTCCAAGGATGGGACAGCCACAGTTTCTCTGGGCAACCTGTGCCAGGGCCTCACCAACCTCACAGGAAAGAATTTCTTCCTAATATCCAATCTAGCTCTGCCCTCTCTCAGTGTGAAGCCATTCCTCCTTGTCCTGTCACTCCATGCCCTTGTCCAAAGTCCCTCTCCATTGCTCTTGGAACTCCTTTAGGCACTGTAAGGGGTTCTAAGGTCTCTCTGGACCCTTCTCTTCTCCAGGCTGAACAGCCCCAACTGTGTCTATTCTTCTTGTCATGTTAATACTTTGTACCTGGGCCAGAATATTTTTCAGTGGCAGCAGTACACACCCCATAAAGAAGGACAAACCTTAAAATCCTAACAGGTCTTGTAAGAGCAGCATGGTAAAGGACAGAAAATGTTCGAGAGCCCTGAGCAGCTGTCCCAGACACACATCTTTGGCAGGCACATACCTTCTCAGCATGGTGATGGCAGACCAAGGGAATGAGGGTTTCGGGCTCTGTGGACATGGCACACTCATCGATGATTATCTGCCTGACATTGAGGTGCTCCAGGGAGCTGGCAGATGAGACAGAGCAGGTGCACAGGATGACATCGTGACACGCCAGCTGATACGAGCGACCTTGTGTCAACCAAACTTTGTACCTAGTGTTGATGCAGAAAACACCAGGTTATGCATAAGGGAAACACCTCCAGATTCCTCATGTGGGAGCCAGGCAGAGGCTGTGCTTTCCCAAATGATTATGGCTTCACCTCCCTCCCCAGGATAAGCTGGCGTTCCCAGAAAAGGTCATTGGATGGACACTTTAAGAAATGTACTTTGTCCTGAACTCAACAGGGCAGGGGGTGCAGGTGAAGGACTCAAGGGTCACACAGGTAGAACAGGAACTTTGTTCCAGATGAACAGCATCAGTGCAGAAATGATTCTGAGGCTCTGTGCTGTACCTGTAACCTCGAGCTCATCACTTTTTATCATTATTCTGAACACACAGTTTATTAATCTGTGCTCCTGAGTTGGCACACAGCCAAAGTCAGCCATCTCTCTCCAGGGTCTCTTCCTACTCACTCCTTTGTTTCTTCTTCTGTGATCTCCTCTCCGTTCCTCACCCGAGCGTCAAAGTTACAGATATTCTGCCAGAAGGGGCTGGGTGCCCGCCGGATGCGATGATGCAGGATTATTTCACTGAATAAAGAGTCAATATATAAATATTTTCCCTCCACACTGAGACCTGAGAGATTTCTTCTACAGTGAAGCAGCACCACACCACCTGCCTGTGTGGTGAAACCTCATTAACTAAAAAACTCACAGACAAACTTTCCCATCTTTGAAGACCAAATAAAACAACCTCGACGACACAAAATACAACGGCTTCCCTTTAGCAGCTGCAAGCAGGAATGAAGTCAGAGACATTCAGGGTTGTTCCAAAAGAAGACGAAAACATCTAGGGACTTTTCAACAACCTGGATTTCCTGACTAGGAATTTCATGCTACATTAGAGTGCATACATTCACTTGAAAAAATTAATTACAAATTAATTAGAAAGCAGGTTAATAGTGCTGCTCTGCAGTGGTGGAATGAAACTATTAACTGTGGTTTGTTCAGCATTACTGATGCAGAAGCCACATGTCCCCAGCACCCTAGGAGCCTGTATGGCCATGACATCCTACCTGAGTTCACGTTTTGGCTTTGCATCCCGTAGGGATTTGCGGGAGATGTTCCTGTTGCTCCCTGGGTACGGGAATTCCATTGCCTCAATGGCCTCCCCATAAACCCTCAGTGGTCTCAGGTTCTTCATCTTCAGCAGCATCTCTGGAGAAGGAAGGCAGGTCTGCTCAGACAGCACCAGGCACTGGTGATGCTCAGGCCTGTCTCCCCCTGCCCCTCACTCATCATCCCATCTCCACAGGTCCTTGCCCTGCAGTGCAGGGTCTTCTGTAAGGACCAGCCCCACTTTCTGCCCCTCCACACCATGGTCCTCTCTCCCACCAGAACAAGCCACTTCAGGGGCTTAAAAGATAATAGTTACCAGCAACAACATCAACAGACTTGTTGGATGGGCCACAGTACAAGATGCACTTTCTCCTCTTGTCCTTTTCTTCTTCCAAGCATGGTGTTCTGTCCTTCTCAACACTCTCCTCATTCAGTTTATGGAACCAGTAGACGATGTGTGTTCCAACAACAGTCTTGCCTGTGCCTAGCAAAAGAAAGGAGTATTCTGAGAACATTTTGTCTACAACACTCATGCTCTGGATCAGCATCCAGCTGATCAGCCATGAAATAAAATCAAGACTAGAGGGTACTGCCTTGCACAGCTGTGGGTGATGCCAACCCACGTTCCCTTCTCCTGGCTCACCAAGGGTCCTATGGAAAGCAGCAGATGAGCTCTCATCTGACATTTATACCACAGCAGGTGTGTTCTGCTGTCCCCCCTTACCTGGTGGGCCTTGGATGAGCATGAAGGATTTCTTTAGAGCATCCAGAACAGCCTGGTTCTGACTCTTGTTAAGTTTCCAGTTGCTGCCAGGGATATCAAAGGATTTTTGCTGCAGGAATCTGGATTTTGTCACTGTTACAGCAAAGAGCCAAGAAAACAAATTTAATGAAGGTTACCGAGGGCAGCATGGAAGTGATTCAGCAAAAGGGTGCAGCAGGTACCTAGTGATGGTGGTCCATTACAAGACCACCTAGAAATAATCCTTGTCCCATGCCAAGATACTCTGCCCATGAACCATCTTTGAGTCCTGGGGATGACAATCTCAGCCATGCCAGCCACCAGCAGGGCATCCCAAATTACATAGCAGCTCCTCTCATCTCCTTGTCAGGGGAGCCTCCTGGTGTGGTAGCATCACCCCTATGGCAAGGGCCCACAGAAACTGCCAGGGAACCTGCCTGGCCAGAAGCAAGTAGCCACAAGGTTAAAAAGGTTCATATTTGCACTTACATTTTTGAGGAGGTTCGTGGCCAAGGGCGATGCTTTTAGCAAGGTCAGAGGCATACTTGAGCTTCCAAAGTGCCTTTTCTTTCCGTCTGACAGACAAGGAAAAACAGGAATGGATGGAATGTAGCATAAACCAGCAAAAGTTGTAATACAGTTTTGCACAACTGCCTTACTTATTCTTTCTCTCTGCTTTGTTGTTGCATTAGCTCCTTCCATAAAGAACCACAAATAACTTAAACTTATTCTGCTCCTCTCTATCTGGGACCATTTCTCAACTGACTGAAGAGCTGAGCCTGCAAAGATGTTGAGAGCAAGGAACGTAACTCATGTCCCAACTCTGTTTTGCTATGGTCCACCCCATTTTACTGGATTACTTTCCAATATTTCCTAAAATTCATTATGAAAAAGAAAGCACATTCTGCCCTGAGAATGCTAGAGCATTGAGGTGCATAGCAGCCTGTGCTGTGTACAAGGGAGGACAAACTGGACATCAGCTCTGATTTAAAAAGATCAGAACTTCCTTTGCAGCAACAACAAAGGGAAATGATTTGAAAATCAGGGAGCTCTTCCACTAAGGAAACCCCATTACAGGGCTTCACTTGGCCTTTTACAACACAAGATGCAGCAACACAGTAACATAAGAAGCAGGTGATCAGGGAAATTTCAGCACCTTCCTCTGTCTCCCCATTCTCAAGGACAACCAGAAGAGCACAGGACCTCTGTAGAAGGGACCTGAGGAGTACTGCCAGACCCCCAAAGACCCACAGCCCAATACAGTCCAGTCAGAGTAAGGGTAACGGCAGGTTTTTCAGGGGATCAGCCACAGAAGTGAGGAAACCCCATGGGGGTGCAGCAGAGGGGTCCTGTGGGAAGCCAGGTAAATCAGAGCACACTGCTGAGCCCACTTACATGTCTGGCAGCATCTTTGGAATGAGCTCCACTGTGAACCTGGCAGAATCCTGTGAGATCTCCACAGGGATGGTCTCCATAGACATATAGTGGATGTAAAAATTCAAAGTCTGCTGACCAGACCTGTCCGACTTCTCATCATCGCTGAACTCCTCCGTGACCCCATGAGCCACCCAGGTGTAGGTATCAGGATCAACCACAAGTTTGTTCTCTGATTTTCTATTGTCAAGCAAAGACAGGTTCTGGAGGCCATGACTAAGGCATTCCTCATCATTCTGGAGGCTCTTGGGTAGCTTCAGCCCACCTAAACGAATGCACAGGTAACAGTGCAAGAAGTCCACTTCAATGGAGCAGTCCTCCAACCACTTCTTGTTCAGCATAAAGCTCCCTTGCAGCTGTCCTTTGCTTGTCCTTTGCTTTGCCCACTTTATTCTAATATCATGGAAGACAATCGAGTCGTTCTCGGCCACGGCACACGACGCAGACTCCATGGCGCTCATGGGTGCCCACACCTTGTTGTACTCCGTGGTGTTCTTGTACTCGTCCTTGGACTGCAGCGTGGTGTAGGCTGAGAAGCAGTCAATTGGCTTCTCCATGTGCTGCAGGCAGACCTCAAACCCCGGTGTCACACACCACAGCTGCACGAAGGGCACCAGGAAGCCACGGCTGACGTCGGTGGTGAGCTGGAACCACAGCACGTCACCGGCGCTCAGCTCCAGGGACAGCTCCATGTAGTGGGAGCAGGAGCTCTTCCGCACCCAGCCGATGTGCCGGCGGTACAGCTCCTTGCTCTGCTGCAGAAGGGACGCGGCCTTGTCAAACTCCTCGTTCCTGATGGCCGTGAGCACGTCTTGCCACGTCTGGGTGCGAAAGAGGGTGACACCCTTGTCACAGAGGGCTCCTTCCCGCAGGATATGCTCCTTTGTCTCTGCACAGTACACCCTCCTCTTCCAGGTCAGCCTGATACTGTTCCGCTGCTGGATGAACACAGGCTGCTCTACCAACTGAAGGGACCTGTAGCTAATTCTCTGTGGATCTGGAAGACTCTCCTTGTTCAGGGGAAACAAGGCTTTAAAAAACCTGCTCATCTCTTCGATATCCACTACAAAGGCAATCTTCTGCAAGACTTGGTCCTTCAGCTGGCTGGCCATCTGCAGAGAGTGGGCTCTCTTCTCGTACGCCAAAGCCTGGCTATTCTTCCTGTTGAAGTCGTGACAGAGAAACTCAATGTCGTCCACAGAATAGATGAGGGGCTTCTTGCGGAGCACAGAATGAAGGTGCCTCTGGACCACAACATCCACGTACCGGCGGATGGGAGAGGAGGCCCAGGTGTAGGAGTCAACATGCAGGGAGTAATGGCCTGCCTTCGACTGGACAGTGGAGTTGGAGCGACAGAAGTAGGAGCGGCTGAGCAGTCTCCTGAACTCCAGCACCACTGGGGCCAGCTTTGGGTGGATGTCATCAGTGACAACGAGGTCGAGCATCTTCTGGAAGTCATGGGTATTAGCAGCTGACTGCAGGTGCTCCCAGATGGGGTCCAGAAGACTGAACTCCACATTTTTAGGGGAGTCTTGACCAGGAGGCATTTCTCCCAGGTGATGCAAGAGATGAATGGACAAAGGAATGATGTGGCTGTACTTGTTTTTCATCTGTGACAGCTGTGCAAGACTTGGCTCACACTGACACCGGAGAGGAGTGACATTTCTGGTCATCTCCTGGTTGGTGAGGAACTCAGCCACAAAACTATTGAACATGATCATTAACTCCTCTATCATCTGATGGGACCCCCTGTTACCTGGGGAACTTTCCTCATCCAGCCGGTCATAGAAACAATCCTCCTGTAGCCGAAACTTCCGATGGATCCTGGAGAAGTGATAGGCCACAGCTATGCAATCCTCCAGGGTATCAAAATGAAGGGCCTCTGCTGCTCCCCTGTAGCAGTTCTTAATGCAGAGCTCTGCCTCTTCGTAGGACAGCTGCCTGTCTGAGCGGATCACGGAGATGGTGAAGATTCCCTTTAACATCTGATCAGTCTCCTTCTCTATGGTGACAAACAAGGAGATCACGCGTCGATCTTTCTGCGGCAGGAGGCTGCAGACATCTTGGCTGATTTTGGGTGGGAACATGCACAGAGGCTCCTGTTTGGGAGCATAGTAGGTGACACCCCGCTTCTTTGCTTCCAGGTCCAAGGCACTGCCTTTGGGAATTATGCCAGCCACATCTGCAATGTGGATCCCAATCTCATAGTGACGCCCAAGATCCCTAATGCTGATAGCATCGTCCAAATCCCTGGCACCTTCGGGGTCAATAGTGAAGGTCATGTAATTCCGACAGTCCTTCAGAGTTTCCTTGGTGGGATTTATGCTGCTGTTGGAGGTGTATTTGGCTGACTCTCTGATGACAGCAGCTGGGTATTTGTTCTCCAAACCATACTCCAAGGCGAGGATCTTTAAGCCTTCTTCCAAAGTCAGTGCTGCCTGCAGGATCTCTGTTACTATCCCCAAAGGGTAATAAAACCCTTCCCGCCAGGAGATGACCTGGACACAGAAGAACTGGCACCTCCTTGTCTCCTGGTTGATCTTCTCACACCTGACCACTCTGTACTTCCCATTGATAAGCCTGCGGATGGGAACGACATTGGGCTTCTCTTTCAGCCCTGGGACGAAAATTTTGGTGACAGTAGGATCGATGGGTATCATCACACGGGGATCAAACTCATCCATCATGCAGATGAAGATCCGTTCTCTCTCGGCGCGCTTCAGGATGCCCACCACTCTCCCCTGTGGGCGGTGGCTGCTGCTGTCACCTGTGTTGTTCTGCAGGATTTCCACCAGCACCTCATCCCCAGTGAAGGCTGTCCCACAGTTAACTCTGCCTTTGATCTGGATGTTCATGGCAGGGGAGTCATTGAGGGTGAAGGCAGAAGCTCTGTCAAACGCCTCTTTGATCAGCTCACACCTCTTGTACATTTGCGGGTGCATATGCAGGTACTGCTGCATCGTCTGAGAAGAGAAGCTGAAATACTCCCGCTTGTCTTCCCACTGGTTTGAAGCCTCAGACTTCACATTCATCAGCCCTTCATCAGACACTGTCACCATCATGTTCTTGCTCTCATCCAAGAGCTCCTGGAGGATGGGATCATCAGGATTCATGCCCTCACCATCAGAGCTCAAGGAGTCTGTGTCGCTGTCCTCCTCACCCTCCTCCAGGCTCCTGCTCCAGCTCTCCTTGTCATATGCAGCCTGTTTGATCTGAGCCATTGTCAGGTTCTCTGGGAAGATGCTCCCCTTATCGATGCACTGCTGGATGAACCGTTTCCACACCTTGCTGCAGTGGCCATGGGAGCACAAAGCCACAGCATCCCCCACCACAACCACCAGTGACTGAGCCCGGGTCATGATGGTGTTGAGCACTCTGGCCTCGTTGAAGAACTCGAGGTGGTGGGAGGCTGAGACACGCAGGCTCTCGCTGGTGTGCACCGTGCTGATGATTATGACCCGAAACTCACGCCCTGCACCAGAGGGGACAAGGGAAAAGTCACTCATAGGAGCCCAATGGGGAAGACCCTGCCTGGCTGCCACCTGTCTACACTGTGTCACATGGCCATGGACTGATGTAACCCGCTTGGCTGCAACATGGGGGTCACCCAATGTGAGTAAATCAGCTCTTGGGGATTGTGAAATCCTCTGTGCATGAACCAGGATGGACATCACAAGACACCACCACCCCACACCAGGGAGGGAATAGCAGCTTGGAGATGGGATAAAGGCAGAGCACTGGAGCAGTGCAGCCATGGGCACCCATGGAGTAGCCCAGCGTGCCCGGTGCCACCAGCAGCCCCTCCTGGCAAACATGGTAGAGTTTGCTGTGAATCTCAAGTTCCCTGAGGAACTGAGGGTCTTGCAGGAACAAGAGCAGTGATCATTTGCAAGGATCCCTCTCCCCTCAGGAAGAGCTCTGCTGATCACACAAGGAATAACAAACAAGAGGCATCCTAGTGATGTCAGAGGTGGGAAGAGGCTGCAAAGAAAGGGTGTGGATATCACAAACACCCCCTGGGGTCAGTTATTCTCACCACAGGAGCCCCAGCTGCAGTGAAAAAAAAAGATAATGAAAACACCGATGAGTCACACATTAAGTCCTTGAGGACAAAACCAGCCTTATCCCTCTCTTGTCATCCAGAGCTCCTCCTCTAGTGAGCTGTTCCGTGATTGGAACCCACCCTGGTTTCAATTCTCTTCTGTCACTGCCTCCCTCACTGGTTACTTAGGGCTTCACATGATTCACACATACTCAAGTCTCTGGGATGGCACTTATAGGGTTTTTACCCTCCTACAAAGCAACGTCCATATATTTGAAATGAGTTGACAGTTGGGCGCAGATTTAATTCAGTGTGAAATCTTATTCACTCAGGAAAAGACAAAATCAAAGATCTACCAACCAAAAGGGGATGGAAATCAGCCAAAGGCATCCCAGGCACTCCCTCCTAATGGGTGTTACATGGACTGTGGTGGTGGCAGAGACACCAAGAGGGCAGGGGAGCTCTGCCTGACAGCAGCTCCCAGAAAGGTATTTTTCCACAAAAATAGGCAGTAATTTCCATTTTAACAAGGAGGAAAATATAAAGATGTTGGAAACTCCTCTGCTAACACCCCAGTGTCTTTCCCCCCTGTCACAGTGGCTGTAGTGGCTATGGACCCTCCTGTCCACCAGCATGACTGCAAAAGCTGCGTAAGACTCACACACAGAAGACCCCAAAATGCAGCCAGGCTTGAGGGACTGTTGCACAAGACACAAACCTGGCAAATTTTCGTAGTTTTCCACCACCACCTCTTGTAGCTGCTTTTTCCTCAGCTCTTGTCTTGTTGCAGAAACCTGGTAAGAAAGAGGCACAACTGAACTCAGCTCAGAAATGTCACTCACCAAACACCAGGTTCTTCATCCTGCCCAGCTGCAGGTTCCCCAAATTACTTGAAAGCAGCCACATATCTGGGCTGACTTCAGCCAGAGCTCCCACTGCCCTGTCATTAACCTGCCTAGAAGATGCTGATAGAAATGTTTAACTAAGCCATCCCACCATCTCTGCTCCAACCACCCAGGACATGCTACCTAAATGGAGAGTGCCTCAAAAAAACACTGAACATAAGATTTCCTATTTTTAGGGAAAAAAAAACCCCTGCATTTCCTATTTTTACTAGCATAAAAAATAACAAATAGATTAAAAGGTCATTCTTAGGGAGTGTTTAGTCACAGTGCAGGCATAGCCCCCCTCAGGTGGAATGCAGGATTCCCCTACGCACTTGTGTCCCATGGGAGACCACACAGATCTTCTTCAGATCCCGGACACCCCACTCATCTGGCCACCTCTGATAGATCTCCTTCACTTTCTCAATCACTTGTATTATCTCAGAGACATTTTGCCAAGAAATCATGGAGATATCTCTTTCAGCCACACCAGACACATGGCAGAACACGAGGGGATAAATTTCGGGATGGGGTGGGATATTCCCACTGGCTTGGATAGCATTGCCATTGCCGATGTAGAAGTGCTTGGAGATGAACTCAATAATGCCTGCAGTGGAACGATAATTCTCATTGAAGATGATCCTGCTCTTCATGGCCACCTCATGCCTCTCCGTCTGATAGAACTGAAAGAGCCGGTTCAAGAGGGTGTGATCAGCAGATTGTCCACTCCCAACACAGAACAGCTTTGGGGTTATCTGCATGTGGTCCCCAGCCAGGACAATGCGGGTCTCAAAAGTGGCGTAGGAGAGCGGAACCAAAGCTTCGCACTCCAGCATCTGAGCAGCCTCATCGATCATGATGTGGGTGAAGTAGCCTGGGGGAACCTTCAAGTTCTTGGATAGCATGGAGGTGGTGATAATGATGTGGTGCTTGTCAATCTCAGCCTGCGTGGGGTGGCGGAAGGAGCGCTGGTCTGGTGAGAGGCAGCAGTACATCTGGGTGATGGGATCCGTCAGGTTGATGGGCCGGTCCGTGGAGATGATCCGCAGGGGAACAGCCCACGGGTGCCCCATGGTCACATAGTTGTGAAAATACTCCCGGATGTAAATGTCAGCAGCGCTGGAGGGGAACAAAAGGGAAAAGCATCAAGGAATTGTCCTAAATTCTGTGATGCAAAGTTCTCTCTCATCATTCTGCAATGCACATCCAGTTTCTCTCCTGGCTCGAGTGACACCACACTTGTCACAGCAGACATTCACAACTGCACAAAGGAACCAGCGCCTACACAGCCACCAATTCCCAGCCTCTTTCAATAGTATGATTTAAAATAGGAATTGGTATTTGAGGCTACGACATCTCTTGACACTCTTGTGGAAAAATGTGATGTGCCCAACAAAACCTGTGGCCTTGATACTGTCCAGGGCCAAATGACAAGGAGCTCTTCTCGGACAGCAAAACATGCCCATCCCCGGGTGAGACAAGACCTACAGGAGAAGCTTCCGTGCAAGCAAACAGTCTGGAACAGGCTAAGATTAGCAGTCACCATCTATTATGCATTAAAAACTGAGGCAGTAACAGCCTGCAGGGTCGGATGTGGACACTCTTTTCAGTGTAACTGCTCTAATTTTAACAGTCTTGGCCTGGTTTCTCTGAAGGCAGATCCAATGGCATTTAGACCAAATCTGCATTTTCTCTTCCCCAAGCTCTCCCTGGAAAAGTCAATAGATTGGCATGTACACAGAGCCAAACAGTCTTCAAGGGCAACTAGAGCACAATATTATCCCAACTTGGTCAGGCAGCAGCTATCTACTTCTTACAGTAGACAGTAAAGGCTGGAGAAAACTCTCTCTCCAGCCACATTCCCATTTTATGTAAGTTAAGTGTTCAAGGCCAGGATGGACAGGGCTTGGAGCAACCTGATCTAGGGGAAGAGTTTGGAACAAGACAAGCTGTAATATCCTTTCCAAGCCAAACCATTCAGGGATTCTATGAGTCTGTGTTGCCCCTTCCACAAAGACTTCAACCCATGCCAGGCTTCCTCCTAGCAGGAACTAGAGCAGTTTAAGAGAAAATCAATAAAAATTAATTTATTTAAACAAGCAATTGAAATGTACACTGAGAAAAGGGCAGCTCGGCTCTGGCTCATACACCCTGGCTCCCCTTCACCCCTTCAGCGAGCACAGCACCAGCCCACAGTTCTTGTTGCCTCTTCCCTGCTAACCTGTTAGTGTGAGTGCAGATCAGCACCCGTGCATTGGGCTGCTTGAGGATCTCCAAGGTGGCCATGGCCAAGGTGAATGTCTTCCCTGTGCCAAAAGGCCCATAGATGAGCAGAGGTGGGACCTGCCGGCAGGAGGTCGGCTGGCCCGTGATGAAGGAGATGGCTTGTTTCTGCTTGTTATTCCCTCTCTGTGGGGACCCAAGAGAGTAGGGGATGGAGCAACTGACAACATCTGGCAGGACCAGCTTCTCATCCAACAGGCTGTCCACAGCCTGGTGCCACTGCCGGAACAGCATCTGGTCTATTTGGAACTGGATTTCCACCTTGTGGGAGGTGTTTGCCTTGAAGTTCAGCTCTGAGCAGCATCTTCTTGGTATCTGTAGCCAGATGGTCTTCTCGGTGGTGGCTTTATGCTCCACGAAAACTTCATAAACCCGATTGTCCACAGGTGGGTCAAGTGCCAGGAAGGCAGTGGGCACAGACCTGCTCAGCAGGTACCCCTCGTCGGTGTCTGGTGAGAGGTTGTAAGGGGTAGGCACTTCAGCAAACAGCTCCCCAGAGACAGCAAACTTCGCCCCCATGGAGAGGCTCTGCAGCATGGGCGTCAGCGAGATGAGCACACGCAGGTTGAGTCTGAAAGGAGGAAACACCCAAATGAAGAGCAGATAAAGGATCTGTCAGTTCCTGAGCCCTCCCCCATGGAGAGGGGATTGCCACCTACACCCAGAGAGGGCCTGCCAGCCCCACAAGCACATACAGACAGAAACCATGCTCTAGTTAATCCACAGGATGAAACCCAGCAAGCCATCCTTGTTGACAGGTTTCCGGTTTTCTGGGAAGGCACCACAAGACCCAACCAAGAATGGACAGAAGACCCAGGAGAAGCATGGCCCCAAGGGGTTAGCAACAGGCTTGTGGTCCCCAGTGAAGGGGAACCCCAAAAGGGTTCACTTACTTGGAAATCAGAGCCTGCTCAGCTTCTTCCTCATGGAAGAGGAAGCTGTGCATCCTCTCCCGATAGTTGAGCCGGGTGATGGGAACATCTGCACTGCTCTCACTTTGGTAATCCAGTGCCAGAGCAGGAGGTTTGTACTTTGCCAGCAGAATCACATCGTCACCGGTCCTTGGCATGCTGGGGATGATGATCCGGTTACCCCGATCCCACCGCACGAAGTTGACGGGGCGGCTGCTCTCCCTGGTGCTGGGGACGTGCTGGGGGGCATCCCGCCGGCCCACCTTCACCTTGATCTTCTGCATGAGGACGGGGCGCTTGCCGAAGTCAAAGACCACCCACTGCTCGAAGATGCCCAGGATGCAGCACTCCATGCTGACCTCCACCAGCATGGTACGGGGCGAGTAGGACACGGCGGCCACGTGCTCCCCGCAAATGTACTGCAGGCCCCGGGAAAGCCCGTTCCCGGAGAAGTAGAAGTTGACTCCAGGCTCCCGCTTCAGCAGGGCCACATGCTGCAGATGCATCTGCCATTGAGGAGAAGACAGGGACACGGTGAGGACAGCCCATGGGAAGAGCCCAGCAGCTGGTGAGCTGCTCCAGCAGCATTTCCTAGAAAAAGCTGCTAGAAGAACCAAACTCTATGTCAGTCCCACCACAACCTTTTCCTCATGCAATCCTGCAGCCATTACTCTGAGGTCTCAGAGAACCTCAGGTTTCAGTTTAATATCAACCGGTGTGCAGTAAATGCAAAATCTACTTCGGAGAAGACAGTCTTTTTCCCCAAACATCCACAAAATCCTGGTCAGGAAAGCAGCTGAATTATTATTTGTGATGATACAGGGAAAATGTTGAGAGTGGCCAGGTCTGCCCCATGACCACTGCACAAGACAGGAGACACAGTGGCGGCACCCCCTGCACATGGCCCCAGTGCAGGCACCACCTGAGCATCTCCTGAATACCCAACACTTGTCCTCATTTAAACATGCCCAAATCCCCATTTTTCTGCCCCTTGCAGAAATAACAACTAAAAACCGTGCAAAGAACTGAGCTTACCTGAGAGTGGACCTTGAACCGCCATTGGTACTTCTTCTTCCTGTCCTCCAGCTGCACATGCAGAGGCTGCTCACACACAACTTGGACACCCTCAACGTGCTCAGCCATCTGTGGGGAGTCATGAGAGGAGAGGGACTGAAGGCAGCATCCCAGGGACACACCTCAGATCCCTCCAGAGTGCCATCTTCATCTTTGCCTTTATACTACATCCTCCCAAGAGGGATCAAGAGTACATCCTCATATTCCATCCTCACCCACAGCTGTCCCCCACGCAGCAGCCTTGGGAAGCATGAGGACCCAGCATAGCCTGGGTACCCCAGCAGGCTCTCAGGATGCCATGTCTCCAAAGACATGAAGGAAGGAGGATGCCACATTCCTTTTTGCATCCCCATTAGGAAGGTGAGAAGTAGGCTCCATTCCCAAGCTCTCACACCAGAGGATTCTTGTGAAGTGCTGGACCAAAGGGCTCCCACCCTGTGCCCCACTCACAATTAACACCTCGTTGGAGCAAATCCGATACTCAGCAAGGAGCCGGTCCTGGTAGGACAAAAGCCCCTCCTTCAGGGCTTGCTTCTTTTTCTTCACTGAAACCTTCACGCGCTGGATCCACTCCTGCAGCTCCTCTTTGGAATGAGCCTTGGTGCAGCTGTTCCCCATTTCACACACCTCCGCTCTGTAGGGAGAGAGGTGTTCCAGGTGCCACCCATGCCCGGTGGCATGGGGATCCTCAGCTCCCTGCTGCCCCTGCCCTCTTCCCCGTTGGACGTCTTACCTGCTGCACAGTGAGAACTTGGTCAGCCCAAGCGGCGGAGCACGGTGGACCCACTGCATGGAGCTGTCAGCCGAGAGCATCTGCACGTGCTCGATGGAGGAGCAGTGGTTCTCAAAGCTCTCCTGCGAGCTGCAGGTCACCAGGCAGATGTGGCAGTAGAACTGCATGGGCGCGGGCGCCGCCGGCGTGCCTTTGGTTCTGCCAGTGCCCACAGATGGCAGCAGTTCGGAGCGCAGCAATCCATGCTCCCTCTCGGCCTCCCAGACGGCCATCTCCACATCACTGTGGGCAAACTGGCAGCGCTGCGGGCCGTGCCTGCAGGGCTGGCCCCGGGACACGAACCGGCAGTAGGTGAGGGTGTCGATAAACTCGGGGCAGGGCCGGATGGCCGTGTACTGCTGCTTCTTCTGGCTGTCCAGCACCGCGTGCACCAGGAGCGGGTCCCAGCTGTGGTGGGTCTCACAGAGCCACCCGCAGCCACCCACTGTGATGCGCTGGGGGCTGCTGAAAAAACAACGCTTGCAGATCTCCTGGAAGTAGCCCCCGAACTCGCTGGTGATCTCGGTGGCAGCACCGGCAGTCAGGTGGGCGGTGGCAGCAGGGTGGGCCCCCAGCTGCGCCTGCAGCACCGCCGCCTTCAGCCAGCGCCGCTCCAGATGGTGCTCCCTCTCAAAGTTCCAGACCATGGCTTCCTCCACGCTCCAGGCGAAGGTGCACTGGTTCTTGTGCCTGTTGCAGCCCATCCCCATCACGTAGTACCTGCAGACAGCGTAGCGTGCCGGGTTGGGGAAGCCAGGCCGCCGGGACACCTTCCTCCATGCTGTGCTCTTGCGGCTGCGGCAGCGTGCCAGCAGGATCTCGTACATGCACTTGTGCTCCACCTTCTGAGGGTGGTAGGTGATCTCGTTCTCCTTCACACTGCACTTGGAGCAGACCAGGAGCAGCTCCAGCTGCTGCTGGAGGCTGCCCAGTGGCACCTTCGGGCCGTTGGCCGTCGGCATCTTCGGCAGCAGCTTGAGCGTAGCAAAATTAATGGTGGGAAGATCTTAGAAGGTGATGCCGTGGGGAGGAGGTGCCATGGGGTGAGCGCCTTGTCCTAGCTCAGTGCATACCTGCCGGCCATCGATGCAAGATCATGAAGCCTGACAAAAGAACAAGAAACAAGTAACTTAGCAGGAAATATCAGAAAATCCCTGGCTGGGCACACACAGAGGAACAGCCAGGAACCTCACCCAGGCAACCTTGGCGTCAGCACCCTCTCCCCCAGCTTTGTTCCCCCACCAGCTTGGGTCCAAGGGGAGTGTTTTGCAGAGGAATCAGTTCCCAGCGGGGCTCAGCCTGGTCCCCGATGTCCCCATAGAATATCAGCATTTACCATCCAAAGTGGCAAAGCACTGACTGCTCCAGAAGGCCCAGCACAGTCCCCACAGCAGCCAGTGATCTGCCCCGAACCATGGACACATGACCCAACTTCCTCTTCCTGCTGCCAGCACCTGCCCCACCTTGGGTGCCTCCTGCCAACTTTCTCTTTCTTTATCCTGTTTTCTTCCCTGAGTTGGCCAGGCAGCCCCGGCCGAGGGGGAGGAACCTAGCTCCAGCCCCTCAGCCCATCTGCCCCATAGCACAAAAGACTATTTGGAATTAATTAATGAAGTAACCACCCTCTTTGCTCCTGGGACACAGCACCCAAGGCCGGGAGATGGGCATGCTGGAACAGGGGCCTGCCGGCATCTCTCCAGCTGACAGCTCCGTAAACATCCGGCTGGGAGAGCTCGGCCCTGGTGGTGAGGAAGGCAACTCACGGCTCACTGCCCTCTCCAGCCACCAGCTCCAGCATTTGCCATCCGTTTCCTGGGTAACCAGAGGCCAGGAGCATGCCTCGGAATGATGCTGCAGGGTTTGGTGGCTGGGCTGCATGGTCAGGGCAAAGGGAACATGCTGGGGCACATCTGTGGGCAGGGTGTGCTGCCAAGAAAAGCCACCAGCCTCGCGCCGAGCACCCAACTCAGGCTCCAGGCCAGCAGCCACCAGAAACTGGTTTTCTGGCAATGCCAGGGAAGGGCAGGATTTACAGCTGAGGTCCAGTGGACAATGGAGCTGGAAGGCAAGCCTTCCATTGCTTCTGCACTTTTAATTAAGAATATTTTCCTCTCTTCTGGGATAAACAGGATGCTGGGCAACGTGGGCAGGGAGAGCTGAGGCTGCTGCTCCAGCTGGAGCTCTAGACAACAAACACTGAGCTGGAAGTGGCTGGAGCATCACCCACATTCTCAGCATATCCTTAGAGTTCCTCACCTCCCATCCTAGTGTCACAGCAGTGTCACTGCTGCTGAGCCATGAGGGAGTCATCTAATCCTACTTCTCTGTGCATCAGGTCAGACACGTGCTCAGAGCATAAACACCCGCTCCGTTTATCACTCAAGGCCTGGCAGCAAGCCTGGCTCTGGGCAGAGCTGCAGGTTTCCGTTTTGGGAAGCTGTGGGATTCCGTGGCAGACTCCCACACCAGCGCTGGCTTGACTGGGGTCACTGTGCCACACCACTGTGCCATGCCATGAGCTCTGCATCCAGAGCTAAATCACCAGACTCAGCTCTGCATCTTCACTTCCAAACCTTTACTTGAATACTCAGTGCAGGCTGGCAGTGAAAGAAAAGCAGTGACCCCAAGCTGGCTGGGGCCAGCAGAGAGCAGGGTATTCCTATCCTCTGGCTGTAACAAGGTCATGGTTAATGGAATAAAACTTCCTGTAGTCCAGGGGTCAGGAGCTCTTTGTTCTGATTCTACCACAAAAAAAAAAAAAAAAAAAAAAAAAAGCCACAGCTGAGGTTCTGGTGCTGCCTGGTTGCTGACTGATACAGATAAAATGTTTTGCACCAAAAGGAAATAATTTGGGAAAATTTGAAAATAAGCACCTATAAAGAGAGGAGGGGGCATAGAACAATCTGTCTCATGTCCAAGGGCATCAAGGGATGCTCCTCTGATTCCCAGCAAGACGACAAAAGCAGCACGATGCTGGTGGGGGCTGCAGACCCCCTGGAGCTGCTCCTCTCAAACTGCTCCAGGCTATGAGTACCAGAAAAACCCCCGAACACCGGGAACCAGGCAGTCTGGGGAGACACAGTCCGCTGGGCTGTACCTTGTGGAGGTCAAAATCCCTCCTGTTTGAGCTTGGGGAGACTGCTGGAAGGGAGCATTCCCATTCATTCGGCTTTCCCCGGGAGATCAGGGATGGACTGGAGCTAAGCGGGATTCAGGGCACAGGGAGTGTCCCTGGCGACCGCAGGTTCAGCTCGCCCCGGGACTTTGGCACAGGGCAGGGGGGACACAGAGGGCGGCGGTGGCAGCGCGGGGCCAGGCTGTTCCCAAATCTGCACAGCGGGAACGCCCGGAGCGGGACACAGGTCACGCTCAGCCAACGAGAGCCTTTCAGCTCCTTTGAAGCTGGCGAGGGCAGCACGGTCCCAGTGGGACTGACATCTGCGGTTTCGGGAACACTTTGGTATCCCTCCCGATAGCCGTCCCACCTTCCTTCCTCTGCAAGTCCCCGCCTCCGGCCGAGCCCTCCTGGGACAGGCACTGGAGCTCAGGATTTGTGCGGCATTCTGTGCAACACTGTAAACTCCAGCTTATCTCAGTTATACACGCGGCAGAGGAAGAAACCCGATCGCTGGCACTCTGCTCCGTGCAGAGGGAGCCGAACTTCCCGGTCCCGGCACCTCCACAACCGCAGAGCTCAAGGGATGAGAGACGCGGTCCTGCAGCACCGCCGGCACCGACCCACCCGCTTACACGCTGAAGAACTGCCCATAAAGACCTAGCAGGACAGCCAGGGTGCCACTGGAATTCATGCCTAGGCAGGGCATCTCAGCTGAAAAAAGCTAAGAGGGAATATTCCACCTTTAAAGGGGTCAATTCCCCTACTGTTTATTTTTTTAAGAAGGCGTTTGATTTTGAGCAAACTGCCAGAACATGCTCTGGGTCTGGAGGTGGGAGGGAAGAGGAAGTGCAAACCCCGCTTAAAGTCTCTGTACAGCATTAGTGCTGAGCCAAATTAAAGTTTTTTTTTCTCTCTACAGCATTTATACTAGAAAGGAGGAAAAAAAAAAAAAGCTATGGCAACTTCTGCAATCCAAGCTTGGGTGGAGGGAAAACGCAAGCACGAGGAAGCTACAGGAGGTGTGCCCCAAGACAGCTGTCCCATTGGGAATAAAACTGATGTCAACAGGGCAAAATCCAAATGGAAGGTAAGACTGGATGGGGAGCAGTATTTACCAGCAAGCCACAGACTATGATTTACAAGCTGAATCTTGCATATTTCAAGAAAAAAAAACCAACAACACCTTTTCTACATTACCCTGAAAAACTCAGCCTGGCATTTAAAGCCACTCAAATCCTGCTGATGGGTGACAAGTCACCATGACAGACAAAGGCTGGTTTATTGTAACCTCAGCCCCATCTGGGCGAGTTCTACCTCTCTCCCAGGCACCAACACAGCCCCATGCACCCTCTGCTCAGCTCTGGTCCAGCCTTGCCACAAACCAAACCCAAACAGAGCACACTGTGGCCTCGCTGATGGCATTTCCTCTGTGCTCAGGAAGATGCTTTGGGTCAGGGCCGGGCCACGCTGTGTCCAAGCATCGTCCCTGGCAGGCGCCTTGCAGGGCAGCACTGCAGCCACAGATAATCACATTTCCCTGGAAATGGCGAGGGGAAGCACGGCTGTGGTAGAGAAATGCTCATCGTGTCCCTGCGTCCTGATTCTCCGCACCCATCCTATCCCACCAGGAGGAATGCAGCCTTTCTCTGAGCTCTTGACTTAGTTAATTATTGACACAATATTAAGCAACGCGCTCCGCTGGAGTAAGCCAAGTGGCCCTCGATCAGAGCAAGTGACGTGAATCAGTGTTGGGAGAGGGATGGGGACAGGGGACCATGTGCCTCGGGGGGCTGCAGCCCCACACCCCGGTTACTGGACCTAGCGAAGCACTGGCCCTTGGAAGTTTTTCTACAGCTACAGGCAGCACTCAGAGCAACAGTGCAAGACCTTCCCAGCATCTCCAGCACCCCACCGGCGATCAATGCAGCCGGACTGGCCGGGAGGGTTTGGAAACGGTGGAAGAGGAGCTGCTTGGCAGATGCTGGCCAGTGCCACCCCACCACCCGCAGCCGTCCTGGCTGTACCGAAACCGCAGCCCTCTGGAATCTCCCTCCAGTGCAAAAAACAGCCTCCAAAGTTCTTGGCGCCCCTCTTTCCCAGCCTTTTCCAACCACACAGCTCTCTCCACATCCCACCCAAGAGCCGGCTCTACCAGCCTGGCTGCTGCAGTGACAGTCGCGACACCACTGCCCGTGTGTGTGTGCAGGCACAGACCCTCTAGTTTGTGCAAAGCCCAGAGACACGTGGACCCCCAGATGCTGCATTTGCTTTTATCCAACTGTAAGAAGTCCACCGGGAGCTCCCAGATGCCATTCCCGAAGTTCAGAGGCGGCAGCAGGGTTAGAATATCGCCTTCGGGGATCGTTCACCGAAGGCAGCACTGGGCACCCCCAGGGCTCTCCCCACTCTCCAAACAGGGCTTTGCACCTCAAAACCTGCACCCTGGCTATGACCCTCCTCTCCCGAAAGCATCCCAGCCCAGGCAGAGACGCCGCAAGCCGGGGCGGGGGCTGAGCGGGATGCGCACGCCGCACGCCCTGCAGCATCCCGCACGCCCTGCAGCACCCCAGGGCTCGCTGCGGGGCTACCGGGGGCACCCTCGGTCCTGCAGCCCCCCAGGGCGCTCCACTGACCGCCCATCCCCGGAGCTCCGCCACCCCCGGAACGCCCCTCGCCGCTCTCACCGCCGCCGCCGCCGGGGTGGGGGGACCCGCGGGGACCCGGGGACTCGCCGCCGGCGGCAGTTTCGCTTCTCGGGCCTCCCTGCATTCAAACCGGGGCCGGACTTCGCGGAAATTGCATCACAGCGGCCCCGCCTCGCCCCGCCCGCCGGCACCGGCGGGGAGCTACAGCCGGCACGGGAATCGGCACCGGGACCGCCACCAGCAGGGAGGAGCCGGCACCGGAGAAGAGGGACAGGCAGCGAACAGGGCGGGACCGGCACCAGGGGGGAAGGGGCACCAATGGGAGCGAGCACCGGCGTCCAGGGCAGCAGGAACCGGTACCGGCACCGGAGGGACAGCACCACCCGCGTGGCACAGCGAACAGCATGGACGCTCCCGGGGGTACCGGCCTCACATCCCGGTCCCGTCCCACCTCCGCATCCCGGCGCATCGCGAGCCGAGTCTGTCCCGGTCCTGTCTCCCCCAAGTGCAGAGGGGCCGCTCCCGGGGGCGCCGCTCACCTGCAGCAGGTCTGGATTCCCCGCGCTCAGATTCGGTCCAGAGCCCGGAGCGGCGGCACCGGAGTTTTAAGTGAATATTGAGTGGCAGACCCGGTACTCAGCCCGGCCCCCCCCGGCATCCTCCTTTTTAACGGGGCTGGGAGGGGCGGGAATGGGGGGCAGAGCGCTGCCCTCCTTTCTGTTCATCACTTTCGTTTTCTGTTCTGTTCCCCGCCTGGCGCGATGCACCCGCTGCAGAGCTCAGCCTCGAGCCAAAAACAAACTCAAACCCCAAATCCACCCCCGGCAGCAGCCGAGGCTCATTTGCATCGTGTTTCGTGGGGCAGCACCGACAGCCGAGGGGCAAGAGCCCGCACTCCAGTTTGTGGGCACGTGTTACCGCACCAGCACCATCAGCTGATGCTCAGCCCCCGACGAGTGGGGCATCCTCAGCACCTGGGCTGTGGAGCCCCTTCTCAGTCCCTTAGCACCTCATCAAAGCCATCACACAGCAGCTCAGCACCTCGTCCCAGCACAATGCAGTGTCCTACCTCTGTGCAGTTTGGTGATGGGGCAAATTTGCGGGTATTACACACGAAACCAACAAACCCTGCAACATGATTTGACCCCAAAACACACACACCCAAGCAAAATCCCAGGAATCTCTTCTAACAGGCCCAGCCCCAGGAACTCACAACAGCAGTCGCATCTCACCAGCCTGGACACAAGGCTTCAGAAAGCCCTGACCTGTAAAGCTGTACCCACTGTGGTCAAGCCCCAGCATTCCGACTTAATGGAATTATCTTCATGCCAGAAGCCAGCTGCAAAGCCCGGAAACAGCTAGGGGAAAACTAACACACCTCCAGCTACAAGTGGCTCTAAAAAATCGCAGGCACCAGAGGCAAAGTGTCCCTGCTGACAGGGACGCTGTTCAATCCTTCCATCGATGGATGGGAACGTCGTGCTTGGTGGTGCCACCTCAACACAAAGCCAGCCTTAGCAACAAAAGAAAAGTTCTTCCTCAAAGCAAATGGGAGGAGGAAACACAGAGCCGCCCTGTGGGACACGCCGGCACTGGAGCAGGGAGGAAGGAGGGGCAGAGACGGGTTTCTGGCATGTTTGTCAACACGGTGGAAGGAGGAAGAGAAACGATGTTTTTGACCTTCCTGCTTTGCACAGTCAGAGCTGCTGGGATGCCTCAGAGGGAACTCTCACCTGGCTCCTATCCAGCAGCACCCTGAGGAGCCAAGAAAAGGGTTTTCCCACCAAGGAGAGGAATGGGGCAGCCCAGGCCTATCGATGCTGAATGGACCCCACCGGAGCAGAAGGCGCTGGATGGATCCCAGCAGAACACTGGGTGGCTGTGGAAAACAGGTATTCCTGGGCAGCAAAGCCACTGGGTCTGTGCAACAACACCCTGGTACGCTGGCCACCTGCACCTGGCCATGGCTACCAGGCTCTGCTGCACTCTGTGCTCTGTCAGTGAGGAGCAGTGGGTGGCTCAGCCTCACAGCAGGATCTGACCCCATGAAGCCCCAGTGCTCAGTGTTCCCATCCAGGAAAGGACTTCCCAGCTTTGTCCTTGCAGCTGCCATGGGAACTGCTATGGTTTGTGCAGCACCAGGGCCCCATCCCTGTCTGGGAAGGAGCGACCAAGCAAAGCTGGTCGCTGGATACCACTCTGGTATCAGAGTGGTCCATAGTGACAGAGTCCATCCCTATTTGTTACTGCCTGGGGCAGAAATCTTCCTCCTGCAACCCTGACTCTAAACCACATCAAATGTTTCTGTGACAGAATCAGACAGCAGTGAAAAACAAACAAAATGCCTGACACCACTCCCCTGAGGTGACCGAGCCAGCACGGGGAGTGCCGAGTTCACCCAGGTGAAACCGTCTTGGCACTGAGGGCTTCACTCTGGTTTTACAGGTGGGATATCTGGAGGTTTCATTGATTTTACAGGTGGAATGTTTTCCCTCCAGCACTAGAAGCAAACAACTTCCACTGTGTTTTATAAACCTTCCGGCCCTGCCCAACGCACAAGGAGCAGCGGGGCAGCCCAGGGAGCAGCCGGCTCTGCCGTCCCTCCATCACTGGCGCCAGAGCGCAGGAAGCCACTGCTGGAGCAGGGAGGAGGCAAAGCTGCGTCACCACATCCACAGTATAAGGGCGGGGGAGAGTCGAAAACCAGGATCTGCCGATTTTAGACAAACAAACACCGAGCCGAAAGCCCGGAGTTTCGGTTTCCATTCCTGCAGCGGCACGGCCGACAGTCACGGCGCGGTTACCCCAGGAAACCATCGCTGCTGCTCCCCGCCCCGGCGCCAGACGCGCTGCCCTTTGTGTGCTGCACACTCCCCGCTTGTTCGAGGAAGTTGCTGGGAGCTGGGAGAGCTTCCCCGCGAGGATGCTGGAGCATCTCTGTCCCCGTAACAGCCCTAACCTGCCCAGAGAGACGCAGAGAGTGAGAAATTGGTGATTTCTCACAGCCCCCACTCCCTGGCATCCCACGGGCAGCTGCCAGGCAGGACCGTGGCAAGGCTCTGTTTGCAGTGCTGCCGGGAATTGGGAGTCTCTGCTCTTCCCAAATACTGGAGTCTGCTCCCGTGGAATACCTGGAGGAGAAAAGGCAAGTGGCTGACTCTCCATCACCACATAATACAGAGAAAAACAGGGACTTGGCATGGGTTGGCTGCAGACCTTACGTAATTTTGTCTCTGGGTGCAAGTCCTCTACACCCGGCTGTGAGCAGAGCAGCCCTGGGCTCCCCATGGGAGGAAAGGAGAGCAGATCTCAGCCTGAGCACTCATGGGATCCCAGAAATGCAGTGCTGGCAGCACCAGGCTGGTAGAATGGGTGCTGAGAGCCCCAGCCCTGCCCAGGGACCCTGGGCTCACAGAGGAGGTTGACCTGCTGGGATCCACAGCCACGTCCCAGTTGTGGGCTGCATGACACCCACTGCAGCCTTGGAAGCCCACAGTAATGGGTGCAGGCCCCGGGGGAGGGCCTGGGGGCTCCCCCTTGCAGAGCCCCAGGTCTCTGTGCCCTGGGAAGGGAGAGCGGATCCAGAGAAGGGACGTGGATCACAGGTGCTCTCCATGAGCAATGCTCTACTACTCCTGCTGAAACCAGGGCTGCAAGACCAGGATCTACTGCCACACTCACACAGGACTTCCCCCCAGCCAGGGAATGTTACTCGGTCTCCCACAGTCGCATCCAGCCAAGGCCACTCATCCAGACATCGATAATCTCTGCATACATCTCGCTGCAGACGACTTCCCTTCTTTGCTTTTCCTTCTCAGCCCTCATCCTACCATGAGCTGCTGACTCTGCAAGCCCCCAGACGCCCTTGGCTGGGAGGGGAAGCACCGCTGGAGCAGCACAGCCACCTCAGCAGTGGACCACATCACCGGGGCATCGCTGAACGTCCCATGGAGGTCTCTAGCGAGGAAGACAGGGCTGCCCCATCGGCACGTCCCTGGGTGGCTGCCCCGAGAGCTGCTGCAAAGGGAGGGAAGAATTGCACCAGCCCAAATCTGCCGGCAGAGCTTTTATTGCTTGGGGAGCTGTTTACATCCCAAGGAAGAACTGCTTTGCAGGGTAAAGTACACCCACGCTGGGAATGCTTTGCCGGTGAGGTGATCTATGGTCTCCAGGGCAGGTAAAGGTGCACGGAGCCAGAGAAGAGCTGCCGTCTCCTGCTTGTTCTGTTCTGCTCTGCCCCAGCCCTTGCTGCCCCACTGCTGCACCACACCAACACACAGCTGACACAAATCCTGACCCACCCCACACTCTGATATTACCTCTCAGATGCCTTTAAAGAGGAGCCAGGAGATTGCCCCAGCTGTCCCTTTTCCACCTGAACATTCCCTCTCCCACAGCCCCTGGATAACCCAGATGAGTTTAGCCAAAGCAGAGATGGCGGGAGCAGTATGCTCAGCCCACAGGTCTCTAGGGCTGGGGAAAGGCACCACAACTTTCCAGCCCTGACACTGCTGGGGAAAAGTGTCTCTAGGTGGCAGAAGGACATTCACTCACCATTGCAGCACAGGAAGGGAGGGGAATTCAGGCTGGAAACACACCTCAGGTGTGGATCAGCACTGCTGCTCACGCTGGAGAGGCAAAAGGCAGCTCAGGGTGATCACAACCCTTTTTATGTCCTCGGTCTGACATGCTACTGCTGTCCCAAGTACAGAGATATGACGGTGATATCTTAGCAGCAGCCAGCTGGGAGGGAAAAACCTCTGATAAGGCAGGACTCCTCCTCATCAACTGTGGCCTCAGCTGAGTCTCAGCCAAAACGAAACAAAATCTAATACTTCACAAGAATAGATCACTTTTCTTCCTGATTACGTGTCAGAACTCTTCTAAACACAGGTTGGGCACCAGTGATTATCAGCACTGGGTGCAGCTAGGCTGTGCCAGTCGTGCCATGGACAACCAGACTTTGGAGCCGCATTTAAGGCTCCTTGCACACCCACAGCCAGAGGGAACACAGAGGACATGGACATTTGTATTTAATAAAGTGTGTTACTCTCCTACCTTAGCCCCATTTCACAATCCCAGCTGTCATACCTGGACATAGAATACACAATAAACCAGTAACATTCTTTCAAAAAAATATTTATTACTCAATAAAGTGACCTGTCATTGCTGCTGTTGCCCGATAAATTTGGAGAAACCCCAACACTCCAAGCACCCAACTCCTTCCAGCCGGGCATAGCGTGACACACACAGGCCCTGGGATGGGACCTGGTGAGAGTCGCAGTGAGTGGGGTGGCTGAAGGAGAACCGGGGGGCCGAGCACCCTGTTACAGAACAGCTGCTTGAACCCAGCAGGGAGGGAATGGCAGCATCTAGCTCCCACAGGATGCTGGGGGCTGGGGACAGCAGGGTCCCCCCTTGTGAGGGAGTGTGAGCTCCTTGGAGCACAGCTGTGGGGCTCAGCTCTGCACGCTCTGCAGTACGGCTCTGCCATGCAGAACGAGTTCCCCAACCAGGGCTTTGCTTAAAAATCGCCGTTGGCTTAAAAAAAAAAATCCCAAGAATGGATTTTTTCTTTTTTTTTTTTTGAGAAAACTAGAAAAAGACCCTAAATCCTCAGAAGTCACAAGTTCTTCTCAGCCCTCTGGGTTCCTCCCTTCCTGCTCCTTCCCCAGCAGACATGCACAACCCACCATGCCCACTGTTGCAACAGCTCCCACTTGTTTCTGCCACCCAAAGCCAGTGTCAGACACAAAACCCAACCTCCCAGGGCCTGTGCCCATGCTGCCAGAGCTCTTCCTGGTGTCAGTGATTGTACAGTTCCACAGAATTCCTGCTCTTGGCATCCCTCTCCACTTCTGCAGCCCCTAGGGATGGGGAGCAGCCAGCTCCCTGCACACCAGACCCCTCGGCAGCTTCCTTTTACTATTGCCTTCTCCCTGCTCCTGTCCACTCCTCCCAATGGACACTGCTCCAGCTGTGCCTGCCAATGAGGCTGGACTGATGACCCAGAGCAGGGAAACTATTCCAAGAGAATAGGGGAGGAAAGCTCTATAAAAAAATAAGCTATCTTTTAATTCCCTCCTCCAAACAAGGCAGAGTATTTCTGCCTTTCTCTTCTCCAGGCATCCTTCCTCCCCCCTCCTTCCCTCTGACCTGAACCTCCTTGCTCCCAACACAAGCTGCTCTGAGTCTTGTTAGCCCGTGCCCCTCATGACACCGCTCCTCGTCCAACAGCGCAGCCAGAAGAGGCAGTTCCCCCCAGAGTGGCACGGCCAGCGTCCCTCCAGGCAAGTCCCCCCTCTCACTTCTGCTCCGCCTCATCAGCCACTGCAGTCACCTCGATGGCAGCGGCAGCGTGCTCATCCCCGGCAGCCTCGGTGGTACCAGACGGGACAGTCACGACCGTGCTCCCACTGGGAGCTATTTGTGTCACATTCTGGATGGTCGTGCCAAGTCCTGGAAGCGTCAGGAGCTGGAAGGGGCTCACCACCTTTACCACCGTGCTGCCGTCCTGGACCGCAGCCGTGCTCAGCACCGTCAGGTTGGAAGCGTCCGGGTGGATTTCCACCGTGCTGGGGAAGGTGGAGCCCGCAGAGGCCAGCACCGTGTACCCCCCCAGCAGAGGGGAGGCCGGGGAGCTTGCAGCGGGGGGCTGGGCTGGGCTCTTCCCCAGCACCGAAGGAGGGAGGGCCGAGACCACTTTGCCGAGAGGGAGATTGGCAATCTGGGACACTGGCACGCCGGGGGTGACAGCGAGCTGCGCTGGCTGGGACAGGACTTGGGAGGTGATGGCAGCTGGTCCGGAGGTGGCCCTGGTCAGCCTGGGGCGTTTCAGAGGTGTGGGAACGGAGACAGGTGTGAGGGTCATCAGGACGTTGTTGAGATGCTGCGATTTGTGCTTCAGCTCCTTCGCTCGCTTGCGGTGCTCGTCACACTGCTGCTCCAGAGCTGGAAAGAGAAGAGGTTTGGCTCAGCCTGGATCCTGGACAAGCTTCCCAGAGGTTTGTGGCAATGCCTGGTGTGGCTGGTTTAACAAACATCAGCTACAACACAACCCCCATTTTTCTCAACCCAAAAGAAAAGGCGCTGGCAGCGATGCCCAGTGCCACACTGGTGTGTCCAGGGCATACCTGCCAAATCCCGTGTGTACTGCTCCCTCGAGCGATCCATCTGGCACTTGTGGCTGGCCAGGACCTTCTTCACCAGATCCAGCATCCCAAAGTTTTGGACTATGTTGTTGAGTAAAACAGCATCTTAAAAACAAGACGCAATCTTTGAGGAAGCAAAATTCCCTGAGCAAGCTATTTGTGATTTGGCAAAAGACACACGACAACAAACATGTCCAGCTGAGACAGCCAAAATCTGTGGGAGGGTAACACAAGGGGAAGACGAGAAGGCAGAAGCCATGAGAAAGGGCAAGAGGTCACTGGCATGCAAACAGTCCTCCCTGCCTAGCAGGAGTGATAAGAACTCTGCTGGCACAGTAGCTGCTTGCTGCATCATTATTCCAATGGCCTCAATTCCACCTCAATTCCCAAGCCAAGCATTTGTCCAGACCCAGAGCCAGCAAAGAGGAAGCCCCAAGCACAGGGAACTGGAGAACTGAGGTCACCTGAATTATGCCCAAGTGCAGCCTCACCAATCAGCCAAAAATGAGATTTTTTTTTTTTTTTATGATGAGCTATGTCCCTATCATGCCATCCAGATATCCCTAAGGATAAAAAAAAATCCACAAGCCCCTCTCTGAAGATGACTGACCACCCATGTCCAGGTCCTTACCCCCAAGCTGCAGTGGGGGATCCTGTGCTCGCTGCTGCAAGCCCTTCATGGTCTCCACCAGCTCCTGGTGGAACTCATGGATCACTTCTTCCAGGAGACCACTGTCCTTCAGACCTTGCCAAAAAGCAAAGGTGTCATCTGGGGAAAGAAGCAAGGGAGAACCTCAAAATCCTCATCAGGGCTTAATGGTAATCTAATATGGGTTCCCTGTGGACACCCCTGCAGGGGTGCAGTCCTGCTATGCTGGGAGAGACCCCTGGGGTCACGGGGCTAGAGCAAAGCCCACCCAGAGCACAGACCCAAAGGAGGATATGCTCTCCCCACCCCTGTCCCAAACCAACAGGACACTTCGCTACAGCCAGTAGCACCAAGGAGAATGATTTTTATGACCCCTCTGATAAGAATTTTTTTCTCCCTAGAGCTACATTTGGCCCTGGCTTAGACACGTTGGTGCTTGAAAACAACTTCATCCCAAGGCTGTGCAGCCAGCCCGCACACTGGTGGGATGTGACACAGTGCTATTCTATGAGCAGCAAAGGAATAATCCCAGTGGAGGTTCATGCAAAGCTGGTAAAAGGGTCCTTCCTGCTCCTTATCCTGCTGCTTCCCTCTTTCCCCACACCTCCACCCAGCGAGCCCTGTGGGATCCCAAGCCATACCTCCAATGCTGGTGCTCCAATCACTGGCATCCTCACATGTTTCTATGGTTATTGTAGCCGGGGATCCGTTCACTGCAACCAATAGCGAAAAAGAAGAGGAAAAAAAAATTCCCAGGTCCTGATCTTTCCCTGTATTTTCACAGGTTGTTTCCAAGGGAAGCACTCCCTTGCTGCATTTCTGTGACTTCTTCATATTGTACAGGATCACATCTGTTTGAATGCAGATCTCAATGCTGAAGAGAGACGCCCAAGTGGCTGCTGTACCAGCTGTACTTATTTTCCTACATTAGAATGCAATCCCCAGGGACTGCTCCTGCAACCTTTGCAGCACAGGAACACATGCTTCAGAGAAGCATTTCTCTCCCATTCCCCCCTGCAAACACACCAGCACTGCTCAGGGCAAAAGTCAAACAGATTTAAAGTCTGATTCTTTTGGCAGCCCTTTTTACCCAGCCACTGTTTGTCTGGGGAATTTCTAAAGCCTCCAAGGGAAGAGCAGCTCCCCACTGCACAGGGATGCAGAGGGGATCCTTCCTTCCCTCCAGCTCTGCCAAATCTCAGCAGTTTCATTACCATAGAGCCAAGGAACAGGCGTCATTCAAGCCGTGTGCAGGAGCAGGATGGATAGGAATCTGGCCAGAGCCCCACAGAGCTGTGCAGAGCCTTTGGAATGCTCAGCTGCAGCCATTAAATCCAGTCCCTCTGCTCTTTTACTCGGCAGCTTTCAGGGCTCTGGTTATTTCAGCACAGCCCAGCAGCTGGCAAACATCTCCCCTTGGTGAGCTCATGTTTAACAGGAGTGGGCTGGGCTGTGCATCAGCATCAACTTCTCCACCACAATACTAGGATGTGGTGGATGGGTGCTCTGCAGAGCCACCCAAGGGGCTTATCCTGTCCCAGAGGCACCACCAGGAGCTTGGCATGTGGGGGACTTCGATGGCTGCTCTTAATGCTCAGGGGCAAAAGGAGTTGAGTATAGAAGTATTTTAAAATAAGAACACTTTCCAATGAAACAGTTGCCTGTAATTATAGGTCAAATTAATAAAACCAGAGAATGGTTTGGGTTGGAAGGGACCTCAAAGCTTATCTCATTCCAACCCCCTGCCATGGGGCAGGGACACCTTCCACTAGACCAGATTGTTCCAAGTGCTGTCCAAGCTGGCATTGGACCCTTCCAGAGACGGGGCAGCCTTGGTTACGTGGCATTTGTGTGCTTTGATGTGTCAAAGCCCCTGCTGAGGGTGAGGAATGGCTGCACATACCATCAGCAGAGGCAGGAGTCAGAGGGATGTACTCTGTTGATGTCTGGCTGGTCAGGGACACCCTGGCTCCAGTCAGGTCAATTTTGGTGCTCCGGCACGTGTTGGAACAGACTTTTGTGTGCTGGTAGAAATCCAGCTCTCCTGAGTCCATAATCTTCCTGGAAGACAGGGAGCAAGCACAAGGACAGGCACATCAGCAACAGCTAAGAGAGCTCTGAGATGAAGCTCCAGGCACCCTTCACCCCAAACTCCTGAGTTCCAAAACACCAGGAGAGCAGGCAGAGCCTACAGGAGCCCTTCCTGGGACTGATTAACTCATTTATTGAGGAAGAAAGGAAAAGAGAGAGCCCCTATTTGGTCCCACCAGCACATGCCCTCTGAAGCTACAGTTTCCAGCCAAAGGGTCAGCTGGAGTCTCAGTTCAGGGTGAGACCACAGGAAGATTCTTTCTTGCCTTTTTGACTCTACAGCTCAAAAGGAAACAGGACACAACCCTATTTATAAACTTAAATCAGGTTTCTCATCTCATTCAAAGGGAGTGGCAAGACTGGACATGGGATGTTCCAATCCAAGAATGTTATCTCCAAAATATTCCCAGACCTTGCTGGCCAACAACCACCTAAGTTTCCCAAGATCTGCTCCCATGGGCTGCTGGGTTTGCCTTCAGACATTCCCCTGAAGTTTTTTTCCCCCCTCTCAGAGCCCTGACTTGACAAAGCCTAAACCTATTATGCAAAATTTATGTGGAGCAAAAGCTGCTTAAAAGGAATACGAGAGATGCCTACACTGAAGCAGAAGAATACAGGGAAAGGCAATGTCACCCTGTGAAAAGAGCACAAAAACAGTGACAGTTCCTGGGGAAAAGAGGTGATTCTGTTTTATCCTGCCCAAAGGCAGAGAAAGACTTTAATTAAATCACACTCTCAGGATGGTGTTCAGGAGGACCATAGAGGAATTGAATTACTGTAGTTAATACTAGAGAAGAGAAATGCTTTCAATAAAGAAGCTTTTCTTTTTCTTTCTTTCTTTTTTTATTTTTTTTTGCCAGGACTTATTTAGAAGTGACATCAAGCAGGAGTGCTGCAACCAGAGCACTGGTGATGACCAACCATGATTTTATTTGGTGGGTCACACTGAGAATCCACAGACAGCATGGCCCAACCACCAAAAGCCATTAAAATTTCCAATGTCCCTACACCAGCTGGAAACTCAATGTAGTTCAAACCCTGAAAAGACTAGAGAAATATTTCTTGCCCCAAATTATTCCCTAGGCACAAGGACAGAAGAAAGCCATTGGGCAGACCACATCTGGGATCAGGCTGTCATTAAGACAAACATTTAGCGGTTCATTTTCTCCCTCTGCAGCAAAACTGCCATTCCAAAGGCTCTGTCCCACCCCACCACAATCCCCCAGGAAGAAGTGTCCAGAGACACCAAGGAAGGGACTAACCGGAGCATGATCCCGTTCATCCGGATCGCCCGCTTCCAATCCTTCAAGGTCGACTTGCCTGCCAGGTGGACAAACTCCTTGGGGCTGATTAGGTGATCGTGAAACTGCAAAAGCCAGGGGTGCAACATCAGTGCCACAAGCCATAAACAAGCCAAGGCTGCCCTGTGAGCAGGGTTCAGCTGGAGCCTGGCAGTGTCTCCCAGTGCTGGGAAGTGGCTGCAGCCTCCACGTGCCACTGAACACCACCAAAACAGATGGCTGCCAGGCACTCTCCACCACAGAGCATGCTGCCCAAGTCAGAAAGATTAAAGCCAAACATTGCTGCCGTGGATGGGTAGTTAACAGCTGTTCCAAGCCAAGGGTTCAGGAGTATGTGAGTTTGCCCAGCTCAGGCAGGACAGCTGGGAAAATACCCATAAGGTTGTGCAAAGTATCATTAACAGCAGGGAGCTGCTCACACTCCCAGTAACAATGGAGTCAGTGTGAAAGCTGGGCTGCATTGCTAACATTTGGGTCCAGGGGCATGTTATGCCCCATAGGAGAGAAGGAAGAAGCCCATTTGGTCTTTGACCTCCTGCTCCTGAGCCCAACCATTGGTATCAGGGAACCTCTGGCCTCTCTGGCAGCGCACACCCACTGCTACTGCAAACCAGCTTCAGGGAGCTGGCACAGACCGTGCCAACTTGTCCCTTTCTTTTATTGCCCTACACACCCAGCCGTGCCTGAACTCACATGCTGACCTAACAGCAACCTGCACGATGAGAGAATTATAGAATCAATAAGGGTGATCAAGATCCTCGAGTCCAACCATGACCCAGGCAGTCCTCTTAAGAGCTGCCTTACAGCCCATCTCAAAGGATTTCCCAAATCCAAGCCTCCTCTTTTCCATGGCTATGTTGACCAACATAGAGCAACTCACTGTTACTGCATGAGAAACTGCATCACTGAATAAGAACAAGGGCTTCAGTGCACAGAGGACAGATTTTAGGGGGCAGCAGCATCTATCCTCTGCTTCACAGATAGAGAAGACCATCTCTGCTGGGAAGGACTATCCTTTGGGAACCCAAAGAGACTCTCCCTCAGCAGGGTATTGTTTAGTCTGTGTACAAATGCCAGCAATGACTCACTCGTGGCATGTTCCTGAATTCATTCAAATTTTAACCATGAGTTACCCAGGACACAGCAGAAACTCTTCAGTAGGTCCCCAATCAATACATTCTTCAAACTATCAACTTTCCAACTGAGCAGAGGCTGCAAGGGCCCACATTTCTCAAATTTTCAGTAACACATTAAACTGAGACACCACCTCTCCAGCCAGAACTACACAATTTAATCAGGACAAATATCAGGTATCCAGCACAAGAAAAATGTCATCCTTTCCTACCATGACATGGTTTTGATGCAAAGCAGCTGATCAAAGCTCATCACAACCAGGACAAGCCAGGTGACCTCACAGTGTGAGCAAGGGGAAAAGCACAAGCCCAGTGCTGGGCTCTCTGTTCTCACCTGCACACACTTAACATTGATCCCAGGGCACACAAACTTCCTCCAGATGAGGTTGGCTTTGCTGTCCCCACAGGTGATGGGGTACACAATCTCTGCCTCCAAACTGTCCTCATCTTCAGCCATCTTCACTTCTCACAGGGATCAGAGGAAGGGACAGATCAAAGAGAAACATGAGCCACAGTTCCTGATTCATGTGCCTGAGCAACTCGTGCAATGACAATTTTGAAACTCAGAAATAAAAAGAAAAAAAAGTACATGATGCATGGTGGGGTGTGCAGCCACCACTCACTTGCACTTCGCTATGAAAGCATCCAAAACCCCAAATTACTCAAGCAAAACAGTCCAGGCAAATTCATGCCAATCCAGCTGCAGTTGAGCACAGGGAATATGAGAAGTCATTCATTCTTGAAAAAAAAAGAATGATGTTATCTGGGTGGAGTCACCTTTGGTTTTAAAGTAAAACTGGTTTTAAATCAACTCCAGCCCAGCTGATCAGCCTTTACTCCCTAAATTCACTTTTAAAACCGCAAAACTCTCAGCCCCGTGGCAAGCTGGAATGGCAAGAGCCAGGGATAGTCAGACACAGGGACTCATCCTGGACCAGGAGAGGGCAGCAGCAGCCCAGCTAGCCACTGCCAGCTCCCTGCTGGTCACTGAGCCCCCTGGCTGCTGGGAGAGCATCCCCAAGGCCCACAAGAGAACACCCCGGAGCCCCAGCAGTTCTGCACAACATTCGGTGTGTCCCAATCGGCACCAGTGCAGGGCTGTGGCACACTCGGGTGGTGGAGCTGCCACCAAGGAGCTATGGAAAGAGCTGACCTACCTAGAACCGCTTCCTTCAGGTCTGTGGAGGCTGTGAAGGCTGCAGCAGCTGCAGCAGCTGCATTTTCAGTCTCCAGAGTGTCTTCGTTGATGTCACCGCTGGGAAGAGAGGCAGAGACATTCTTAAGCCATGTGGCTGTGCCACCCCCACACCCGATGCCCTATGGAGACACTGCCTCAGAAGTCCCTCGGATCACATTCTCCCACAAGAGCTAAGAGTCAGCTCTGGGTCTGGGAGGTTCAGCTCCATTTTTTCATGTGGAGATGAAGAACCCCACAGCAGGCAAGCCCCTGTCAGCAGCCTGGCCAGCTCTCTCTTGTCTCTCCTTTAATCCCAGCCTTGTGGATCTGCCTCTAGCCCAGGCCGTGCTGGAGAGCGGGCATGGAGAAATGCTGCCAGCACAGCCCATTGCTCAGAAGTCACTGCCAGCCTTTGGAAGCTTTGCCTGAGATTTCCCCAGGAAAAACACGTGTGAAACATGCTGCTGCTGTCTGGGCAACGGACTGGCTGAAACCCCTGGTATGCAGGATGCTCCAGGGAACAGAACCTCAGTGACACTATAAAAGAGTTGGACAAACCCCAAGAGAAGATCCATGAGCAGAGATAACAACATGAGCTATAGACACTTGCAATACAATCTCTGAGTCTCTTAAAACTTGATATATCCCTTATATTCATAAACAGCTGGTTATCCAACTGCTTCCATTGCCCCCACACAGAGATCTCCATCTTCTCTGGGTGCTTTGCCCATGGAGTCACACAGCAGGTCCTGCACAGCACCACTCCTTCACTGTTCTCCCATCCCAGATGCCCACACTGGCTGGGATGTGGGACATGTGCCTCACCCCCTTGGCTTTGGAGGCAAGGTCCCAAAAGGAAGGGAGCCCACATTGGTGCCCTTATGGATCCCACCTGTACATCACAGCCAGTGCTCAGCAGGTACCATCACTAACAGGTTTTCATAGAAACACTGAATGCTTTGGGATGAAAGAGCCCTTAAAACTCAACTTGTTCCAAGCCACTCCCATGGGCAGGGACACCTTCCATTAACCTAGGCTGCTCCAAGCCCAGTCCAACCTGGCCTTGAACAAGTCCAGGGATGGGGCAGCCACAGCTTCTCTGGACAGCCTGTGCCAGGGCCTCATCACCCTCACAGGGAACAATTTCTTCCCATTATCTAATCTAAGTCTACCCTCCTTTTAAGATTTATGTTTGGTGGTGTTACTGAAGCTGACTAATTGCTGCAGAAAGCTTGACCTGCAGGGACAGGGGGAGGAATACAATTAGCTTTTCACATACTTTGGCATATAAACTCCCTAGGAAGACTCCACAAAGAAGATAAACCTGAAACCTCCCTCAGTTTGGTGCCATTGATGAAAGTAACATGCAGTCCTAGTGACTCGCTGGCAACCACATTTCTCACCCGAAATGCCAAGGGGACAAGGAAATTCAAGAGCAACTGGTTTTTCCATTCTGGGCTCCCAACACACAGCTCCAGGGTGGAACTGCAGCTTCAAAGCATCCCTCCCCTCAGCAGCTGTAGGGCAGATACCTGTGGGGAGCAGCACAGAGATAAGGAATGGTGTGGGTGGCAGCTCAGCCTCACCAGGCTCAGAGATGCTGTTCCAGAGAAAGGGGAGACAGCCCTTGCTGTGACAGAAAGAAGATGGACACAACTCTGCTTCTGAAGCTCACAGCAACTACCAGCCCAGAGCCCTGGCAGAGCATGGGGAGGATTACATGAAAGAACTCGAAAAGGTAAACTGTGAGCTAAGGTATTTGCACACAGGTGATTATTACACAAGTAGCAGTCTGACAGAAGAACAAAAGATTTCTAACCTGGGATTTTTCATCAGTCTGCTGCTGGGTTCTTGCACTTCTCCAGGTGAAAGGCCAGCGGTGGCACTTCAGCAGGGTGCCAGAGGAAGCAGCCTCCTCTGGCATGCAAAGCCCAGCACCCAACAGCTCTGACCTGCCTCCAGATCAAGAACCTCCACCAACTTACCCAGAAGAAACCCCCCAGCAGAAAAGCCAGCACCTTTCAGAGCTTCCTCCAGGACTCCACCGCATTTGCACTGCTCCAAAAAATGACCGAAAGGCACAACTGGATGGGAAGGAATAACCCGGCCCACGCCTTAAACCTCCAGAGGAAAACAACCAAACCAACTCCCAGCTTGTATGAAAAATTCAGGCAACTGAAGTCTGCATCTGCAGTGGGGGAAAGAAAACCACAAAAAAGGCGAGTGTCTCCACACAGTTTCTCCCATCCCATTCCAGGGAAACAGACTGAGGCAGATGCAAGAGAAAACACAAACACCTTCCAAGTCCCAGCAGTGCAGCCCCCAGCTGGTCCTGCCCTTTGCCAGTTGCCATGACGAAGGCAAGAGAGGATGGCTCTCATCTTCCTCCCCATGAGGATCCATAAACCAGATGGGAGGAAGAAAAGAAAGCATGTGCAAATAACTCAACGGGCTGGCATCTCCTTTCTTTTCTGCTCATGCCTTGCCTGGAAACTTGAGAGTGAAAAGTCTCCCCCAGAATCCTGTGCTGATCAGAAATACAAGCACCTCATCAGAGCTCCAAGCACAGATCCCCTCCTCTCGCAGACCAAAGAGAAAAGCTTCTTGCTCATTACTATTTTCCCATTTCCCTCAGCGTTTTCCTTAAGAACACATGAGCTAATTAAGCTCTTAACAATTGGTTGTACAGAGGGCTTTTTTAACAGCAAACCCATACCCAGATGAGAACTAAAGAAAAAAGGCACCAACCCCCAAGCTGAGTTTGGTTTAAGTGTCAGAAAAGGCAAACTGAATGCTCCCCATGTGAGTGGTGACTGAGCCAACACCAAGGGATCCCAGCCCATGCCTGCAGCTGCTCTCCTGACACCAGCTGGGCTGCAGAGGGAAACCAGAGGGAAAGGGAGGAGCCAGCACTACCGTGGCATTGCCCCAGAAGGAGGAGAGCCTGGTGGGGGCCACTGTCCAAGGCCACAGAGAGACCAAGGGTGGCTCACCCACCACCAACCCCACTGCCCTGCTCAGTGAGGAGAGTCAGGCAGGTTTTACTCTGTGACCCCAAAATTCACATCCTTTCCATTAACCTACTACCATTCCCAAGAATGGGGGAAGCAAAGAGCCTGTCCAGAGGCTCTTCTCCAGAGAGATGCATTGAAAACCCTAAAGGAATCTCTTCATACATGCCAAGATATCTCTGCTCATAGCTGTGACTAAATTAAAGTGTTCCTCTCTGTGCTGTGTAGAGTTGTCCCATTCCTGACCATCCAAGGGACACTGGGGAGGGGTGAGAAAAGGTTTCCAAAGAAAAACAGGAAGGGAACTAAGAGTGAAAGGAAACCAACCGATTGAGCCAGCCTCTGCCATGATCCATTTTCCCAGAAAACACCAAAATGCTGCACGTGGGTGTGTAGAGACTCAGAGCCACATTACAACCAAGAACCATTCCGCAGCCACATCTGGCTGCTTCTCCACTGAGAGACAAAAGAGTCTCCATGGGACAGAAAACAAGAGGAGTAGAGCCCTTCTTCCTCACCATCACAGCACTTCTGGGAATTGAAAAGGCTTTGGAAACACTCACACACCCAGGGTGTGGAGGCAGAGCAGGGCAGATCCTGCCCATCCCAGCACCAACAGCTCTTACCTCTGCCTGTCCCTGCCCATTATTTACCAAAATCTCTATTAATGGGCTTTATCTCAGTTGGAGCAGCACAAGGGGAGGTACCTGGACTGGAACAAATACTGTCACTGCTCTGCCCAAAGCCCCACAGCACTGACACAAAGACATGTTTCAGAAAAGAAGACAAACATCTTGTGGAGAGAAATAAACAGCCATTCAACACCCACATATTTCAGACAAGCCTGCCTGGAGGCAGGTCCAGGTGTGAACCTGGATTTTCTGCCCAGTGAAAGAGCAAAGCACAAAACTTTCTCTGGGCTCTGTCCCACCCCAAAAGCCATAGAGAAATAAAGCAAAGAGTCCATTGCTACATGGGCCTTCAAGGTACCAGCCAGGATCGTTTGCCATGGCCAACCTGCCAATGAACTGACTAGACCTGAACAACCAGCAGCCCTGAATATAAAATGCCAACAAAACATGCAGAAATTGGGCAAAACAGCAGCACTTTAACAATCAGATTTTCACTGGGTATTTTTTGAGCAGTGCCTCTCCATTCAGGGCAACATTGTTTCAAGGACACCGCTCTCATTCCTACTGCTGGCAGTGGAGGCTCCTGCAGAACTCAGACAAAAACCAGTGAGCCCCAAACCTCCTCAACTTTCAGGGAAAAGGAGCTCAACTGCACTACCATTAACCTGGTGAAGACAGACTTGTCTCTTGGACTTCAGAGCTCAGCACAGCCCTCATGAAATAAATAGCAGAAAAACACCAATTTAGTCACTGGTGTCCTGTTCCAACTGGATTTGTGTCCACTCCAACATCCAAATCCACTCAGAAAAAGGTATTTGGGGTTGGTCTTTCCCCCCCTGCCCCTCAAAAGAGGGAAAGAGTGGAGCCTGTTCTGCACAGAGCTGCAGAGCCCTGGGTAAGGGAAGCCCAAGCAAGGAACTGGATGCTCCATGGCCAACACTGAGGTCCCCAGAGCAATCAGAGATGCAGGAGAAAGCAGTGGGGGGATCACAGCCACACGTGGGACGGTTTCCAGCACATCCCCTCAGCACCAACGCCATCTCTTACCCATGCTGGGACAGGTTGGTGGTGACCAGCACTGTCTTCACCTCCTCCATGCCACCGCCATCCACGGCGCCGTCCGGCGTGGTCACCACCACCACCTCCTCCATGTGGACACTGACATCTGGTGTGGCCATCGTGCCAGCAGCGGGAGAGCCGTCGGTCACCAGCTGCTTGTGGAGAAATGGGGAGAAGCCCAGAGTCAAAAGATCTCCTCCCTGCTGAACTCGGTCATGGAAAGATCCTGGGTGTGGTGGGAGCAAGGAGAGAAGGGACTGCAAAGACCCCACACTCCCAGGGAGAAGGGGATGAGCAAATCCCCAAGGGCTTCATGCTAGGAGGAAGGATGAAGGAAGACCAACACGATCAGCAGGCTGGGTGAGAATGGTGGGTATGGGTGAGACTGGGGCACAGGAGATAAAGGGCAGTGTGAAAGAGGCCCAAAAAAAAAAAAAAAAAAAAAAAAAAAAGAGTTCCTGGCATCCACCATAAACTTTACGAAGATACTCAGTTTGAAGGTGCATTTCCAAATGTATTTCAAACTATCTCACGATTTCACACTGTTGGAGGAGCTTGTCACTGTCTCCTCCACATTAAAACAGGGATTCTTCCCTCCTCCAAAGTCACACACACAAAAAATCAAATTAAAAAAGCACATCAAGCCTGCAGAAACAGTGACATCTGGAATCTATTTCAAAGTATGCATTTCTAATAAATCAGCAATAGATGTAAGAGAGCACTCCCTCTCCAGCTCTCTTGGAGCCCCTTTAGGAACTCAAAGGGACTCTCAGGTCACCTCAAAGCCTTCTTTTCTCAAGCTCTCTCAGCCTATCTCCACAGCAGAAGTGCTCCAGTCCTCAGAGCATCTCCATGACCTCCTCTGGACTCGCTCCAGCAGCTCCACATCCTTCTGATGCTGGGGGGCCTAGAGCTGGATGCAGCACTGCAGGTGGGGTCTCACCTGAAAAGAGCAGAGGGGTGCATGCCTTGATCTGCTGCCCACAATGCTAGGGATCAGCCCATGCCCAGGTATGGACAAGTCAGTGCCTACAAAGCATCTCCTACAGCACCTATAGCACTGGTGCAGGCCACACACAGACAGCTAAGGGAACACCTTGTCCAGGTCTGGCTGCTCCAGGCTCAGACCCCCATGCAGTACTCCAAGCAGTGGCACAGAGCACAGCAGAGATGCCACTTGGCTCCCACCACTTCCCCATGCCACGACTGGAGCAGAGCACTGACCCAGCATGCCCAGTGTGACTTCACAACCAAGTTCAGGTCCTGCAGAAACACCTGCCTGAGCCACAGGGACACCACAAGCTGCCCTCTACCTCCACAGAGCCCACAGGGTTTATCCAAGGTGGAAAGGCCCCTCTGTGCCAGCCCAGCACAAAGCCACTAGCAGAATCACTTCCGTTTTCATAGCAGCACAGATGCTCAGTTGCCTCCAGCTCAACCACTGCAATTTTTGTTGTCACTCTATCCCTACCCTTGTCCTTCATTTTTGGGTAACCCCCCCCCCCCCCCCACAGTACTAGCGTCACTCACAACATCCCTGAGATAGGATCTGATTTCAGGATGCTCCAGACATCCTGCCCAGCATCACGGGATTGAAGTCCATCCACGCGTGTTGCTCAGATGCCTCTGGGCAGGAGCCAGCACTGAATGGAGAAAAAAGTGGGCTGAAAACAAAAGTAATCTAAAAAGTGGCTAAAAACACACCAGCAGTGAGGCTGTGGAGGGCGATGAGGGGCACCCCAGCCCTAGCAGGACTCGGGGTATCCATGCATGTCCCTCCTGGTGCACCTTGCAGAGTGCTGAGAGTGTGTCAAGGCCTGTGGGAAAGATTTGGGGGGAAGCGAGGAAAAAAAAATTAAAAGGGGAAGAAAGCATAGAACAGCTGGGAGAGAAGATAGATGTTTGGGGTGCATTATCAGAAGGGCAGAGACCAGGGAGATTACACTGTGGGCAGCCAGCAAGGCTGTGCACAGAGAGGGGGATGCAGAGAGGTCCTTAGAGAGAGAGACAGGATGCATGGGGAGGTGTCTACAGGGGGTTAAACAGAGGTGTACAGGGTGGGGGTTCATGGGGGTGCAAGAGGGTGCACAGGAGTACATGGAGAGAAGAGATGGAGACAGCACAGCTAGCACGGGTGGAGGGCTACACGAAGAGGGGGGCGCGGGGGGGGGCGGGGGTGCGGCTGCACGGGGGTGGGGGGACAATGCTGGGGGCTGCGCAGAGGGGGTGCATAGCTGGGGGTCTGTCCGGCAGAGAAGCTGTAAGACGATGGAGAGCGGCCTCAAGGAGGGGAAGAGAAGAAGCCAGAGCACAGCACAAGGGGAACACAGAGAGGGGGTGCCCGGGGGGGGGCTGCGGCTGCACGGCGGGGGGGGGGGGGGGGGGTGTAGGCGGCTTGCAGACTGGGGTGCACGGCGGCTGCACGTGGAGGCTGCCCGGGGAGGGTCTCACGGGGGCGCCGAGAGGGGCGGGGGGCGGCGGGCGGGCAGGGGGTGCCCCGAGTGCCGTCGTGGTGTCCCCCCTTGTCCCCCTCCTTGTCCCCCGCTGCGGGGCGGCGCGCGCGGGAGGGGGGGGCTGCGGGGGCAAGAGGGGCGCGTGGGCGCGCTCCCGCTGTCAGGGAGGAGGAGGAGGAAGAGGAGGAGGAGGAGGCGGGGGGGCCGCGGGGCGGGCGGGCGGCCGGGCGCTGCCGCCGCCGCCGTAACGTCCTGACGCTCCGCAGGGACCCGGGCGGCGCGTGCGGCGGAGGCCCCGCGGCGGGCGAGGCCGCGCCCGGCGCTTACCTCGGGCCGGGGTCCCGCGGGCCCCGCTCGGGCTGCGGCGGCGGGCGCTGGGGCCGGGCGGCGGTGGGCGCAAGGCAGGGCGGCAGCGGGGCCGGGGGAGAGCGGAGCTCCGCCGCGCGGCTCTCGGGCCCTGCGCAGGCGCACGGCCCGCACCGGCTACCGAGACTTATTTGGCGCGGGCGCCGCGGCCCGCGCTTCCCCGTGAAATAGGGACCGGGCGGGCGCTCTGCGCCTGCGCTGCCGCCGGGCGGGGGTGGGAGGGCGCGCGGCGCGCGCTGCCGGTGGGTCCCAGCGCACGGGGTCCTGCGGGGGAACCCCCCCCCCCTTCCCCCCCCCCCCCCGGTGTTCTCGGTGCTCCCGGACCTGTGCCCAGCCCGTCCTCGTCCTGGCCGCTGCTCCCCCCGTCCCCCGCCTGCGTCCCCCTGCCCCTCCCCATGTCTCCTGTCTGTCCCCGCGCCGTGTACCCTGCGTCTCCCTTTGGTGTCCTGCATGCTCCCCGTGTTCCCTGCGTGTCCCCCCGGGCTGTGTTCCCCGTGCGTGTCTCCCGACCGTGTCACCCACGTCCCCTCCGTGTCCCCATCTGGGGTCCTGCATGGTGCCTTTTCTCCTGCGTGTCCCTTTCCCGGGTCCTGCATGCTCCCGTGTCGCTTGCACGTCCTTTTCCCAGGTCTTGCATGTCTTCCCTGTCCTCTCTGTGTGCTCCCCTCCTCAGTCCTCTGTGCCCCCCCATGTCCCCCGTGTGTCCTTTTCCCAGGTTTTGCATTCCCCCCCGTACCCCTTGTATGTACCCGCGTGTTCCCGGACCTGGGCTGTGTGCCGCCTGTGTGTGCTCCCCAAGCCCTGTGTCGCTCTCTGGCTCTCCAGGGTTTTGTGAAAGCCCTCAGCTGTTCATGGCTGAGCACTTCTTGGAACACTTACAGGGATGGGGTAGCCACAGTTTCTCTGGGCAGCCTATGCCAGGGCCTCACCATCCTTAGAGGGAGGAGGTTCTTTCCAATACCCCATTTAACCCTGCCCTTAGTCAGTGTGAAGCCGTTCCCCTTGCTCTGTCGTTCCATAGCCTTGTCCAAAGCCTCCCTCCATCTCTCTTGGAGCCCCTTTAGGCGCTGGAAGGGGCTCTAAGATCTCCCCAGGGCCATTTCCAGCATCTAAGAAGTTTGATTCAGGGTCTGTTTTCCTGTGCTGCTGGTCTTTATCAGCGCTAAGTCTTGAGCTTCGACTCTGCTCTCTGTGTTTGCCCAGCCACCACAAGCTGTCACAGGTTTTGGTTAATTTCTGCTGTTTCTGTGCCTGTGAAGCCCAGGGTTTGGGAGGCACTCAAGAATTTCTCACGGAGGACTTTTTGCATGATTTTAACCACATTGCACTTCTGTGAGTAGGTGGTTAACACGTTCTGGGAAAGGGATGAGCGAGGCCAGAGGCCCCAAAAGTCATGAATCCCTTTTGGAAACACTCACTATATTTCCATTCTGTCAGCTTTTCACAGCTGCTGGGTGGGTGGCTTTTCCTGACAGGTGTTCAGGTGATGTTTGGTCTATTTAGTATTTTTTACACAAATTTCTAATGATCCTGTCTGATACATTTGTGGTGGTTTATTTAATGCTTTCCCCCCCTCCCCGCCAAAGGCTCTTCCTTTTTTGTTTGTTTTTCTTTTTTTTTTTTGTCCCCATGCAAACCAACCCTGCCTGATAAGCAGCTGCCACCTCTATTTCCCTCATGTTCCCCCTCACCATTTGACCCAAGCTAATACCATTAACGTGATATTCCACAAGGAATTGTATTTATTTCCCTTCTCCAAGATAACCAGCAAGGTGAAATTAACCCGTTGGAAATGGGTAATTTCATGCTCCCTTTTCCATGGGAACATGTCTGTCTCTCTACCAGTGCCATTGCTGGTGTCTTCCCTGGCAGCTGCATCCTCGGGACCCTGGTGGGGTTGGACAGGGCAGATAAAAGGTCCCTTTTTCCACTAAAACCATCTCCCTACAGTGCCCAAGAACAGAGACCTTATCAGGGTGGTAAGGAGGCAGCAAACCCCCAGCAATGCTGCCCTGCTCCAGTTTTCCCAGCAGTCAGTGGCCTCTTGGAAATCAAAACCTGGCTTTTGCTGTCAGATCCCAGGCCACAGGAAGGTCCCTGGGCTCCTCCAAGCACAGAGGTGGGATGATTTCACCTCCTGGCACCTGATCTGCTCCCTGCTCTGCCCCTTTATTGGTGGGCAGACTTGCTCCAGCCATGGTGCCAGTGAGGCTGCTGAAACAGGGTGAGCTGTTGTTTTTCAAACCAAATCACTCTGCAAAATTTCTGGGTTTTGCCTGCCCAGGTAAGCCTTTGCATTTACCTTAGCAGAGTCTCTGATCCCTTCCCTTACTCAGGCACAGCCCAAGCATTTTGTAGGGGTCCCTTCAAGAGTTTCCTTGGTATTTTGCTTTCTTGACTTGGTTTTGATTTTTTTGCACAAGGAACCCTTGACATGGCATGGACTGACTGGACAAGGGGCAGTGACAGAGGACAGGATGAAATTGGATATTAGGAAGAAATTGTTCCCTGTGAGGGTGGTGAGCCCTTGGCACAAGGTGCCCAGTGAAGCTGTGGCTGACCCATCCCTGGAGGTGTTCAATGCCTGGCTGGAGAGGGCTTGGAGCAACCTGGGATAGTGGAAGGTGTCCCTGCCCACGGGAGGGAGTTGGAACCAAACCATTCCTTGATTCTGAGATTTTGTGGGTGCTAGAGTGTAGTTCAAGCCTTCAGTATTTTGTTTTCAGCACTCAGCCCCGCAGGGCTGCATATGGGAGGGGATGGAAAGTTGTGGGAGCCTCTCCACAATTCCTTCCACTCCTCCTGTCTCATCCTGCCCCAATAGATCCCATGCCTCTGTGGTTTTCTCCTTCAGATCACAAAAAGATGAAGGGTGTGTCTTAAATTAACTAACTAGGAGGTGACTATGCTTGGTCTCATCAATAGATCTCGAAGTGGCTGGCACCAAGGACTGTGCCTGTTTTCCTAAGACAAATTTATGCAGAGGTTTACTTTACTACATCCATGTTTTAGAAGAGCCTGGGTTAGTGGACTGTATCAAATCTCAGAGGAAAAGTGAGCAATGCTGCGTTTGCAGTCAGGTCTTTATCTCCAGAATCAGGAAGGTTAAGCTGCAAAAATAGAATTCCTGTTTGTGCAGCCAGCAGTGTCCTGAGGAGAAGTGGAAAAGCATCAGGCATGGGCTGCATGCCACTGCCACCACCGTGATGGCCCCAGCACTGTCCTGGCACAGTCCTCCCTGCCCTTACAGAACACTGCCCTGGGAATTAAAATTTATCCCCCCTGCCTTCCCCTCAGTTTGTCTCCTTGTGCACTGAGTGCTGCTGAGCTCTGTGGAAAGTCTCCCACACTGGTTATTTTGGTGGGATCACAAGATGTGGGACAACTCAGGAGGATGCTGCAATTTCAATATTCCCTCAAGGACAGGGAGGACAGTGGCCAGTGACATTGGGCACCACTTGTGGTGGCAAAAGCCCTCCCAAAAAGGCGAGTGGGGGAATCTTTCTCCAGCAGCAGGGAAAGCAGCCAGACATCCTCCCCCACATGTCCTTGTGGATTACAAACTTCCCTGTTTTCAGCTGCAGTTTTGAGACATTTTTGTGTACCTGGCTCCGGGGATGGGATTTGGAGTGTTGGCCATGCAGGGTCTCATGGGTTGGGGTCCCATCTCCCTGAGGACTACAGCCCTGCTCCCTCCCACTCTGTCCAGCCCAGGCTGGATCCTTTCTCAGAAAAAGCTCATGAAGGAAGCATTGGAGTTTTTAATAAAGAAGCATTTGTTGTATTTGTGTTTTATATCTTTCTCGATCTTCCTATGTAAAGACTTTGCACACCCTCACTCCCAGCCACAGAGGTGGCAGCAGGACTCTCATTCAAGCATTTATTGCTTTGTCCCACTGAGAATGGTGATAGACTGTCAATTTCTGCCTCTTTTATGCTGTGTGAAAAAGCAGTCACTGAGCATTCAGAGGATTAGGGTCTATTTTGTTAAATCTTTAGATCAAGCTTCTGTTTAATGCTGTTTATTAGTATTCTCACAATACAAAGAGAAGCCTTGGAACTAAAACAACCCATTTCTGGAGAGAGACAAACACATACAGTTTCATACCAACTTTATTTCTTTTTTTTTTTCCTTTATTTTTTTTTCATGATCACTTCTTTTGCACAACAACAACCTCAAGTTGACAATGAAATGCACGTGGCAGACCAAAGGGAACCGGACAAGGCTCTGTTAGGGATGGAAAGTCTTTCCATGACACTGCTCCAGCTCCCCACCCAGAACAAGGGATGGTGACCCTGGATGTGGCAGGAGAAGCACATCCTGCCTGGAGGGCAGCTGGGGTCCTGAGCCCTGGGGTGATAGCTCAGCCCTTTGCCCACACAGTCATCTTCCAACCCTCTCCTGCAGCCACGGGCCAGGGATGCATATCCCGACTCCATACTTTGGTACTTCCCATTTCAGAGCACTTTAGAGATGTGGAGGCATTGGCTCTCCAGTGGTCCCCGTGGGGAGGGAGCATCTATGTCCCCTTCTCAAAGGGTGTGGGAAACTGAGGCACGGGGCAGGGATACCCAGCTGTCCCCTGCATCCCTGCATCCCAGGGACCACGGAGCACCCACACATAGGCATGGGCTAGTGCCTCTCTGCTGCTTTACTTAAAGACAACTGACTACAAAGGTGGAGTTTATTGGTCTTACTATGTCATCTCGTCCCTAGCATGGAGAGTAAGAAATCTCTAGCACCGTAAACAGCCATTCCCTGACTCATTTCAAGTGGTATCAGAGTGTATGTGCATATATCGTTTCCACGGATGCGTTTCTGTGTGCGTGTGCACAGCCGGGTGCACAGCCACTGCAAGGAGGACAGGAATGCCATGGGAGGGATATAACAAACCCCACAGGACAGGATTGCAGAGCCAGGGCCAGAGAGTCACGCAGGGCTAAGCTAAAGCAAGCGCACTGAAGTTTACATTTGAAAGGGAGCAGCAATACCGACCTACCCCCGAGGTAGGATACATGCAACTCCTCAATTCCCACCAGCCCTGGAAGATCAACTCAAAGGGAACCCTACAAATGAATTAGAGTAAGATTTTTTAATGACTCCAAAATAATAAGACAAGAAATAAGCTCAGTCCAGAAGCAGTTGGAGGGGCCAGCATCCTTGGAAGTGCCTATTTACAGGCAGAGCTGAGCTCTGTGTGTGGAATAAGGTGGGCACAGAGCTGTAATTTGGGCTGCAAGGCCAAGTTCCTGGCTTTCCTACAGCTTCACCCATCACCTGGCTGTTGGTGCCAGTTGGGAGCTCATTTAGCTTTAGCTACTTTCTCTTGCCTGAATCAAAGGCTCTTCTGCAGGAGGGCTCTTGGAAGGCCTGTGCATGCACATCATGATGTCACCCTCCTGACTTTCCTCCCTCACACTGCTGCCACACTTGAGGTCCAGGCAGGGATGCCGTGGGTGCCCTGAGGATGCTCCCCCTACAAGGCACATTCCCATGTCCATATGCTGCTGAAAACTATTGGTTCAGAACTCAATTCATAAACACCTTCAAGGATCAGTGGAGATCTCAAGCCCCACAATAAGGAAGGTAACCCCAAGAATGGGGGGGGTTGCATGCCGTGTCCACATCCATGGTACATGGGAATGCTCCAGGCTGACATAGGCTGGGGCAGTAAGGTTGTTAATGAGGATACTTAATTAGTCTCATTTGAAGCGTGAAGTATGCAGCTGCACATAGCCAATAGCATGAAGCGATATGGAAAGGCATGGAATAACCATGATCCTGGCCCCTGCCACGTGCTGCAGGGTGGGCACAGTGCTGCATGAGCTCCTGGCCACGATGGATTTGGAGCAGTGGGTGGACACCCCTCATCCAGCCAACACCGCGCAGCCAAAGCAATCACACATTTCCCTGATAGTGCCCAGTGGCACTGGACATGCTCCTGAACATCCCTACTCCATCCTTCTGCACCAGGCAAACGTGGCTCCAGGACACATAAAGCCTCTGGCCCCACAGGTGAGGCTGTTTCCTTGGCACGTGTCTTGGCAGCAGATCCCTGACATTAGCAATGCACAGCTCTCCCTGCACATCCCTGCTCCTCTGGTGCAGGGGCTTCTCCTGCAGTAACATATTTTCCAGCCATATCCACCATCCCTCACTGCACCAACCTGATGGAGGGGAGAAAAACTGGTTTTCCAGTGCTCACACCTGCCTGAGCACCATCTGCCAGGCCATTCTGCACTTCCCATGGGAATTTTTGCCAGGAAAAGCTATTGCAAGAATAAGTCCCCACTTGAGACCCATTTGGGCTCCAGGGAGGGAGAAAAGAGGGGCACGGGGCAGCACAAGGGACCGAGAGGGAAGATCCAGGCAGGAACTGAGCCTGGAGACTCAGGAGCTGTTTGGGAGGATGGCTCTGACTGGCACAATCTGTTACATCTCTCTTCCAGCACATGCTAAATCTGACAGGTCATCCAGCTTCCACGGGGTTACAGGGAACCCCCTGGAACTTCCACACGGGGAGGTTTAGATCAACACTAAATTGTATGAGAATTGAAGCATCACCTCTATTCTTCCTCTCAGCCCTTCCGTCTCCTCCCAGCAAGAGGAGCAGCCTCCCCCGCTCTCACCGCCCTGCCCGCAGGACTTGCCTGCCTTTAGCTCCCAATTCCATCATTTTCCAGCTGCTCTCTGGTCCAGCATCCCACTGGCACCCTGCCTTCACCTGGCCCTTCACTCTGACTCCTTCTGAGCCCCCAGGAGAGAGTGAAAATGGCCATTTCTCTTGTTTTCAACTCTTGCTCATGAGTACAATATTTCTGATAATAATAATAATAATAATCATAATCATAGTACTAAAAACAGTATTTACAACAAGCTCCAGGTCAGAATTACACACCAAGCAAACACTCAGCACCACAGAGAGTAGGACAGGGTTAATATCTCGCAGATACCTTCTCAGATCCCACCAACGTGGGACACAGACATTTGACAGTTTCAACCATTTCTTACACACAAACATTTCATTTAAATTACTTTTAATTTTTTTTAAACTTCTTAAAATTTCTCGTCACTATATGGATGAGGTGATGCTGGCAGTGATGCTGCGCTCTACACAGATGCTTATCTAAGACAGCTGCTACTATAAACTGATCATTAGCTACTGTTAAGAAATTCAACCCTCAGTTTCCTTCTTCACCCTAAATCTAATTTTCTTTTGTCACTGGCAGCACAGGAGCTTTCTAACAGCCCTGTCCTCCCCCCAGCCCAGGAGGAAGGGTTTGGGAGTAAGGTAGCCCTTCCTTTTAGGAGCAGAGTCCCCTGACATCAAGCCATGGCCTTGGAGGGATCCCTCCCACATCCAGCTGGGAGTTCTGTGGAGATCAGAAAAGATCCTCAGGATTTGGTGTTCAGCAGTCTGCCCTGTGATGGCCCCAAAGAGCCACATCCATTACTGGAAAGCGGGAAGGATTCTTCTGTTCACTAAAAGGTTGTTTCACAACCATTCACCGTCTCTATTGGATTTGCTTTCCTAACAGAGTGGAATCCTATGTTGTGGGAGCACCGGGGAGCCCACGGAGGACTGGGGGTCTCTCCCAGGGCTTCCACAGAGCTGGGAATGCAATCACCACCCACAGCTCTCCCGGGCAGAGCAGCCAAGACCTCTCAGTCCCCGCTCAGCTGGGGAGAGGGAGGCTCAGTGGCCAACCAGGGCATCAGGCAGTGCTCATTGAGACAGGGACTTGCTGTGATGTGGCACCTTGCACCAAGCTTTGGGTAGAGCCCCTTGGCTGCTTCCACATGGGTTCTCAGAAGCCACCCAAAGATGAGGACTGTGGTCACTGCCTACCTGGGCTGGCTCGGGAGGAAGCCAAAAGATGGGGGTTCTGCACACTGCAACTCCTGAGCCATGCATCCCTCTCCTTCCTCTCTCCCACCATGGGCAAACAGGGGGCTGCTTCCTATTTTACTTCATATACAGAAATTATCACTTATTTCCCATTTTTCTGAAACTGATATTTGGCTCACAGCAAACACCAAGAGGAGGAAAAGCCCCAGATAAGAAATCTGTATCTCTGTGACACTGCTGGTTGAATTTATTAATAACTTCTTTTGGTTTTTTTCTTTACATCAGTTTAAGAAATATTTCTTTTTTAAAAAAGGACAAAAACCCTCCAAAGAAGCTGTTTGATTGACTCATTGATTCCATATTTGATGTGAACTAGTTGCTATTCTGCTTAGAGGTCCCTATGATCTGTGAATCCCCACAAGCACTGACAATTAGGGATGCAGAGAGAAGCGTGTAGCTGGGGGACAAACACCGGGGAGGGGGGATGGAGAACCGAATGTCGCATCTAGACAAACAAAATAAAATGTGTTGGTTGGTCGACTGGTTGGTTTGTTAACAGGAATCAGGTGCTAGATATGTAGAAAAGCCCTTTATCCAGAGATCTCCTCCCGCTGTTCCTTGTTCCTGCGGACTTCGGCTGCATGAAGCTCCTGCAAAGATGGGAGAAATGACACTGGGCTAACAGGCCCTGCTCTTGTGATCAATATGTTCCTCCTGCACACAGGATTTGCATCAGACATAAAAAAAGAGACCAGTTTCCCATCCAAAACACCCTGAGGGGAGGGGGTTACATCTGCAAGGAGTGAAGAATCATTTGTGGGAGCCTGGAGGTGATGGAACCTCCAGTGAACGTACTCCTGGCTCCTCTCTCCCACAAAACCTTTCAGCCACACAGCCCTCAGTGGGCCCGAAGCCGTGGCTTTGGACTTGCACTTATCAGGATTATAAAGGCTACGTTCTCTACTGACCTTGAAGGACATAACCCCCCTCCTTATGCTCCTCTGGAGCAGAGCTCCTCTTCAGCAACCACCACCAAGAGAATGCCTTGTCCCTTCACCCACCACGCTGGGAGCAGACCCCATTTTTCCATGAGGATCAGCACCCCCAGCCCTGTCCCGGGGGTCGCACTCACCTTCTCGCGGAGCCGCTCCCTCAAGGCAGCGAGATGTGCCTCACGGATCTCCCTGCTCAGCTCCATCTTGTAGTTGAGCTTCTCCTCGGCCAGGCGGCTGAAATTGTTGTTCTCCTCCAGAGCCTTGTGCAGCACCTCCCGCTCGTGTTCCCGCTTCTCCGCCAGCTGCTTCAGCACCTGCGCCTCCTGGGTCTGCCGAGGCACGGGGCTCAGGCCACCGCAGAGGCTCTTCCAGCCTTCATCCCCCCACAGAGGCTTTCTGGCTCCCTCCTCTGCTCAAACCATCCTGCCACCCCCCTCCATCCCATAACACAATCTTCTTACTTGGAAGATAGGTTTGATGCCTTTTTCCTGCTGTCCTAGAATTGTCTAGGTTGGAAAAGCCCTCTGAGATTATTCAGTCCAACAGATCCCCCAGCACTGGCCAGCCCACTGCTAACCTATGTCCCCAAGTGCCACATCTACAAATGATGATGATGATGATGGAGTTGAATTCTCTGCCTAAATCATGCTGCAGAACCTCACTCCACGATTCCTGTGTCTCACCTGACAATTTACAGTGTCAGAACGCTTCCTAGCTGTTTTAGATTACTCCTGCTGTGTTTTAGGGTTTGGTGTAATTAGTACCAGAAATGTCAGTGTTTCTACAGGACATCTCCTTACCTTCCTCCTCTCTTCTGCAGCCTCCAGCCTCCTCTGCAGCTCCTCCAGGGACAGGTCCTTCTTCTTGGGAGGAGAGGAAAGGATTGGGCTCTCAGGAGATAAATCTGAAGGGGACTTCAGGATCACTTCAAAGCTCTGGCCTGATGCCCTCTTATCCAGCTGCTTCACCTCCATATCTTTGTGGGGGGAAAAAACAGTGACTCTGTGAACCTGTGCCATTCAGGAGAGTGACCTGAGGTCATCAAGATCCTCACACAGGAATTAGGATTTACCCATGTTCTGATCTAGGTGATTTTATTTTATCTCCAGAATTTCTTGATTAGTGATCACCCTCATCCCCTCCATGCAAATGCAATTAATTTAAAGCCATAGCATAATTACAGAAAGGTCACATTGCTGTTAATACCTTGTATGTTACCCCAGCATGAAGCAGAGAGACTCTGACTCTGGCAAACTCCCACATTGCCTGGAGGAAAATAAACCAAACACTGCTGGAGCTCCTGTGGGAGCACATTACCTACCTCCATACTGGTAGATGGTGTTGGGATGGGGCTGGGTGTGGAAACAGGAGCAGATGAGGGAGAGCAGAGACAGCTCCTTCATTTTCTCCTTGTAGGCTGAAAATTATGAAATATCAATGAGAGAGATTCTAATGGCAATAGCATCTCTTTTTCATGGAAAAAATAAGCAAGTATCCCATTTGCAGCTATCAGACTCTATGGAGGCTTTTCCATGCTGCCAGGAAATCCCATTTGCAGCTCCCGGACTCTGTGGAGATGTTTCCATGCTGCCATAGCTTGCCAAAAGGTCCCCAAGGAGTGTTTGATCTAGAGCAGTCTAAATTAGCTGCCAGTGTGGCAAATGTTATGGGAACACACAGAGTAGGGGTTTAACACATCTAGGGCTATAAGTTTCTGTGCAGGGTTTTCCCTCCAAAGGAGCTGGGATGCTGCACCCATTTAGTTAAACATGTTGGGACAGTTGCCCCATGCTTTCTCCACTAGAAGAGAAATTTCCAGGCCCTGAGGTAAATGATGCCCACTGACACCTGGAAACATTGCTCAAGCCTGGGTGAGTTGGGAATATTTCACAATTCAGCATTTGTGAGGTGAGAGTGAAGAGGCAACAGGATGTCAGCAATGTGGGAGAACAAAGGGGCATTTGAGTGATGAAACTGTTCAGGGGCTCTGCTACCAACTTTGTGAAGTTGGACCCCAGATTGACAAAGTACCTCCTGCCCTGCAGCAGCAGATCAGGAAGGATGTGAGTGGATTCTGCCACTGCAGAAGGCAGAAGGTTGGCAGAGTCTGTGACCACAGTAACCATCCTTCTGTAAAGGACAGGAAACACACAATTCTTTCGAGCTCTGCTGCTGGGAGCCCTCCAGTTTGCTCATTGTTCCTGTGACTGGAGGATGCACCACAGCATCCTCAGTGATCACAAGTGCTGCCCCAATGCAGATTGCAGCCATCTGCTTCTGGAGCTATCTTCTCCTGTATTTTTGGAGTTCAGCTCATTTAAGACAGTGAACTGTTTGCACACTGCTGACGAAGAACCTCAGAATAGAAGGAGTTGAAGTCAGTGAGGTGCTCTGTCATGCTGTCATGTTCTTTTTCACATCAGTGAAACCGTCACAGCATCACTCCTATGTGGCAGGTCAGCAGCTGGGGCTCAGCAGTGGGTGCTGCTGCCTCATGGGTCCTGGGCTGGCTCCTTGGGTGACACCCAGGCTCGTGAGGACACTGTCTTCATGGATGCATGTCCTGACAAACCTGTCCTGAGTGTCCTTGTGCTGCCCTTCCTGCCTCTGCCGCAGGCACAGGCATTCTGCTGTCCTGCCTTGGCTCTGCCTCTGGATTTCCCACATATCCTGCTGCTTTCTGGCCTTGCTTTGCCTCCTCTATACTAAGCTCATTTCGTGCTCCAGCCAGAGGTGACTCTGCAACTCAGCTTTCAATGCCACCGTCAGAGTAAGACCCTCCCCTGGGCCAGGAGAGGGAAATCCCCAGATCTTTGTGATCTGAAGAGGCATTAGACACAGAACAATTCTGAAAAAACTAACGTCATGTGTATCGTGTGCCTTTAGGAACATCTTTCAGGTATTCTCTTCTGTCTTCCCACAGCTAATTGAGTGGGAAAACCTATGCCTGATTCATGCTTGCACTTATTTTTCCTCCTAGGTACAGAACTTCACCCTAAATTAACACCCTCCTTTTGCTAAACCACCATCCTTGAAGTTCAGATCTTGACTGAACACTTTTTTAGCTTGCTCCCCATTCTGATTTGAACCTCCTGCCCAGTCCTGCTGTTAAATGTAAACCAAATAAGAATCGTTTACACCAGCAGAGGCAGCAGGACATCTTTGATTTTATTATTAATGAAAAAAACCTCTGGAGAGCCTCTGAGAGGCCCAAAGTCATGGCATGGAGCAGGAAGCTAATGCATCTCCTAATGTGCTGCCAAGAGCCCTGAGGAGGATCCCTGGGAACAGATGAGAGACATTACCATTTATTATCATTTAGACATTACCATTTAATACAAACAAACCGGTCAACAAGGTCGCTGCTCCACCACTATGTCTGGTCCTGGGTGAAACCAAGGCATGAAGCAGATGTGCCACACCCCTGGCCTCTCATTTAATTCAATTTAATTGCCTGGCAGCACTTGTTACAGAGCACGATGCTTTGTATTTCATGACTTGGGCTTCAGTACTGGCACTGTGTGCAGACGATTCCATGCTGCATTCCGTGCCTTTCAGGAGGTTTGCCGTGGTGATTTCACAGCTGCGTCCATTCCGTCGGGATCCTCCCTGTCCTGCTTTCTCTTCTGAAGAGCAAACTGACCGTCCCTCTCTATCAATTAAAACGAAGAGGAGCAAGAGGACAAAAGACTCCGGGTTGTGGTGAGGGCTGGGAGTGCTCTGCGTCCTTCCCCCGCCCCGGAGGCTGCAGCTGCACCCCGGCGCCAGCCGTCAGACGCAATTAGCGGCACACGGGGCTGGGGAGCGGGGCCGGGGCTGCCGCGGCCCCGGGGACCGGCGGGGGATGGTCCCGAGCAGCCCCCGGTGCCGGGCACTCCCCTCTGCCGGCGGGAGAGGGGAAGCAGTGGGAAGGGGACAGCGGAGCCCCCCGGGAGCCGCCGGCGCTGCGCGCCCCGGCCGGAGCTGTCCCTTCAGAACCGGCCCCTCCGCCGGACCCCGGCCGGAGCTGTCCCTTCAGAACCGGCCCCTCCGCCGGACCCCGGCCGGAGCTGTCCCTTCAGAACCGGCCCCTCCGCCGGACCCCGGCCGGAGCTGTCCCTTCAGCACCTCCGCGGGGTCGGGAGTGAAGAGGGACAAGGACGGACTCCGGGAAAAATTATAGAATCATAGGGGAGCACAGAATCGTCACAGATTTGTTCGGATTGGAAAAGGTCTCCAGGATCATCAGGTCCAAGTGTTCCTCCAGCACAGCCATGCCCACCACTAAACCACGTCCCCAGGTGTCCATCTACACGGCTTCTAAATCCATCCAGGGATGGATTCCACCTCTTCCCTGGGCAAGCCTGTGCCAGGGCTTGACAGCGGTTTGGGTGAAAACATTTTCCCGGTGTCCAATCTAAACCTCCGCTGGCACCCCACGACAAAAGCCATGTCCTCTTGTCCTGTCACTTGTTAATTGGGAGAGGAGGCTGAGCCCCACCCGGCTGCACCCTCCTGTCAGGGAGCTGTAGAGAGTGAGAAGGTTCCCCCTGAACCTCCTTTTCTCCAGGCTGAGCCTCCCTAGCTCCCGCAGATACTCCTGGTTCTCCAGACCCTTCCCCAGCTCCAGTCCCTTCTCTGAACACAGTCCAAGCCCTCAATGTCATTCATGTCCTGAGGACCCCCGATCCATGTCCTAAGAACTCTGTGGATCCCTGAAATCCCCACCCCTGTGTTCCAGAACCAGCAGTTGCATCTGTGGGACACAGGAGCATCACAATGATGGCCTTGCGCTCATGACACATTCTGTGACAAATAATTGTTTTATCAGGCTAAAACAAGAAAAGGCATCCTGTGAGGAGAGGTACATCCTCTGATTCAGTAACTAAAAGAAAGATCCATAACCTCTAGGTCACTATTTAGGAACCTGTGTCAGTGAAGATCAAACCTGAGATCTCCTGAAGTAAGACTTCGGCTCAATCACAGCTGCTTAAAACTCAGGGGTAAAAGATTGCCAACATCAGCACTAGAATTTGTTTCAGAAGTATCTGCACGCCCATCTGAAACAGATTTAAGGTTTTGAGGACATATTTATGCCAGTGGACAAAACCTTTGAACCAGGAAAGGACATGTGGCTGGCCAGAATATGACATGGCCAAGGAGGTCATGCCCAGAAGGGATGGATCTACTGCACAAATGTGTATATTTAAAGAACAATTAGGGAATGCTGAACTTTTTACTTGAGCATCTATTAGAATTTTTACTTCTGTTAACTTAGTAAAAAATAAATTCAGCTAGCACTGAGCAAATATTTCATTTCTGTATAAATTAATCTGACTCGGGTCTGCAGGGACTTGATACCAAGCATTGCATTGCTTCAGTCTCAGAGGAGCAGCAAGAACTCTGCCTCACTGGTGGGCACAGGATTAGGACAGGCTGCTCACTCAGGTATGAATTACTGACATTTTACTTCTCTTTTAAGGCAAACACTGCAATAGAAGGATCAGCAGCAAGTTCATTCACTCTAGTATGGTCTTCAGCACTGTGCCATAACATTTCACTGCTCTCATATCAGAACTGGGGTGAAACATCGGAAATAACTGAGTTGTGTAAACCAAGAAATGAATAAACTGTAGGAGTTATAGAAAATAAATTAGTGTCCCATACTGTAAAGTGAACTCACATTATGTTGGCTTTAGAGGAATTTGAGCAGTGATTAAGCTACAACCCATAAATGTACAGCCAGTTCTTCAACGTTTCTGAACATTTATGCCCTGCCATCAGCACAGGCTGATTCCGGTTTGGTTTATTCCAGCCCACACCCCATGAGCCAATCAATCTTCATTAAAATTTTTCATCTTACTTTTCTCTGTGCATTATTATTATTATTATGTTACAATAGAATATATTGCCTGGGAAAAATCACTTCCTCCCTGTTGCAAAGAGAAGAAGGCAGATGTTCTGAGCCTTCACCAGGGCACCAGGAGGTTCAGGGTGCTCCCAGCTCTCTCTAGCGACTCCTTCCCTGTGCTCCCTCTAGTGCTGTAGGGAACATCCTGCATTTCCATATCCCCACTGCTTTGCAGGAGTGCTGTGCACACCATCGATCCATGTAAAATGTTTATTTGCAGGTCAATCCCCGGAGACATTATCCAGCTGCTCCCCAAGTGCTGGTGGTGCCAGAGATGGAGGAACAGCTGGGAATGGTGTAGTGCAGGAGCAATGGGATTCATTTTCCTGTTCATGATGTGCCTGGATGGTGGGGCTTGAAACCTATTATTCATTAAAAAGTTTTGTTCTCTGTTTCCTAAATACATAAAACTAAACTGCAGCCAGGTTTAGGGGTGGTATTTAATGGCACCCAGCAAAACAGAGCGAGGACGTCTCAGCACAACACTGACACGGCATCAGACACAGTGAACCAGAGGCAGAGCAAGGCTGATTTATATGAAATTTAACCATTTAAATGGATGGATGCGCTCTGTCTGATAGCAAGGTCAGAGGAAGGTTATTACAAGAAAATAATTTGGTTTGTGAAGATAACTTCAGAGAAGTAAGAATTGCTTCTATAATGAATATTATCTCATGAAAAAATAAGAACAGGATAATTATAAATGCAGTCAAAGCTTAAACAGATGGTACAGAAGACAGAGACAGAGAACTGAGACCTCCAGCACAGACTGCAATGCCACACACACAACAAAAGCCACCAGAGTCCTCAATAAACCTTGAAAGTACAGCAGGCTCTAGATATTCTCCCCTGCTGTGAATCCTGTCATAAAAATATTGGCCAGACCTTTGGTCTAATGCACTTCCATCTTCTTTCTCTCCAGCTTGCCCAAAAAAGTCAGCAGAAGATCTCACAAAACCAGAAAACACTAGTGGGTTTGTTTTGGAGGTTTTTTTTTTTTGTTTTTATTTGGGGGATTTTTTGTGGTTTATGTTTATTGGTTTGGTTTTGGTTTGTTTTTTGGGTTTTTTTTTTTTTGGTTGCTTGGATTTTTTGAGGGATTTGGGGGTTTTTTGTCAGCTCAATATAGGGACACACCATGAGATCCAGGCCCAGAAGTTACCATGGGCTCATGTGGAATCATCCATGAGAACAGGCAGATGTGAGGTTTACCCTGCCTTCTGTCAGATATCTGCTAAACTCTTGCCCAGGAATGGTTTCCAATCAGCCACCTCCTCCCCACCAGGTTTTATTGGCAGCTCATGAATGTCACAACAACCCATGCTGTACACAGCCAATGCATCAGCAAATCACTTGAGCTGTAGCACTGGAACATGTGGGCTGCTCCTAGGAAAATAACCAGGGAAATCTCCTCTTGTATGGGCTCAGCAACAGAGAAGGGCCCAAGCTATGCAGCACAGCCCTGGCTGGGGGTCACTGTTTGAAGGAGAGAAGCATGGCCTGTGTTGCTTGATAAAGCAGAGGGAGGAACCAGGTGGAAGCAGCTGACCCAGAGTGTGGATCTGAGGCAAACACAAGTTTCACAGTCAGGTTTGGGCGAGACAAAGAGCTGTGAAAGAGCTGTGGAACTGATGAGGCAGCAGTTCATGAGGCAGTCAAAGGCAGAGCCCAGTGCTGTGATTGTGTCAGGTACAGATGTGACCACAGACAGTCATTTGGTCTCCTTGGATCTCAGCTTCCTTCCCATTAACTGAGGATTATTGTATTTACACATTATATGTGGTACTATTTGTATAAAAAAATTCAGAGGGGATAAGATTCTCTAGAAGAGCAATAATCATGTAGAGGTACCTTGAAAGAATAAAAGGATTATTTGGAAATATGCTGAGCAGCTTCACCATTTGGGAGGTGCCAAAGTGCCACAGCACATGCACATGGTCTTTGGCTGCTCTCTGGCTCTTTTTTATTTTCTAAATCACAGCCCATTGGTTTAACTCCCCTCTGGAGGGGAGACCTTTATTTTTAAAACATAACTCACATCTGGAGGAGTAAAGCCCATGTCAGTAGGACAACTGGGAGGGATTATCCAGGAATGTTTTCCCAGTTAATTTAGGGGTATAGAAGTTTGAGTGAGCTTCAGGTCCCACCAAGGATTGCAATGAAGAATCACTGTCCCTGTTCACCCTTCTGCTGCCCAGGCTGCTGTCACAATGGGCTTATCTGCAGCCGTCTGGTTGCCACATCAGACGACTAAATCTCAGCTTTTACTGAAAATAAAAGGAAAATGTGGTCATCTGATAAAACAGTGCCTTCACCAGATCTGAACCAACAATGACAGATTCCAAGAAAGGGCTCCTTTGAGATATTTCAAGCATCTTCCCAGAGTCTACATGGTGCGATTAAACAAGATATTATTTTTATTTTAGAAAGAACAAGTATCTGCTAATAATCCTTTGTTTGGATACACTGGTGAAAAAAAAAATTACATATAAATGGCTACAATAATAGGCTCTTTTTGCATGTAAAACTGAATTCCCAATAAAAGAACCATAATTTTTTAAGGCCACATAGACTTCTTCAACAGAAGAAGTCAACCTTCAAAGAAAACCTTCAAAGAAAAAGGTAATCTTCAACCTTCAAAGAAAAAAGAGTAATAGAAATTTCTTGAGAATTTTCACACAGAGAGATGGAGAGCTTGATAGAAAGGACTCAGACTCTCCAACGTGGGCAGTAGAAATGCCAGGACAGTGCAACACCATATGGTGTCCTTTAACAGCACCCAGAAAAGGGATCAGGAAATAACCCAGAGCTAGATGAAGTCCCTCAGCTCTCACATTTCAGTGCAGGACGGGGAACCTTTGGGCTCTGCCAAGGCCCATTTACCATGTCCAGTCACGAGGCCAGGAATGACAACCTGGTGTTTCCTCTTGGCTCCACCTTCTCAGACACGCCAGCATTGGAGAAATCCAGTGGGCATGTCACCTTCTGCATCATTTCATAATCTCAGGTCTCTTTATTCAACATAGATGCTACAAAATGTGTGGGGAGAGCTCCTTAGCCCTGCAGAGCCCAGCCAGGCGCCCGGCCCGCGGTGCACAGAAGCACAAAGCCTTGTGCAGATGCTGCACAAGGGGAGGAGGTGCGAGGGCTCTGACCCTGCAAGGGCTGCCCGGCAGCACGGCCGGCACCGCAGCTGAGCCGGCACTGAGCATGTGCCGCCCATCCCGCGGCTCCAGCACCCAAAAAACAGCCCCCGGGGCCGGGATACAACGCCTGAGGTGACAGGGACAGAAAGAGACAGGACAGCCAGGCTCGGGGGAGCAAGCTTTTTCATTCCCAAGGATTTGGTTGTTTAAACGAAGCAAATTTTCCCGAGGGGGGATAAGCCCCCGGGCATCAGCCGCAGACGACTGCAGCTGCCCTCCCCTCAGCACGGATGAGAATAAAGAAGGAAATAACGAAGAAAACAAACAAGACTAATTCCTTATTTGAAGGATTCATAATTCTTTTCCTCCCGCCTCTCCAGGCTGCTCTCCACTGCTGCTGTACGAGCTGTAGGCGATGGGGAGATGGGGAGCTGCTCCTGCAAAGGCAGCTGGGCGAGGCTCAGCCCCGGACCCTCCCTTGGCACACAGCGCCCTGTTCTCTTCCCTCCTGCCACAGCGCGGCTTTCCATGACTTCCTACTCCTTGAAACTGCTTCTCTGCTTGATCTGAGTCACAAGAAAGCCAAATTTCATGCTTCTTCATGATCTTAAGTCTCTTTGACAGTAAAACTGCCTCTTTGGGAGGATGAAATGTGCTATGGGCGTGCAGTGGGTTGGGAGGGTGAGAATGCACCAACTGGAAATCGCATGTTCTGCCTATGTGTGTTTCACCCACCACCTCGTCCATCTCAAGTTCGATGCAACCTTGGTTTAGAGGGCTGATAAGTCTGAGCCTTTCCTCCCACCCCCACTCTGCAAACGAGGTCCAATCCTGCTCGGGAGGGAGGCAGGAGATGGGTGGCACCTCCCAAGAGTGCACTGCTGCAGACGTTCATTGAGACAGGGATACTCGCAGGAATATACATGATAGCTGGAGGTTTTCTGTGATAAACACATTTTTTACAATGCTGGTTTATGTCTTTAATTGCATGCAAAGCCCACTCAGGATCAGCTGCGCCCTTATACTCCCCCCACATACACACCCCTCCGTGTCTCTGTCCTTCTCCCCCCCTGCATCTACTGGTCTTTTAAAAGGAGCAAGGAATAGAAAATGCACGGCAGGAAACCTCGGCAAAGGACAGTGAAAGAAGCAAGAAGTGTTGCCTGGTCTCCTGCGGGCTGGTTCCCTGCCTGGAGGGCACAAAGCACTGCCTGCTTTTCCTTCTCGTCTGTCGATCTTGCTCAGCCCTCCAGGATCTCGCTTCCCCCTCCCAAGCCTCTCTTTGTGGGCTGCAGAATTCAGTGTCATTCCAAGAAAAATTCGTTTTTCTAAAAGAAAAAGACCTTCTAAACCCACCCACTGTTCACTGTACCATTTCAAGCTTTTCTTCTCCTTCACCCACACTCCCAGTTTCAGCAACTCGAATCCCTCCTTCCCAATCAAAGCGGTCTTTAGGAGCCTGGACCCAAGCAGCACAGCATCCTCGGGCTGCCATTCTGAAGCCAAACCCGAGCAGGCTCCGGGGCAGTCGTGCTGTGATTCCTGGTACTGCTGCAGGAGGGAGCAAGGGCTTCCCTTGCAGCATCTCGTTTCACCCAACGCCATCAGAGGACCGCTCCCCTGTAGCATCTTCGAGCCAAGAAATTAGAGCTGTGCAAGAAATCTGGGTCTGGGAAGCTCAGAGAATGCACAAAACGCCATCCAGGTTCTTTTGGTTGGCTTTGGTGGATTTTTTTAGGGCATTATTAACTCCTGCCTATGTCTTCCTCTCCATCAACCATTTAGGCAATACATGATCTTCACAAAACAAAATGCAATTTCTGATTTCCTGACATCCAGCTGCACCACGTGCAATTTTTTCTTAGGGAAAAAAAAGGCTCTACGACGTTACAAAAATAATATTTAATTGGCACGTAGCAGCATCTTCTAATGGCATAATGAAACGGCAGCAATACTTTAAATTGGCAAGTTTACCACACGTGTATTCATATTAAAATAAAAAGCCCACCTGCTATCTTGCATCAGAGGGGTGTGTGTACGGGGGAGGAAGGGGAACAATGCTGCCACACCAGCTGCCTCCTCAGCACAGAACTCCCCCGAAACCCACGGGAGGGGAAAAAAAAAAACCCCAACAAAACCTTCATCATAATAATAATAATAATAAAATATAAAACTTGACGTTTTTAGAAGTGCATTGATGCCAAGCTCCCGAGAAGCCGCCTGTCCTACCTGAGACGGTGCTGGCCATGCTGCGGCGGGAGCGGAGCGGTGCTGCAGGAGCAGGAGGAAGCGCAGGAGCTGCGGAGGTGCTGCAATGCTGCGGGGAGGGAGGACTGACTCAGCTGGAGGGGGCTGCAGCCATCCGCGGCGGGGAGAGGCTGGAGAGCCCAGAGAAAGGCGAGGGGTGGAAAGAAAGAGAAGGGTCACTAGTTCAGAATATTAATGAGCGTATCAGGCCTCCTTTTCTGGGTGGCTTTGACGGCAGATCCCTCCCAGGCAAGCCTGCCTGCCAGGAACACAGCCCCACGGCGGGGGGGGGGCGAGACACACCCAGCCGGGCGCTGGCAGAAGAGGATTTTTTCCTCCTCTTCCTCCCTTTCTTGTCTGCTCAAGACGGGCTAAACTGTTTTTTCCCTTGCTGAAAGCAGAGTTAAGCAAAATAATTGATTTTGGTGTTTGTTTTGGGGTTTTTTTTGGGTTTTTTTTTTGTTTTTTTTAAACCAGCCATTCCAGGGCAGCCTCACCTGCACGGCCAGGTCGGGGGTCTGGCTTGATGGGGCTGAGATGTGAAATCCAAACTCCAAATCTTGCAGCAGCTTTAGGCAACAGCAAAGGGAGGAGGGATCCCAGCAGGTTTTTAGGCATGGGATCAGTTTTTGTTGGTTTTTTTTTTTTTTTTTTTTTTTTTTTTTTTTTTTCACCAGCACTGAGGCACTAAAGGAGCTGCAGTTTGGGAAGGAAACTGCTGTAAAAGTAGAGAAGAAAGAGCAGAATGGAACCTTTCGATTTCAGTAAGGATTCTCTGGGTTTCTCCCCCACCCTAGGCGTCAGGACCTCTTTTCTTATAATTTTCTGTATGTTTTCTGTAATTTCTACAATTTCCATCTGTGGCTATTACCAGGGGCCAGTGCTTCTGTGCTTTTAGAGCACACACTTGGGAGGGAACAAGGAATCCTCCCAAACCCACACATCTCCTGGCACGCTGCAATGCAGACACTCCCAAACAACTCCAGCTGCTGCAGAGAACCACAGGTTGCTGGAATACCTGCCAGTTCTCTGACTTGCTCAGGGGCAGAAGCCACAGACACTGCCTACTAAATTCATTTAGAAAGACATAGATTTTTCTTTTTTCCTAATTTTTGCCCTAATCTCCCAGTGTCCTATTCTAACATTGTCATGGAAGAAAAGAGAGAAAATGTCTAAATCAGAATAAAATTAACACTATCCACACATTTACAAGGTGTGTTTGCAACAGGAGCTTTTTAAAATGACCTTTAACTGCTCCCTGTTCTGTCCAAGCCTTGTTTTATAGTTCCAACTCTCTCTACTTTGTCCTTGGATTTAATCACCAGGACTTGACAGGTTATCCTGTGGGTGTTTCAAAAACACCTTTGCCATGATCAGAGTAAGGCAGCCACCCCAGGCACCTGACTGCTGGAATGATTTCCCCCTTCTGTTCAGGATGAACTCTGGCTTTGATATTCCCAGCAGTTCCAAGAGGGTCTGGCTACCTTTTGCAATGTTCTGGATCTTTTGGCATCAATCCAGCACGCATTTTATTCTTTTTATTGAGGAAAGGGTGTGGAATGATTTCAAGGTGTCATTGACCACTGGAATAAACTGTATGAGAAATGGGAAGGAAAGGATTTGGAGCGTCAAGGTGGAAGGCTGTGTCATTATTTCCCTACAGTAAATAGACTGAAAGCTCTGGACTATCAGGATTAAAAGAAATCAAATAATTTGGGAGACAAATAAAAGACTCAGAAAGACAACAAATGGCAACTCAACCCTCCCCTATCTGAAATGGGGAAAATAACCTTCACACCAACCACAGGAGTTTTGCAGCTGGACCTCGTGGCTCTTTTGCCCCACTCCTGAAGACTTCTGCTCCTCTGGCAGCATCTGGATCTCATTTGGGAAGAGATCCTGCCTGGGCAGCCTCTGTACAAACATGGCCATTATTCACTTTGCACTTCTGCACAGCACCAGTGTTCTCCTTGCTAGGGTCTCTGGTGTGGTTCAGCCACTTCCCCACAGAGGTTAAGGATCATCTTTCACAAGGTTTTTATTTTGTACATTGGATTTTTTTTTCTTGAAAATGAAAAATAGTTTATCCAAGATTTTAAAACCCAGGAATGAGTGAGAAGTGGAGATTGGCTGGTTCCTCCTGGCTGGGCTGGCAGGGACAGGCTGGTGAGGGGCTGTCACACAACTCTCTGTGCTGCTTGGACACAGTTCTGAAATCTCTCCTCCCTGTCCAAACTTCTGCTCTATAAGCACTCAGGGTTTATCCTAGGCAGACAAACACCAAGATGACAACCCAGTGTGAGACCAACACCTTTATTTATCACGTCTTTATCCCAACAGATGTTGCAGCTTCACTAAACCTCCACAAGGAATACATTTTCCCCTCTAAAGTTACAACCCATTTCCTCTGTCTGTTTTTAGAAGGCCAGCAATGCTGGAGGCAGCCTGCAGCTCTGGTCAGGTGAGGTCACTGGTGCAGAGGTAGCAGACTCCAGGAGCTGACTCATGTTTGCTGTTGGACTCGGGCACCTGCTGACTCACAGCCCACTCCTGCCTCCGGCTGGTTACCTCCCAGCTCCCCTCTCTCAGCAGGTGACACTGCTTCTAACAACAGCACTGAAATAAGGCAACATAATCTCCTTTGATAAACTATTGATATTGTTCTTCCCTGTAGAAAAGATGCATTTACAGGAAGCAACAACAACAACAGGGTATTCATGTATTTATGAGGAGTTCTAAACATTTTTTCTCCTCTAAAGTTATCCCACACTCTAATTTCACAATCTTTACAAAATAATTTCTTTTGTAGTTTAATCATGTGTGACTGGTATCACATGAAAGAGTTCACAGTCAAAAACATGAGCAAAAACAGCTGTTTAATTTTGTGTGAAGCACACGAAGATCCACAGGAATAACTCAGTGTTCTCCAGCCCATTCCCTGCAATTAAAGACAGTTTATGATCCAGGGAAGTACAGCTCAAGGAATTTAAAGGCTGGCAACCAAAACAGCAACACCAATGAGGGTCCCCTGACCCAACACGACAACATAGCAGCTACCACGAGTTTGGGAACAGAACAGATCACAGAACGTTTAACTTACAGTTTAAGGTCAAACTTAACAGTTTAAGGTTTGCTCTTTTAATATCAGAACTGTTCCACACACAAACAAGCTGTGCAGCTGGCCAGGAGTAAAGTATCTTAAAGCTACAATAAAAGAAGCCACATCCTGTTCTACCTCTATGCAGTGGAGAGCATAAGATACAGCAACAAACCACAGAGATGAAAACTAAGTACTTTCTTCCTGCCTTCTCTCTCATATAGCTGCATAAAACATACTTTCACAAAGCGTGGGGATACAAGTAAACCATGCCTGTGCATTTATTAAAACCACATTCTTATAAAATTGTGTAATCCATCAATCCAGAGCAGTTCACCGGAATCACACGGCCTGAGCACCTGGAATGCCGACAAAGCCGCTCCTGGACGTGCCTGGATACACTAGCAGGGGACTGATGGGTGGGAGCACCGTGCGGAAGAAAAGCTGGGAACAAAGGAGCGGCACATTCACCCCTAACAAAAGAGACCCGTCAGAATTCATTACCATTCCTAACGCGGGAGTTACCAGGCTTAACATAAAGCCACAGAACCCTCCCACCTCAAACGTCGAGGGTTTTTACAAAGAATCCTGCAGTGCTCTGCCCTCTCCTGCGTGCAGCACCGCCCAAGGGTGGCCCACCCCAGCACAACGCGCAGTAGAGCCCTGCAGACAAATTCTGGCCAAGGGCATCGCTTATCACACGCTCCTGAGCCGTCCAAAAGGGGAGAAACGCCAGACCGGGTCAGCCCTGGCGCGGAGGGTCCTGACAGGGCTGGGAAGCTTTGGAAATGCCGAGCGAAATCGAGCGAACAGCCGATACTCGGCCTCGGGGGAAGCGGCTGCGGAACCCTCCGGCTGAACCACCCAGGGCCTGTCTGGGGAGCGGAACCCGCTTCCCTCAGACCCGACAAGGCTCGAACCGCACCGGGCTTGCGCCACTCCTGCCCGGGGCCCTTCACGAGACTCCATCAGGCCTTAATAACCCCGCTCGCTCCCTAGCATCCCGGCCCGGGCTCGCCATGGCCGCTGCCGTCCCGGCCCGTTACCGGGGCAACGGCGCCGCTCTCGCGAGAGCACGCGCAGGAAGTGATGCTCGAACGTGTTGGCGCGGGCACGTGACAGCGGCGCGGGGATTCCGAACGGAGCCGCGAGAGGTGCGGGACCGCGGGAACCCTGGAGCACAGGGATCTGGGACTGCCGGGAACACGGGAACCCTGGAGCACAGGGACCTGGGACCGCGGGAACCCTGGAGCACAGGGACCTGGGACCGCGGGAACCCTGGAGCACAGGGACCTGGGACCGCGGGAACCCTGGAGCACAGGGACCTGGGACTGCCGGGAACGCGGGAACCCAGGAGCACAGGGACCTGGGACTGCCGGGACCGCGGGAACCCTGGAGCACAGGGACCTGGGACTGCCGGGAACGCGGGAACCCTGGAGCACAGGGATCTGGGACTGCCGGGAACCCGGGAACGCTCCAGGCAGAAGCGGGCACTGTGGCCCGGGAGTACGGGCCCGGGAATGGGCCCTGAGTGCCCGTGAGCCTCCTGCGGAGCCGCTGGTACCGCCCGGCCCCAAGCGGCGTGGCCTAATTGCTCCTTCTAGTTGCTGAAGGGGCCGACAAGGAAGATGGAGGGAGCCTACTGACAAGGGTTTGGAGCACAGGAATGGCTTCAGCCTGACAGAGGCGGGGTTAGAGGCGATACTGGGGAGAAATTCATCCCTGTGGGGGTGGTCAGGCCCTGGCACAGGTTGCCTAGAGCAGCTGTGACTGCCCCATCACTGGAAGTGTCTGAGGCCAGGTTGGATGAGGCTTGGAGCAACCTGGTCCATAGCAGGGGGTGAATGAGGTGAACTTCCAGATCTCTTCCAGCCCTGTCCTGGTGGGATATCACCACGACAGCAGGGTCATCACAGTCTGCCCTTCTTTGCAGGCACCTCTGAGAAAGGAACCATGCCCAGGATCACTCTGAATGGGATCACAGTGGATTTCCCTTTCCAGCCCTACCCATGCCAGGAAGCCTACATGGCCAAGGTGCTGGAATGCCTGCAAAAGGTGTGTGAATGTCCAACTGTGTGTCATTTTTAACTGTACAAAATGATTTCTCTAAGAGGTTGTCACAATTCAAATTTTCTTTGTGTTTTGTATGCTGCCTTTCCAAATCTTCTCTGACCTTTTAGTTATATTTTTATTTTACTCTGTGCTGTTTAAAATCATGGTTGGCAGGTGACAGTCAGTAGAAATAATAGATGGGGTGTTCCTGCCTAAATTGGGAAAAGGAAGAAAGGCTGAGAAAGTAGTGCTTGTATTCACGGAGTCTGTCCTTGGCTGGCTGGGTTGGATTACAGAATCATGAGTGGTTTGGATTGGAAGGGACATTAAAGCTCACCTTGTTCCACTCCTTCCCACAGGCAGGGACACCTTCCAGTATTCCAGGTTGCTCCATGTCCTGTCCAACCTGGCCTTGAACACTTCCAAGGATGGAGCAGCCATGGCTTTTCTGGGCACCCTGTGCCAGGGCCTCACCACCCTCACAGGGAGGAATTTCTTTCTAATCTCTAATACAAACCTACTGTCTGGCAGTAGGAATCCATTTTTCCTTGTCCTATTACTGTAGGTCTTTGTGAAAAGTCCCTTTCCATGTTTTTTTGTAGCCACCCTCAGAGACTGGAGAGCCCTAGTTAGGTCGCCTTGGAGTCTTCTGTTCTCCAGGCTGAACAATCCCTATTGTGTCAGTCTTTCCTCACAGGAGGGATTTGGTCTTGTCTTGTTAATATGTGCACTATTTGTATAATTTTCCATTTGCTGTGTGAGAGGATAATTTTACTGAATGAGTGTCAAAATAATAAAATGTTATTTTCACAGTAGTTATCTTTTTTTTTTCTGGTCTCATCTTCATGGTCCCTATTCTGAGGGACCAAAAAAGCTTATTGTGGAAACTTTGGCTTTCCACCTGGCTCTGCATTGCTCTGTATCACAATATCTGCTTGGTGCCTCCTCTTATTGAACTCAAAGTGTTGTGGTTTTATGATATAAATTCCTTTCATACACTTGAGCTCAACTTCTGCTTTTTTCCAGTTTTTAGTACTGCCACACAATTAAAAATGGTAACATCCCATAGGACGAGGTGTTCCAAGTGCTGACAAAGTTCTCTGCCTAAACTGATGTGGGATAAAACCTTAATCCTAAAGGAAACCAGCACTCTTATCTGGGAACCATTTTCTGGGCTCTTTTTTCAATAACTTCTCTTATTTCCACGTATTTTATGCTGCAATGTGACACACTCCAATTGCTCTAAGAGTGGAGAATTGAATTCCTGTGCTAAATAAACGTGATGGTAGGCTCTGGGTTTTTGAGTGAGCCTCGTTAAGTTAATTAGAGAGTCCTAGAGGTTGATGAGACCTTGTGTATGGGTGTTCCTTGGTGGGCCTACCAGCTGGTGTTTGCTTCTTGCCAGGGGACGTTCAGTACTGCACTAAGACCTGTCCTACTGAACCACTAAATCCCTCCTTTATTTCTCTCCAACAAAGAAGGTGAATGGTGTTTTGGAGAGCCCCACGGGCACAGGGAAGACCCTCTGCCTGCTGTGTTCCACCCTGGCCTGGCGGGAGCACTTCAAGGACACCATCTCAGCCCGGAAAATTGCGCAGCGCATGAATGGGGTGGAGCTCTTTCCTGACAGACCTGTGTCCTCCTGGGGCACTGCTGCCACAGATGGAGATGTCCCAAGTGAGTACCACCACCTCTGCACTCAGGGATGTTAGTCAACATGTGCTTTTATCTATCTTTTGTAATAAATACGCAGTTATAAAAGTTATGGAGTTATTGTTGAGCAGCTGAAGCACGGTTTCACCATTTTACACATCTTCAAGGTGTTTTACGTAGCTTGAATTCTTCTTGGAGCTCATTTAGTTCTTTAGTTTCTTAGAAACTCAGCTCACTTTAGGTATGTGAATAGTTAGATGACAGCATTTCCTGCTGTCTCTGCAAGGCAAACTGTTACCATAGTACCATCTGGGGAACAAGGCTAAGAATATCCCTAGTTCTCCTTTCTATGTTTGTAATGTCTTTCTGCTTTTTTTTGTCTTCTGTTTGGCAGCTTATTACACTGACATTCCAAAAATAATTTATGCCTCCAGGACTCACTCCCAGCTTACACAGGTCATTAATGAGCTAAAGAACACAGTCTACAGGTGAGTATGATTTAGGGTAGTGTCTTTATTCAAAGGACAGGTAGAGAAACCCCTCTGGTGTAGTTATTGTTTGAACTTCTGTGGATGAATGCATAAAAGATGATATCCAGAGAAATGTATTTCCTTTAATGTGCATGCTTAGAACCTGCTTTTCTTTGTTGGTGGGTTTGGTTGATTTTAATACTTCGCAGCTTCTCTGCTGCAGTCATAGAATTTTCTGAATTTAGTCTGGTTTTGGTTTTTTACTTGACACATTAACTTATAAAATTACCTTTTAAAATTTTCCCTCTTTATATTTTTCTGGGGGCATTTTTAATGTAGTGGGAAGCCATTATCAATGCCTCAGGCTGACTTAAATCCGTGAGGAACTTTATGGTTTTGTTATACCAGTGCCTGTCACACTTTTCAGCTGAGCTCTTTGGACAGGCACAGTCATTTGTTTATGTAGTTATTGAAAAGATACAACCTTGTAATAAGCATAAAAACCCAAACCACGGTGAATGTTTGTAGTTGAATCAGTTCTGTCTTAACCTTGCTTTGACCATCACATCCAGCTGGGCAAAGCTTGTAATGGATGACAGGCCCCAGCTGCCTGGGCTGAGCTGTCATAACAGAACCCAGATTTTGTAGTGGATGGTGTAAATTGCTGCTTGTGACTTTTTGCTTTGAGCTGCTACTGCTTATTAGCACCTACTGCTGCCAGCAGAGATGCAGTGCCTGAAAGTCCAATAACACACAGAGCAGTTGCAGACAAATTGAATTGTTCTGGCTCTACCCTTTGTTTTGGGCTCATCTGTTTCTCCCAGATCTTTCAGTTTTGATATATTGAATCTAAGCATGTACAACTCTGTTCTTTCTTGCCTTCTTTTTAATGTCAGTTTTGTGTATCCAGGCCAAAGATTTGTGTGCTGGGATCCAGGGAGCAGCTCTGCATCAATCCTGAAGTGAAGCGACAGGAGGGCAACCACATGCAGGTGAGATCAGAGCCTGGAGAGGATGTTCAGGGAGAACATGGAGGCTTTTGTGTCATTTCTGTGCCATTCTTCACTCTGACATTGTTTAACTACAAGAGGCTGCAGGGAAACACAGTTGCTGTAAATGTGTTTTTAGGAATGTTTAGTTTCTAGTTTTGTGAGTGCAAAATGTAGCTCTGAGTCTCTGGTGACATTTTCTGTCAAGAATTATGTCACTGTTTAGAACACGACAATTAATAATCTTTAGTTTACTTTCTGATCTGCTATTTATGTCTTTGACAAGAGAGAGCAATAATAATTTCAGAACATTGCTTCAATTATTGATTTAGCTGTTCCTTTTACAATATCAAAGATTACATTTTTGAAAGGCTATTAATGGTAAAATATAATACATGTTTCTCTAAGCATGTGAGCCTTCTGTGCCGCAAAAAAAGCGCCTGACTTGCAAGGTGAGCAGGACATGTGATTTTAAAGCTGAAGAACTGTGATTAGCATTTATTCATTAGCTGGTGTTAGAACTGATTTCACTCCTGAGGCTACTTTCACTGCCTGACAAGCTGTGCTGCTCTGGGCTGAAACAGGTTTTGTTTTACAGATCTACATGTGCCGAATGAAAGTGATGGCTCGTGCTTGTCATTTCTATAACAATGTGGAAGGTGAGTGTGGCTCACCTTAACTTCCCCTGAAAGCAAAGCCCTGTTTTTTGGAGTGGGAGGGATTTACTAGGCAGGTGGACAGGTTTGGAGGAGTTGGCAGAACCCATCTGTGTGTGTTTTTCTCTATTCCTGGCTTTCAAGAATGACGTATTAGTGGCTGAGTTTGATGTTCAAGTCATTGTGTGATGCCTTCACCTAAGCTGGTGGTTTTGATGCAATCTTTTACAGAAAAGAGTACAGAGAAAGAACTGATTGATTCAATCATGGATATTGAAGACTTGGTTAAAAATGGAAACAAGCACAGGTGAGTGATCTGCTCTGACCTTCGTCCCCCTGACTTGTGAAAATAATGAAATTTGTTTCTCTGTTCACTTTTATTATTCCATTTGTGTATCACAGTGCATGAATGTTGCATGCCCTCTTAATGTTTCTGCAAGCACTATAGTCTGTACTGGTTTTTTTTTTGTATGTTTTTTTTTAAACAGAGCTTGTCCTTACTATCTCTCTCGAAGCCTGAAGCAGCAAGCAGACATTATTTTTATGCCTTACAACTATTTACTAGACTCAAAGGTAACATGTAACTTGGCTTTTAAATACAATTATTCTTCTGTTTGTCTTATGTTGGCTTTTAGTGTATAAACAGTGAAGAGTGATGTCTGGCAAGTGAATGCATTATGTATGATTCAAAACTGACCAAAGCCCAGTTCAGGTTCAGGACCATAAAGGATGCCATTTGGGAATTTTCTCTGTAAATTCTTTCCTGTGATTAGAAAAAAATTCTTTGAGATTTTTCTATATTTGTTGAATTAACTTTGCAGAATGTGGTGCCATTTTTAGGTGATGTTCACCTCCTGGTCACAAATCTTCAGTCACACACTTTGCAGTATTTTTGCCTGAAATCTGAGGCTTTTTGGCTTTTTTTTTTTTTCTGCAGCTTCTGCATGATTTTTAGAATGTGGAGGCTTTCAGTAGAGACTGGACATATCCCTTGGAAATAATTTCTAGCTTTGTGTACAAACAATTGTAGTAAGCTGTCTGTATTTCATGGATAGAAAATGAAGCCTTTGAAAACTCTGTTCAGGAAACAAATGTGATGGCATTTTCTTTCATCTTAGAGTAATTAATGAATTATAGTAAAAGCCAGATTGCACTCCACTGTTGCAGGAAGACCAAGAGTTTAATAAATTTATAAAATCCCTTAAACCCCATAAGCAGGGAAGCATTGTGAAATGAAGTGATGTGGTACTGGAGGGGGTATTTCCACAATATCCACTTATTAAAACAACACAGGCATAAAATTGTAAGTACAAGTCAAATGCTCTGCTTTACACCCCACTTCTCCCAGATCTCTATTGCCAAAAAGGACTCAAAGTGACTCAACTTAATAGTTAAACTTTCTCAAATTAGTTAAACTAGATTAGTTTAACTAAACCCCAGTGGCATGCCTGGGGCTTTTAAAATTTATTACAAATTGTAACTTCTGTAAACATTTTCATTATACATTTTAGCACCTTCATTTCCAGAGAAAGTGATTTTGTGGCTACTGTAGTGGGCAACCACAGCCATTACTTGCTATTTTCTCAAAGGAAAAAAACAACTCAACTTCAAAATACATGAAAACCCAAAAGTATCACATCATCCACTTTCTCAGCCAATCAAATCCATATTTCTCAGGGGCATTTTTGTCCATTTCCTTGTTCTGATTTTGTCTTTAGAGCAGGAAATCACACAACTTGGACCTGAAGGGTACTGTGGTGATACTTGATGAAGCTCACAATGTGGTGAGTTGTTTTGGTCTGTTACCATTTTTCAGTCTGCATTCAAAGAGTAAAACAGACCCTATCCTATTACAATCAGCCTGTAAAATCTCTACTCAGGAGTATGTTGCTAATATTCGTTATCATGAACATTTCTTGTTTCTGTGACAGGTTTTTGTAGTTTAATCAACAGTCTTTTGACACTGCTGATTTTTTTTTTTACAAGGTGATGATTTCTTTCTAAAGGGTACATCTCCAGGTTTATGAGGTGCTTCTTTTCTTGGAGACTTCTAAGAAAACACTGTGTAAGAAATCATGAAAAAACCATTCTTGAAGCTCAGCTGCATCAGCTCTCCCAAGTGCTGTAGATGGTAAACAGGACTTTTAAGTCCTCATTCATAGAGGAAAACAAGAAAAAAATATGCTGCCTTATGAGTTCTTCCTTTTAGCTGGCTTGAATCTGCAGCTCTTATCCTAAATGATGAAATGCAAAAGAACATTTGAAATATGTCCCTTTATCTGCCACACGAAGCCACAGTCTCTCAGTGGGATTTCTGCTGAACAGCTGTGGTTTGTTGTCTGAGTGCCTGGTGTCCTTTCAGTAAACAGCCACCCGGGTATGATCTGCTCCACTAGAGAGACTTGCATGGCTGCATCCAGGATTTGCTCCTTTCATCAGAACATCTCTCTTTCCATTGAAAAAAATGTGTGGAAATCCTGTCGCAGTTGTTTGGGTTTGGATTTGTTTTCCCCTTTGTAGTGATTGATGCCTGCATGCAGAGATTAGCCAGAACAGCTTCTTGTTTTGCAATAGCTATTTGATGGTGCTGTCTCTTCCAGGTTAATATGTGGAAATTTAGTGATTACCCTGAAATAAAATTAATCTCTTTCCGATTAGATTGGGTTTTTTCTTTATAACTTATTTCTTCATAGCTATTACAGTCAAATATTTGTGTAGATTAAGCCTTATTACTTATTGTCATTCCTCAGGGAACATGATTCTTTTTGTGAGTGAAAGTTTCTGGAAGAGCAATATGTGATTTAATTTTCAAAGTCAGAGAAAGTTGTGTCATGATTACCAATCCTGAGTGTTTAAACAATTACTAGTTTTTAAATAGAAAGTATAGAAATAGTTTTTTTGAAGAACAAACTAGTTCCCTAACTAAAAAATTTTCTTGCTTGAAATCAGAATTACTGTCTGGACTCTCTAGAATATTCATAATATAGAAGAGGCAAAATCTGGTCTATATTTCAGAAAGAATGACACTAATAGTCAAAGTTTTCAGGTCTTTATAAAATATCCTCTGGCCTGAGCTGGAGATCAAAAATGAAATGAAACCTGATCATCTGCACTTCTTCATGTCTGAAACTGCCTGTACAAACAGCACACAGAGTGGTCAGAATAATTCTTCCATTCCTTATATTTTAGGAGAAGTTGTGTGAGGAGTCCTCTTCTTTTGATTTGACTCCCTATGATTTGGCTTCAGCAGTGGATGCAATAAATGTTGTCCTGGAGGAACAAGCCAAAGTGGTTCAACAGAATGAAATCAATGCTGAATTCAACATGGAGTTGGCCAGTTCAGGTGTGTTGACAGTGGCACATCATTGCTTCTTTGGGATTATAAAGTGCCACTACCAAGAACTGGAAAATAACTTTTAGGGAAAGTTTCTGGGAAATTTAGACTCTTGTTAGTAAATAAATTGTTATTAATTAGTAATTGTTGCCAGACACTGGAAGATTTGATCAAACTAATGTGACATGAAGGGTTATGAAAGAGAGCAGTGAGGGGAACACAAAAAATATCTTTCCATGCACACAATTCTAACCTTCATAACAAAACCATAATTTCTGGAAAGGCATAAAGAAACTGGAAATAAAATAGGTGTGAAACAACCTGAAATCTTTACTTTTTTCAACAGGACTGAACATGGAACTGGAAGATATAGCAAAGATCAAGAGTAAGTTTATTTTCATGTTGTTGAAAATTGTTGTTGAAACAGTTTCAAAAGGTCAGCAATTATAAATCAAGCTCATGTAGCATCACCATATACATTATTTATAACTGAGACATTCATAGAGGCTTAAGTTGTTTGGCTTTTCCCAAGAACTTTTTGGAATGTTTAGTTAGTTTTTTCCCAAGAAGAGAGATTTGGCAGATGAATGTGTCTTTTCCTTCTTTGTTAGAAGTTCCCATGTTTTCTAATCTTGTCACTGTGTTGGAATTGCATCAGTTGCATGATTCTGCTGTTAGAACCTGAAGTTAACAGCAAGAGCTTGAGACATCTCATGTATACAAACATTTCCAAGAACAACTTTCCTTGTCTGTAAAGAAGAGTTTAACAATTAGCTGTTGACTTCAGCTTCATCTAGGAGTTGAGGTCATGGAAGTTCTTAAAGTTGAATTTGAATATTTCAAGTTGTTATCCAGGAAACTGGTTTTGATAATTCGGGTTTGTTTATGGAGTTGAGAGAACAGCTGGACTGCTCTCTTTTGTAACAGCCTTTGTAATAAAGTACATTTGAAAAAGTGACTTAGGTGTGCCCCAGACATGACTTTCTGTGTACCCTAACTCTTTCCTCTGAATTTTCCTAAAGAAATTCTTCTTCAGCTTGAAAGTGCTATTGATGCAGTGGAGCTGCCAGCAAATGGTAGTGGAGTCACCAGAGAGGGAAGGTAAATTTCTTCTCATTAATGTGTTTAAGTGTTTAAAAGTACAGCAAATTGGAGCTGGGTCAGCTGTTGGGGTTATAGCTCTAATCTAGTTTCTGGGAATAGTATTTAGTCAAGGTTTTCCTTAAATCCCCTATTTGTATAATCATTATTTTTGGAGGAACTCCCCTTTTTATTGTTTCAATAGTGGAAAATCCTCTGCTTGGGTTTCCTGAGCTGGAAGAAGCTCCTCACTGTGCTTCTTTGAATTTGGTGTCATGATTTAAGGAGAGGTACCAATGCTGCAGTGATGTGTCTGAAGTACCTCTGGGCTCTGGAAGCCCAATTCTAAACTGGTGCCTGTTGTACATGGTAAAAAAAACCAAACAATGGAAATTGCATGCCAATCTGCTTCTAAATTAATATGTTGGAGAGGAATGATGGAAAAAGGATGAAGTGGTCTGTGTGCTTTCTGCCATGGCAGTATTGTGCACTGTCTTTGTAAGCAAGTACTTTTATTCTTGGAAATTTTTCATTCTCATGGAGACAGAAATGTTTTGCTACTTGATGGTGAAATTGTTGCTCTGAAAGACTAACATTATTTGTGCCTCTTTGATTCTTTACAGTGTTTACCCATTTCTGCTTTTTCTTTGTAAATTGCAGCTACATCTTTGATCTGTTTGCAGAAGCCCAAATTACATTGCAGACCAAATCCTCCCTCTTGGAGTCACTGGAGCAAATTTTACAATTTCTTACAGGCCGTATGTACATGAACTTTTTAGCTGTTTAACTCAGACTTCCCTCTTTAGTGTAAGTAACTGGAAATTCGTGTTGCTAGGGGAGGCAATCAAATGATAGTTTCTATAAGCTAAAATCTGACTTTAAGGACTTGTGTCTTTTTATTAAGACTTGCAGGGTCCTCTGCTGGGAAACATATTTTATGTCTGTTCATGTAATTGAACTAATTCTGAGAATCACCTTGTGTCAGAACATGAGTGTGTACCCATGTATGGGTCCATCCATCCACATTGAGGATTTTTGCACAGACCAAATCCAAAACCACTTGGATTGTGGTGTAAAGCTTGCTGACATTTTGCTGATGGTAATTCTGATGTCTTGAGTTCTTCCTTCCTTGGTCCTGGAGTTAAAAAACAGCAATGTAGAGAATCATATAATATAGGTTTGTTTCTTTTTTTTTTTTTCTTCATTTAACAAACTTGTGTTCTAATCAGCATCTTGTTCTTAAATCGCTTTTCTGTAAAGAAAATTGTTCAACTTCTACATGTGTTAAGCAAATGATTTAGCTCTTAACAGCAGACTTTTCAGAAAAAACATTGAAGGGAGTAGAATATAGACTGTCAGTTCTGCAAGGGCCTCCTTGGATGGCATATCCACCCTTCCTTTTATCTTTGCCCAGCACCTTTCTTCTTTTGGGCCATTTGCATTCTGGCCTGACAGGTGCATCTGTTGATTTCTGCTGCAAAATCCTCACCATGAGGGTATTTTGTGTGTTCTTTTAACTGCATCTCTAATTGCTGCTTTAATTAACTCCTTTCCCGTTTTTAATGCAGAGGAGCTTTAAGAAGTGTATGCAGTTTTCTGAGGTGACACCTTCCCAGTGTGTCAGACATGGAATGCCAGTTTTATTTCTCTTTGCATCTTGAATAGCGATGAAAACGTGAAATAAATAATTTTTTTCAGAGAATATTTTCAAGTTGTATTCATAGTGTTGAGCTGTTCAGACAAGGTGTGGCTATACACAAGAGGATGTATATTTGTGTTTTAAGAGTAATCTTGTGTTGCTTTCTCCAGGTACTGGGATATTTATCAATACATCTGGATTGCATAAGGTCTCAGATATTATCCAGGTAAATATTTAATGCTTCTTCTCAAAATATCTGAAGGATAGAAGAGTTGGTTTAAAAGATGTGGAAAGATATTGGGTCAATTTTATTCTTGTTGGGGTGTACACTTGTGCAATGGTGCAAGTTTGTAAGTTTTGAGGAGGAAGCTGCTGCCTGATAGGATGGATTAATCTGATTTTTAACCAGGTTGTTCTATTGTAGTTCTGATCTCCTTTTTTGGAGATGCTGGATTTAATTTCTGGCTGGGTTTAGCATCCACCAGGTGGAGCTGGGTCATTGAACTTGTTTGCAGCAGTGTTTGGGAATATGGGATCGTGTCACAAAATAATGAGAGGCTAAGGAAAAAAGCAAACAAAACATAATTTAACTGTATTTTTAAATTTAGTTATTAATTTATGAGATGGCTAAAACAAAAATCTTTTCAGTTCCATAGGAACTGAATGTGACACTTGTGGGTATCCACATAATGCTGTCAGTTGTCTCTCTGTTGGGCACTTCCAAAACTTTGATTATGAAAATCCCAAGCCCCATAAAATTCAGAGGTGCAGTGGGCCAGTGGTCTGTCTAATATATGTGTGCAAAAAGACATCAGAGATTAACACCCTATTTAAAACTGAAAATGAAAAATATATTCAAACCTTGCTGACCTGTGTGATAATTTACCTGGGTGTGTTTTGAATGGTCCTGGCAGGTTTGCAGCACTGAGCTCTGAATGCAGGGGTGTTTGTGAGGGTGCATTCACAGTGACATACACAGGATTTCATTTTTCTAGCAGTGGTTAAACAAAGACTTTAATGTGTGTTCTAGTTCAGTAGGAAGGATTTGTGTACACTGGCAGCAAATGGTCTGTACTGGGAGATGTTGCTGTTCTGAGGGAAGGTCAGGTGAGCCTAATTTAAATTAGTTTCTCAGGGTTTCAAAGCTGAGAGATGAGAATATACAGAAGTAAAAACCAGGTTCCCTGATCTCAGAGGACTGTTGTCCAGGACTGGGAATAATTGTCTGTGTGTGCTCTTTTGGGCTGTGGATAGATTAAAGGAGATTTGAATTTGGAGGAGAAAGCTCAGATCCCTTTTCTGCTGCTGAGGACATGCACGTGAACAAAGGATCTGCCAGGGGATAGTTTGCCTTCTTGTCATAGGTGGGACTAGGACAGAGTGTTTTTTTTAGTAAACAGTGTTTGCTTCTTTGAGAGCCTTGTCTTTGAGTCTTCGTTTATCACCAGCCTGTTTTAATTAATAGTATTTTTTTTTCCTTTGCAAAGATCATTTAACAAAAATCTCTTTTGTACACCATATCTTTGGCTATTTTTCAGAAGTAAATATTTCCAGGAATTGTGCTTTTCTTTTTTTAGTTGCTGGGGAACATCTTGTAACTAGCTGATACTCTTATGATCTTGGGTAATTCCTATCGATGTCTGGACAAATTTTGTTTAGAAAAATTAACAGAGTTGTAAATATTTGAGAACCACAGCTGTTTTCATTGAAGTTTCACTGGGATGCCTTATGTTTGAAAGAGCATAATCTTTAGCCATGTCATCTGTAGTCATGAGATGTTACATACAGGAAGGGGGGAAAAAGCATAACTGATAGAGGCTTTTAATTTAATATGTGGACAGTTATATAAGATTACAATTGATTGTTTTTCTAAGTAGAGTGTTATTGGCAGAGGGACCACAGATGAAATTTTAAACTGAAGGAACTCAAAACGTTCTTCTATGCTTGGTTGTGACTGATCTCATAAGAGTGTTTGTTTATCCACAGCCAGAATCATGAACAGTGTGCATAATAATATTGTCATTTGTCCAGTTTGAGTATATTTAGATACTGACTTGCAGTTTTTGGAATAATGAGAGCACTGCATGGGTAGTAGGAATTGCCCAGAAGAACCAGTATTAATTCAAGCTTCTCTTCTTATTTTATAACAAGAATAAGGAAATAAATTTAAGGTTATCACAGCAATGACTTTTGTGGAGACACTTCTCAGTGCAAAGACACATAAGGGATTTTACTGGAAGCAAAAATCAAAAGGCTGTATGTGTATGTATGTATCAAAAAGAATGTGGCCAGCAGGACAAGGGAGGTGATTGTCCCTCTGTGCTGGGCAATGGTGAGGCACCACCTCAAGTCCTGTGCCCAGTTCTGAGCCCCTCAGGACAAGAAGGACATGGAGGTGCTGGAGCATGTCCAGAGAAAAGGAATGGAGCTGGGAAAGGGGCTGGAGCACCTACAGAGGCTGAAGGGAGCTGGAAGGGCTCAGCCTGAAGAAAATGAGGCTCAGGGGGAATCTTCTCACCCTCACAACTCCCCAACAGGAGGGTGCAGCCAGGTTGGGGTCGGGCTCTGCTCCCGGGGAACAAGAGACAGGATAAGAGGACATGACCTCAAGCTGTGCCAGGGGAGGTTCAGGTTGGACATCAGGAAGAATGTCTTCATGCTTGTCAGGCATTGGCAGGGGCTGCCCAGGGAGGTGGTGGAATTCCCATCCCTGGGGATGTTCAAGGAACACCTGGACGTGGCACTCAGTGCTCTGGGCTGGGGACAGGGTGGGGATCAGTCACAGGTTGGACTCAACCATCTTGGAGGTAATTTCCAACCTAATAATTCTGTGATTCTGTTTCCCTCCATTTTCCAGACAGTGTTCAGCATTGATCCCCCAGAAGGAGTCACAACAGGGTTCCTGCCACGTCAGGCAATATCTAAATATTACAAGGTATGGGAGGCTTGGTGTGCTGCATTTTTCTTCACAGCATTTAATGTCTGTGCTTCGTGTATCTAAGACTTGGAAGGATGTGCATAATATAGCAAATGATGTTGATTACAGGGAGAAAAAAAAAAAAGACACCAAAAAAAAAAAAAAAAAAAAAAAAAAAAAAAAAAACAAAACCCAAAGGAACTGTATTTAATTTAGATTCTGAAGAGAAAGAGAGTTTTTAAAGGAACTTGTAAATTAAATTATGAAAATGTAGCAAATGGGAATTTCTGAAAATTTTTTTATTGGCTATTAAGCAAGAACTGATGTGTTCTTCCAATAATGTGTTTTTAGTTTAGCCCAGTGCTAAACTACTAAAGCTTCTCCCTGAAGTTGTTTTTATTTGTTTAAAGTTTGGAGATTATGGGTTGTGTTGTTCTGATGAATTTTAGGAACAGATCTTTTTCTACACATCACATTAAGACTTGGTACTATTTTTGTTGACAAATGACATAAATCTTTCCACCATGATAGTGTTGAACATTTAATCTGTGTGGTTTATGCCGCTGGAAATACCCAAATAATTGAGCTCTTAGTCTCTGCTCAGGTCCGCCCATGAAAAGCTGCTTCCATCATCTGACTCAAAAATAACTGGTTGGATGGTGATGCACTTTTTTGCTCCTTGGAAGCAAAATAGAAAAGAGATAGGAAACTATATAACCCTTGTAACAATATAAAAGTGGCACTAATTACATTAATTACTCTTAATGTGGGCCAGGTTGTTTTGAGGGATGAAGTGCAAGTTTGTTTTGGCAGCTGTTGCTAGAAATGTTTACTTTCCTTCAGGTACATATTCATGTGGATAATAGTAATCAGAAAAAGAAACAAAGGACAGATCTCTGGAATTCATCATCTTCAAAAAGACAAGGTACAGGACTTCTTGGGGAGGCTCATGCAAAAGTTGGATTGAAAACTCCTCAACTGCTCCTTTCTGATTCAAATAGAAGAAAAAATGTGTAGCTCCATTGTGGGTACAATGAGTTGGTTGTCTTGGTTTGAAAGGCAGGTGTCTGCTAAGGAAGGCAGGAGCCTCTCTTGAAATGGAAAATGTAAATGCTTTCCCTCAAATTATTATAATTTTGAATTTAAGGGGCTCTCTGGCAAAGATGCGGGAATAGGAATAACAGTCCTTTACTAGGAAAAATTAAAATAAAAATACAGTTAATACAAAAAAACCAAAACATTGGTGGCTGCAGTCCTCCTGGAGTGACAGATGTGGTTCTGTTGAAGCAGTGGTCCTGTTGAAGGTTGCAGTTTTCCTCTGAAAGTCCAATGGTGATGAAGATGGGTCCAGGTCTTCCTCTGGGAATCCAGTGGAAAAAGGCTGCTCTGATGTTCCAAATATCAGATTATATCCAGGTAGGAAATGCTTGGCTCCTCCCCCTGGGTGGGGCATCTCCCAATGGGATGATGTGATTTTATCAGTCAAGCAGTGGGACTCAATGGCCCATTAAGAGAAGATACCTCCCTGGACAAAGGATGGGTCAGTGGAAGAGCTGTCTCACTGGTTTTAACAGCTGGCCCATTACCAGAGGATATCCCCCATCCCGGAGTTATGAGGGATGGCTCATGGAAGAGCTAAGGAACACTGCTCCACCTGGTTCCAACAGATGGTGATAGAATATGTACTGCTGGTTACATCTTGAATTGCAACCTAAGACAGTTGGGGACAGGCTTTTCACTTTCATGGTTATTTCTGCAGGGAGGTGACACTTGCCATCTCAATATAAAAATTTCTTGTACCATTGGTGTTTTGTGCACTGCTGGAATTCTTTTAGGTCAATGATTCTGGTGAAAGAAGATCATCTCCGTTATGAAATCTTTGTTTGTATTGGTGTAGAGAAAATGTTCAGAGCAGCCAAGAATGGGCAGCTCTCTTCCAACCCTCAGGTTGATACTGATGTTCATGACATGTTCTGTTCTTACACCAGCTGGATTTCGCTGTGTGACTGTTGAGTTGAACACAGAATTGTTGTTGTATAAAGTTGTAAATGCCTTTGGCAAGAAGGGGATTCAGGTGCAGTTATGATGGCAAAAAATGTTTGTCAAAGGTGGTATAAGGGTAAATTCCATGAAAGTTCTCATTGTCTGTTGAAATGATTCACACTGTGGAGCTGTTCCAGTGTGTAAAAGCTCATTATGGAGCTCTGTAGGGAAGGTTCTTGTGATGTGCCAGAGGTCTAGTCCAGATCATGTGAATTCTTAGGCAGAAAATGCCATGCCGTGGGGCATTTTAACCTTTTCTGGGATGTCTCACTTTGCGAAACTTCCTGCTTTGAGCAACTTTCTAAATTCTTCAGGATGCGTTGCCAGTTCTTGATAGTTTCAGCTTCAACTATACTTTCCAGTTCAACTGGGGTTTCTCCCTCTCCTTGTCTCTCTCCTCCCACCTGTTTTGTTCTTTATGCTCTGCAGAGCTCTGCAGAATTTGGAATTAAGTCAATATATCTGTTCTTCAAAACCATATATTTAGGAGAAAAGTAACTTGGCTTCTGAATCAAAGGCTTACCCTAGTGCTTCTATAAAGCAGCACCAAGCTCAGTTTTGTTGGACTGCAGAATTCATTCTTTCTTATTTTTTTAATTTATTTTTTTAATAATTAGGTTGAAAACAAAACATTTTCAATTAGAGAAGACAGATGCAGATCACTTTTCCTAAGCCTTCTTAACACAGCACTCTTCAGGGATTTTTGAAAATACCTTGCCTCATAACTATCTACTTAATTACTCAGTTAAGTGCTCATGAGTATGTATCTGTTTCATGGAAGTTTTTCTTTTAAGAAGGAAATTAACATTTTTTGAACAATGAATTTCCAAGAATTTACTGGGTTTGCACATAATGTCCTCTTAAATGTTTCCATGAAGTTGAATAGTGATATTTGGTAATCTACAAATGTTGTTTTCCTGAGATATTGCTCAATTGGAGTTTTAAGATACAGGAATAATCCTGAGTAGATTTGGTTAAAGATGGGTGCAGGAAGAGGCTAATACAAACACTTGTAGATTAATTACACAACTTGGAGGATTTATACACAGAAATACAAAGCAGTGAGAGGATTCTGTGATTCAGTGATTCTGATATATTTGTTTTTCAAATAAAAAGAGTATTTGCAAGTACTTGTGTAACACCTGAATATGCTGAAACTTGTGCTTTATGTAAACCTAGCAGAAGCCAGACATGATAGATTGAGTCTCTGGTTTCCTGTAGTGATACAGCAAATGGTATAGAAATGATTCAAGCATTTAAGAATCACTGTTTGCCACAGATTTTGTGGAAATTATCCACTCAAACATCATTCTCTCCAAAGTACTTGGTGCTGAGAAGGGACATAGCTTGGGACAGCTGATGAGATTCCTGCCTGAGTCATCTTGCAACTGTTTATGTCAACAATATTGGACTGTTGCAGTTTAGCATTTTGTTAAGATGCTCTTATTCATGGTTTGCTCTAAGTCATCATGTTGTAAACTGTTAGCAAGCCATTTCTTCTTGCATTAGCTGTCCCTTGTAACAGGATGGAAAAAGCTGCTGCAGAGACCAGCTGTGTTTAGCGCCCAACACTTCCTGCTGGTGAATGGGTCATTGAAAATGGATTTATTGTTGCTAAGCTTAAAGACATAATTGCAGCACATCATACTAAAAATGTGCAGCAGTCCCAGCTTGTCCAGGAACTGGGAGATGGTGCCTGGCACTTGTCATGCTGGGTTACAGAAATGGCTTTCCAGCTGAGCACGGGAGGAGCACACATGAGGGGTTGGTGTTCTTTTTCAGGCCATCCCATATCAGCCCAGTTTGGTTTTGTGCAGGGATTTCTTGGGTTCTTGGCAGAGTGACAAAGTAGATACTGTAGATATTCACTGGCCTCTCCATACACAGATCCAAACTAATTCGCACCAATTGTTAGTGTGAGTTAGAAAGAGATAGAATTTGCTGAATTTTGGAATGTGAGTCTTCTAGAACTTGGGCATTGTCTGGATGTGTTTGTCCAAATTAGATGGAAGGGTAAAACTTTAGTTAAGAGTAAATGTTCACTCATCATTCTAAGCAGTAAGTGACTCACTGGGCAAATATTAATGGGGATTTCCTGAAAACGTCAGTTTTTTCTTTCAGAAATGAAGGCTTTGATTTAGGTGTGTAAATTTAAATGAAATACATATGATACTTGGGTAAGAGGTATTTAGTTTTGTGACTAAAACTAATCATATAAAGCAGAATCAGAAAGAGAAACAAGCTGGTGTTTTATTTGGCTGCTCTTGTTCTTGACGTGGGTATTGTTTTCATTCCTTTGTGCCTGTGTCTCTGAGAAGCTGATGCAGTTTTCAGCAAGCTTGAGCTGAGCAATGACAAAAATGACTGATGCAATTTATTTTTCTTAATATTCTTTCTGTTGACAACTTACATATTTTCAGAGTCACACACTAAAATTCATATCTGTATACATATATAAATATATGTCACCACATCCCACAAAAGATTTGAGTAGACATTGAAACATTTGGGAATTGACTATGGGGAAAGTGGGAAGTTTAGGTGAAAGATTTATAGCCTGTATGTATATATATTTATATAGGAAATTCTTCATGGAGAAGGGGTTCTTTTTCCAAGCAAGTGCAAGGTTGGACATACTTTCTTATTAGATCATGAGGGAGCAGTGATGTTTTAATAAAAAGTCATTAAATCTGGGAAGAACCAAAGCAGGACACACCATACAGCTAGAATTTTAACTTTGCCTGCTGTCTGGTTTACTCTCAGAAGTTCGGGTGCAATGTGCCAAATGCTGGTCATGGTCTAGTTTTTCCACTTTGACTGACTTCTTAGTGTTTTCTCTTTATTTAATGCAGGGAAGACTTTAAGCTATTGGTGTTTCAGCCCTGGGTACAGCATGCACGAGCTCGTTCGGCAGGGAGTCAGGACAATCATCCTCACCAGTGGGACACTTTCCCCCCTCTCATCATTTACCATGGAAATGCAGATGTGAGTACCTGGATGTGGGAACACTACCATTCCTGGAAGATGCACAATCTGCTATCGTGGATTTAGGTTTTATCTCAGGATTTTAAAAGTGTTCTGTTTGCCCAGAGGAGCTATGGCTGCCCCATTCTTGGAAGTGCTCAAGGCCAAGATGGATAGGGTTTGGGGCACCCTGGGATAGTGGAGGATGACCCTGCCCATGGCAGAAGGGTGGAATGAGATGAGCTTTAAGGTTCCTTCCAACCAAACCATTCTGTGGTTCTGGAATCATTCTGGTAGGGAATCATATGGGTATTACTGGCATCTTCCTCTTTTTTTCTCCAGCCCTTTTCCTGTTTGCCTGGAGAATCCTCATGTTATTGACAAACACCAGCTCTGGGTTGGGATCATTCCAAAGGGACCTGATGGAACTGTGCTTACTTCCACCTATGAAAGAAGGTAATGAACCTCCATGTGGAATCCTGCTTTGAAGTTTTGGGTTCCAGTGTTTTGGGTCCTGTTGACAGGAGTATGCTAGTTAAGTAAGGGATTTCTAGTGGTTTTATTGGATAAATGCTGAATAACAACACCCTTTAACCACTCCTACTGAAAATTTAGAACTGAAGGTCTGGAAGGGATCAGGCACTGGTAGTCCTTGATGGCCCTGATCAGCCTCAGCTGGGATTTGCACCCACAGTCATCCCCCAGGAGCTGCACTAAACCCCATCCAAAATTTTTTATGCTGAAGGCTTAATTGACATGAAACATGACCAGCCTTTGCAATATCTGTTTTTATATTTAAAGTTTGTCACCATGCCTAGCCTCTCTTTCACCTCTGGGTTGTCTGCTTAAGGAAAACATGTCCAACTGTTTGTCAAACTTTTCTTCATCATTTTTCTTGCTCATCTGTTCTTTGCCTCTGTCTGTTGTTGAGAGTTGGCAGTGCTTCTGCTGCCAGCAAGGGCCAAATGTTCCACAGAACTGGAAAGGGACTCAGCAACTGTAATGGATTTTTACAGAAAAGTTGTAATCTGGAAAACCCTCAGACTGGATTTCTCATTTTCAGGAGTTTTAATGTGGCATTTCAGTGTATTTCTGTTGAAGATACTATCTTTTAAAGAAGGATGGTTGGGGATTCCACCTCTCCAAGGCTTTAGAGCATGGGGATTTTTTGAAGGAAAGGAATTCACTGTGTTTTGACAACATCTGTGTGTTGATGCTGGTATTTGTAGGTCTTATAAAGGTATATATATTAGGTTTTTTTCCCTGCATATATAAATTTTCTGGGAAAACAGTACACAAAACTACAGGGCACTAAAAATAAAGGAACATAAAGGCATGGGAGAACAGGGGAATTTTCAGTCAGGTGTGGAAGAACATAAGTATGGCTCATGGAACAGCTGGTGGTCTTCAGCCAAAGAAAGTGATTTACTAAATAATAACCATAGTAACAGAACTCACCCTTTTTGCCCTGCAGCAATACCACACCTAATTCATCAGGCTTGGCAGACTCTTCTGGCAGAAATCTCACATGTGTGTTGTTATTCACATGGTTGCTCATTTCTCCCTGTTCATTTTGAAGTATTGAAGTTTAAATCATCTTCAGAGCTATTAATAAGAATATTACATAGTATCAGTAAAATGTAGTCAAGGTATTATTAATGCCTGCCCTTAGTGTTGGTGCTTGCCACAGGAGGGAGAGCAGCTGGGAGTGTGGAAATGCTGTTTTAGGTGAATATCAAAGGAAGTCAGTGTTGATGAAAAGCATATAAAAGGAAATGCAATGATTATATTTGATTTTTCTTCCTTGTAGGTTTTCAGGGGATTATTTATCTTCTCTGGGGAAAACAATTGGTAAGTGTAGTGTGTAGGTTTCAGAAATGGGTTCATGCCCAGGATTTTTGGAAATCTAGAAAAGGCAATGCTAAAGAAGATGCAGTAAGAGAAAGGTAAAGGATTGCAGTGCATATCTCACTGCTGTCTAGTTTTCTGTGTTTCTGCTTGATCAAGGCAGCTGCCTGCTGTAACAGCACACAAAATTGAGTCCCTGGCTTCATATTTCCAAGTCTGGACTTAATTTTTTTTGTCAGGAGTTTGTGTTTGGGTCAAAAATCTGGTTCCTAAACACAGTCAGAAAGTGGCTCAAACTAGGAAATCAATAGCAGCCAAAGATGAGCAGAACAACTGAGGATCACAGAAAATCAGTGCAATTTTTTGTGATATTTTAAACTGTGTCAAACCTTCCTGAAGTCAGCATTTATTGGTTTGGTAATGTTTTATAAGTATAATAGAATTACAAAGTCATAACACGTAAGGACAGAATAAAAGAAGAACCTTTGTGTAGCTTGGCTTACATGACTGAAAAGAGTCTGTTAAATCTAGAAATGCTTGAAGGAGAAACAAAAACTAGTTTGGCTTCTGTGTTAAAGCTTACACCTTGACAGGTTTATCAGATGATTTTAAGAAATGAAACAACTTCTAATACACAACCATTCACATCAAGAAAGTTGAAAAACTTCAAAATAGCTGTTGTTTTTCCTCTGCAGTCCATGTTCTCTATCCCAGGATGAAAATGCCCTCAGCTCCACGCTTGTCTGATTTCTCTGCAGGTAACCTGGTGCGAGTTGTGCCACATGGGCTGCTGGTGTTCTTCCCATCATATCCTGTCATGGATAAGAGCCTGGAATATTGGAGAGTATGTTCATTGCCCTGCCTTTTATTAGGTGGTTTGGTTACATGGATCAGACAGCTTGTGGTTATTCCATTCAACCATGTTAACTAAAAACCTTCTAGTGGAAGATGTCACTGCTCATGGCAGGGGGTTGGAACTAAATGATTATTAAGGTCCCTTCTGACCCACAACATTCTGGGATTCTATGAAAAATTCTTGGTTAATAAGTAAATTATAAAATTTGGATTGTAAAATCTTAGGTAAGGCATCTTTTATTTTGATCACAATATATTGAAGTGCAGTGCTGTAGAAACCAAACCCAAAAGAATGTTAATATATTATTCCATCTGATGTCACATTTTATTTAGTTCACCAGACCTTTCTTTATTAAACCTCTGAATTAGAATTGGTCTCTGTGTTTGGGGGTAAAAAAAATCCCAATATGAGCATTTCTCCTTTGTTTTTACTTTGTAACCGTTGCAAATATAACTTCTGGTACTTTTGTGCTCATGAGTTGAAAGTTCCTGGTGAGATTTGCCAGAACAGATCTGGTTTAAATACTCCTTGGAAAGGCAGGGGCAGAGGTTTAATGCTGTGGAGTGGGACTGGGAGGTGAGTGCTGGAGCTCTCCCATCTGCCTCATGTCTGAGGTGCACCAGCTGCCAGGAATCACTGTCAGTGCTCTTAGGGGGTTGCATGTTTCTGCTTCCATCTCTTGCTGTGTTTGGCAAGAGAGGAGCAGGCTGTGGTGGGGAAGTGTAGTGGCCATTTCTGAGCATTTCTGTTCTTGTGGTGTGAGCTCACTTGACATTTCTGACCTGTTTCTTCTCTAACAGGAGCATGATTTTGCCAAAAGAATAGAAGAAGTGAAACCGATGTTTGTGGAACCAAGGAACAAAGGAAGCTTTTCAGAGGTTGATTATTTGCATTACATACCTCTATTATTTTCAGAAACTGTTTCTATCTTTAATGATCTTCTCTAAGGTGTGTTTGGGTGTGAAACATCCCAGTTTTTGGCCTAGGGTGAAAGTAAAACTCTTAGTGCTTCTTTGAAGTGTAGTTTTCCTGTGCATCTTTCCTTTCCTCTCTAGTCTGGCCATGCAGGGTTCAGTCTTCATTTAAATCTGGTGATGTAACAGCAGCTAACATACACAAGTGTTGAGTAATCGAGCTGGTGGAAAGCTGTCACTTCAGTAGTCAGCATTTGTGAATGTTCTGCAGGATTTTTCCTCACAGCTTACCCTGCTTTGGATGTTAAAGAATTGTGCAATGTCATCCTGTTTATTTAGAAATTCGTAACATTCATTTTATCTGCTTCTTAGAATAATTAATATCTGAGATTTGCTTTCCTGTTTTGTCTGTTTTACTTAACAATTTGCAGAAATGTAGGATGATCCATCTTCTCATCAGAAGTATCTGAATTTTTTTATGCTTACTCAGATGTGTTCTGGATTTCAGAGTGATATAAGGATTTTGCTGAGAAATGGCTTCTCACATTTGCAATTAGTAAAAAAGTAAAGGCAATTATACTAACCCAAATTAATCACAGTTTAGATCTTAGTGTACAAGTCAAATTTAATTAGTACAGGATAAGAGCATTCTTCCCCTTAAACTTGTTTATATTTCAGGTTATTGATGCCTACTATGATAAAGTCACCTGTCCTAAGTCCAATGGAGCTGCATTTTTGGCAGTGTGTCGGGGCAAGGTAATGCAGCTGAGAAAATGTTTCATTGGAGATCAGATTATTTAATTGATAGAAAAAAACTCTTCATTTTAGATTTCAATAAATTTCTGTTATTTGACTGTAATTACATGTGGGAAAACAACAAGTGCTCTGAAGCTTTTCCAAAATTAGGTGACAGTTCTCTATGATTCACTCTTGTTTTTATTAAAGAGACAACACATTTTGATTTCTCTGAAGTGGACGAGCATCACACTTACATTTCGTGTTGGCTGCTCACTAAAGACCTAACCCATTAGATGAGAACAGCTGTTCTGGAGAGCTGTAATGACACAAGTTAACACTGCTGGAAACCAAACATAATGCTTAGCTTTAAAACACTTGCTTTATTAACTTCATGTTATCTGGACACATTTGATGGCCTTCCCTCTGCATCTTCCAGTGCTGGTAAATTGACTTATGTTTATCAGTGGAAATATTTGTGCAATTACTCTTAGAGCCTTTTTGCTGCTGTTTACTGTGTACCAGGAGAAGATCCGACTTCTTTTGAAACTTTGGTTCCAGTCTCCAAAGAGTCTGTTGGAGTGAAGAAAAGACATATCTCTCTTAAGTCTTGTTGCTGAGATTTGGAGAATTGATTCATCTGAAAAACAGAACAACTTCTATTTTTCTTTTTTTTTTTTTTCTTTTTTTTTTTTTGGTCTGTTCGACTTTATTTATTTCACAAAGTGGTTTGCCAGCACAGTGAGTGTATACAGGGGTCATGAGTGACAAATACTTGATGGGATGTCAACAGCACAGCTACTGGACATGGCACTATGGTCTGGTGAATTTAATGGCTTTCTGTTACTGTTTTGAAATGATTCTGATAATTTTTACTTTTTGTTAGAGAAGGTTTGCTATGTTGTTATGTCTTGTCAGCTCAGGGTGTGGAAGCTTTAAACAAAGGTGTTGACATGATCTCAATATACTGTTCTTATCCAGGAACAGGACAGCCATTAACAGGGTTGGCTGAGCTCTGCCAAGGTAATAAAAGAAAAAAAATCTAGTTGAAACTATTAATTGAAACTCTTGATAAACTACGCTTGACCAGTGAATTAATTGAATAGAGATAAAGGGCCAACAACTGCTGAGAATTGCTCTGAAATGTCACTTCAGACATTGTTGATGATGGAAAACTCTTTCCCTGCAGGCCAGTGAAGGCTTGGACTTTGCAGACATAAATGGACGAGGAGTCATCATTACTGGGCTTCCATTTCCCCCTCGTATGGAGCCCAGAGTCATTTTAAAGATGCAATTCCTGGATGAGATGAGGAGAAGTGGTGCAGGTGCACAGGTAGGACTGGGAAGCTTCTCACTCTTGCCTGTTGGCATGTTTGTGTCATTGGTTCTCCCTCTTGTCCAAGTGGGTTTTGGGTTTTGTTGTCCTCTGAGCCTCATGGGACCTTGAATGCCAGAATTCAAACAGTCTTGGGAATTTGTCACAAATACAGCCACCTTTTTTAATAGTGTTGAGGGTGCCAAATCCTTCAACAGTCTTAAATATAGGCCCTAAAAAAAAGGATGTAATTACATTCTATGTCAAAATCTTGGTATGTTTGTTATCCATCTCATTCTGAGGGATGTATTTCATCCAGAGACAGCATGGGCAATAGAAATGGCCTGTGCTGGGTGGTTTGGGAATTACTGTTTTGGAAGTGTGGTGGTGTGTGTTTGGGTTTGGTTTTCTATTGCTTCAGGCACAAAAATGAATGACATTACAATTTAGTCTGTTCTGCAGGTCTTAAAGAACTGTTGTACTGCCAAGGCTCTGAGTGAATCATATAGGAAATGGCCTCTCCAGCCTCTCTCTGGACATTGCTACTTGAGTTTTCTGTGCTCTGTAAATCAGCTGTGACTTTTGAGTCCACCTGTGTTTGGTTTTCCTCAGCTCATTGAGATTTGTCAGTACATCTGGTCGATAGTTTACAACATCTATTCCGTGACTGTAAAGAAATAGTGATTGTATGGCACAAAGAATACATTTTACCTGGTAAATGATGTTAATTCTTCCTCCTGCCTCTTGCAGTATCTGTCTGGGCATGAGTGGTACAGTCAGCAAGCATCCCGGGCTGTCAACCAGGCCATTGGCCGTGTCATCAGGCACCGCCAGGACTATGGGGCCATCTTCCTGTGTGACCACAGGTAAACCCTGGCTCACTGAATCCCAGAATATTTTGGGTTGGAAGGAGCCTCATCTCCACCTCGTCTCATCTTCCAACCCCCTGCCAAGGGCAGACACACCTTTGACCAGAGCAGGTTGCCCCAAGCCCCGTCCAACCTGGCTTTGAGCACTTTCAGGGATGGGGTATCAACATCAACAACTTTATATCCCAGTCTAGGTGTTGGTGTTTTGTATATAAATGTGCTGGAAAAGGCTACAGAATAATAAAATTAATTTACATAGCAGGTTATATAAATATTGCCCTGCTTAAAAAAATTAACTGGATTGTTATCTTCTGCTCCCCAGCTATGTAGTCTTGGAGCTGCAGAAGGAGGTTAATGGTTTTAATGGAAAATAAACCAAGTTTTTGAATTCTTGCTTGTAATATCACAGGAAATTATGTGACTACAACTTATGGTCTTGCATGTTCTCCATCATTCATTTGAGATGGCAGTCAGCAGCACTGCAGTGTTTTGAGAGAAGAAGAAGAATGGAAATGAGGGCAGATTATATTACTGAAACAATACTCTTTATAGTTATAGCCTATATATTAACATTATACTACATTAATATCCATTTCTGTAATGCTAATTAGTAGAATATGTGTGTTACAGGCAACAGGAGTTTAATTGATAGTACAGGGAATCAGCAAAGTCCTTTTCTCCTGAGTCAAGGCATCCCTCACCCCATTATATTTACTGCACTGTAATGTCTTTATTTGTGTTGCTGCTCCTCTCTTGTCCTTTTGGATAGTGACCTAGGGTTTGTTTAATTTATCCCAACCTGGCAAAGAATTCTCAGGTTTTCCCATCCTGCCCAGGTTCACAACTTGTGATGTCAGAGGCAAGCTGCCTTCATGGGTCCGTCCCTACGTGAACGTTTATGACAACTTTGGGCATGCAGTCAGAAGTGTCTCCCTCTTCTTCCGTGTTGCTCAAGAAATTGTAAGTGTCTTTAAAAAAAACCCACAAAATTAACAACTTTCCTGAATAGTGCTGGAAACTGGGAATGCTAACCTAGGTGAGATATGTGAGAGAATCACAGATGATCTCAAATTGGAAGGGACACATAAACCATCACTGAGTCATGCTCTCTGCTCCTCACAAGCCTGCCCACCATGGAGTCACTTGTCATTTCTAGACACTGGAAGATTTACTGGAAAGGAGGTATGCTTCAGAGTGATCTGGGACAGGATGTTCTTAGGCTGGGCAACTCATTAGGTTAAATCACAAAAATAACTTCCTCTTCCAGTTCCTCCAGAATAAACGTGTATTTATTGGCAGGAATGCTAAGCCTGGAACTGATATTGGCATCCAGAAGCTTTCTATCTCAGGAAGAGATTGTGTGTGGAAAAATCATACCCCAAAATTTAAATTGAAGCTGATTAGTAATAAATAGTAATAGAAACCATCAGTTGTTGTTACAGTTCATCACTGACTCATTTTTACTAAAACAGCTTCTCTATTAGCATGAGGAAGCTGATGTTGTCTGTAATAGTTCCTTAATTTAAAAAGTAATATTGTAAAAAGGCTTCCTAATTCACTGGAGAAAGTCATAGCAAGAAACGGGCTGGAAGCCAGAATGAGAAATTCTTTGGTTTCAACAAAATGGAGGCTAAGATTAAAATAAGCACTTAAATTTTCATGTACAGACTTGGACAACTTCCTGGAAAATGCTTTAGCCAAATACAAGTCGTTCACACTAATTAGTTACAGATGGATGATGTTGCAGGACTTGATATTTTCTGATTGTGAGAGTTTAATGGCAGATCAAAACCACAACCCTATGTGCTTTCTCAAAGGAAGCTGTTGCAGGGGTAGCATTAGGAGTGATTGTTCTTTAGCAGGTCATGATCCTTCTTCTGGTACCAGGTCACTTAGAGTTAAACCTCCTTACTCTACTTCAGCTGTGTCATTTGTGAGCTGTGTGATCTTTTTCTCAAAAGCCCATAAACCCAGAGTGTGTAACAGTCTTCCTACCAAAGGTTATTTGGGGAAAAGAAGATGTCTTAGGATTGTTGCTGAGATTTTTTGGTCACAGATGGAGTGGAAAAGTGGCCTTTGCCTATTGTAATACTTTGAAACTGCTTGCAGATGCCCTCACCCCTACCTCAGTGCCCTCCTGGACATACTGGTTCCCTAAGTGAAAGCAGTGCAGCACCATCTACTTCATCTGAGCAAATCCTCTCTCTGCAAAAAGCTAAAAACCTGGATGACCATGTTCCAAGTTTGAAGAGGAAAAGGAAAGGTAATGTTTGGGTCTTCACAGATGCACCTTTTTCTTTTAAGATGAACCATGAAAAGGAGAATCAGGAGGCTAGAAACCAAAATGGGAGAGAAAGTAAGGAGAGCTCAAAGACTGATGTAAAAGTCTGGTCAGAAGGGACATAGTTAAGCATTAGAAAATGGGAGAAAACAGTTGCAATTGCAGAGAAAAGAAGCAGATGGGACTGACAAAAGTGTCCCACAGAGGAGGAGGAGGAGGCTTTGGTGAAGTATTACTGATAGTTTGGAAAATAACTTGAAGTCTCTTTCTACCTAGCACTGGCTTCCACATGTCCTCCTTCCATCCTTTTGTATAGATGACTCTTACTTAGTAATCTGTCTAAGAAAACAAAAAGGACATGGGAACAAAACAATATTTAAAATTTTGTGGGTAACTAATGCTAAAGAATAAAGCATTTCTCACGTCAGGTATTCTTTCAGTACTCTAGACTGCTTGATGGTTTGGAACAGAACAGTGACGTTTGTTTAAAGCTGTGGTTCCTAATCAGTTATGAGTGTGAGAGTGGGTTCATATTACATTTAAGCCAGTTGTTACTGATAGGTATGGCTTTATAAAGCCTTACCTATTGGTAACAGCTAATGTGATTGCTGGTTGTTATTAAAAGGGATTACTTTGGCCACCACTTTTTTCCCCTCTCTCAGTTTCCAAGTGTGCACTTTTTACTCCTTCCTTTGATTTCAGTCCATCTTTTGTGCAGTTGCAGAGTGAGCAGCTGAGCTTTGCTAAACCAGTTTATTTACCTTCCATACACTTAACTGGCAGATGGATCTCAAAGGATGGGCTGGAATGTGTGACTGGAGATGAAGGGAAAAAGCTGCATTTCCTGTTTAATAGAGACTTTCAGTTGCATTGTGTCAGCTGTAACATCAAACTCTCCTGTGGTCATAGTGATCATAATATACTCCCATTCTTCTCAAAATAATGACTTTCTTTAGTAACTGACTGTTGGAGTAAATTCACAGAGTAGTGGAAATTTTGAAGGTAATGCCTTACAGAAATATCAAGCTGATACTTATTTAACCCTCCTTATAGGTCATAATTTTTATATTTGAAACCTAGATTCTGATTAGTGAGAATATGTAATTTGGGACCTTAGTGACTGTGTCTTAGGGACATTGATACTGTAAGAATTGTAGGCTTAAAAAAAAAACCTTTCTCTGTTTAAAAAGAATAAATCATGTTTTGTACCAAAAGCTCTTAAAAACTCTGGAACTCAGTTTTGGGAAAATCCATAAATCTAAAGTAATTATGACAGCTGCTGCAGTAAGAATTTTTCCCATTGATCCTAAGCCATTTCGGGGTTAAATGTCACCATCACTTAAGAAAAAGGTTTCAGAGTAATCTGCCAGGTTGTGGTAGCAAATGCTTGAGCAAATTTGGAAGTGATATATAAAGGCACTCTTCTTATATAATGCACGGTTGCTAGAGGTGGAAGATTTAATTCACCACTAACACATATTTACGGATTGCTTCGTAAGACAGGGAACTATCATTAATTCAAGAAAATGCAGGAGAGAATATGGGATGTTAATTTGTCTCCTGTGCTCTTCTGTGATGGCAGTAAATGGAGATGGAGCACCCAGCCTGTGTATGGAATATGAGCAAGAGTTTGTCTCACCCCGAAGGAAATGTGTTGGGCTCTTGGATGCCTTGGAACGCAGTGAGAAGAGCAGTGAAGATGCAGAGCAGGAGACTGATTTGCCAGGAGAGGAAAAGGTCATGGCAAAACCCTTCCTTATAAGTGAAAATTGCAGACTCTAAAGCAAAATGGTTTTGGCATGAGGAGAACCAGCTCAACCCTCTTTCAAGAAAAGCTGGCTGTAATCAGCACCAGCAGCTGCTGGTACTCATAACTTAATTAATCAAAGGGTTTCCCTGTCACTTTCAAGTAGATGATAAACAGGTATGTGCTTGTTCTGTGCTCCAAGGCTGCTGACCAGGAGGATTCCTGGAAGTTAACCACACCTTCTGAGGAGCAAGAAGCTCTCAGAGAAGAGGTTTGTAAATACACAAATTGTCCTAGGTGGAGTCTGTCTGTGTCAGCACTTGGTATGAGACCACATACTGAATTCCATAAAAAGTGTGGGAGAAGGTTTCTGGATTAGAAATTGCATTTTCAGATTAAAACCTTTGGTTTTCCCCAGAGAAAGAATGTTGGTGACTTGTGGAATATTTTATCTGAATCAAAAATCCACTACCACATTAAGATCAACAAAGCTGCTTCTGTGCTGTTAATTTTCTTTCCTCTTGGACTGGTATTTTTGATACACCAGTGTCTGGGCTGTGTTCTTGCTTTCCCCCAGTCCCTGTTGGCAGTAGTTGGAGGGGTGGCTCCCTTACCTGCCTGGATTATTTTACTGCTGGCTTGCAGACCCATTCATGGGTCTCCAGCAATGCCTGTTGCAGCATTCTTAAGCACTTCCCTTAGGGGAAGAATGTCTGAGGTAAGATGTGTAAATGTAGGAGTATCTGGGGAATATCTGAGTAGCCCCAAGGACATGAATGGAGACACGTACAAAGCAGAGGGAATGTACAAAGGGCAACAGATATTTAACTTGTGTGTAGTCAAGTGGGAAATGGGCTCTGTCACTCATTGGGTAGCCATGACATAGACACCAAAACCTATTCTTTGGAAAGCCTGGCACATTTCCAGGGACTTGGCAACTCAGCTACAGAATATTCCTAACACAGCTGCAGTGCTTTTGGCAGAGCTCAGCATTTCCTGGAGTCAGATGAACTGACAGACCCAATGGCTTGGCAGTCTCTCAGGTCCACCTCCCATTTGCATATTTGGCATTGCTCCTTGTGGAGAGCTTTGGGGTCATCCTGTGCTGCTCCCAAACTGTTGATCTGACCCCAGCAGTCTGGTGAGACAGGCAGTGGCTCTCAGGCAGCCAGCTTTCACTCTGAGTCCAGCACTGAGCACTGGATTTGGACTGAGGATGGGGTTGGTGTCATTTCCTGTCTTCACCATCCAGCACAGTGTCTGTGTTACCATTTTTCCTTTTATCAGAGTTACACTGCACTCTTGTTCCCTAAATAATGAAAGTTTAGCTGCTCTCATTCTGAAAGAATTTGCTTTGTCACCTCAAAAATCCACAATGCAAATGATAATGTGTCAATCTAGTTAAATAACAATTCACCGTTATTAGATTTACTTAGGAGTTACACCTCACGTCTTGGAAACCTTATGTCTGCTGAATCATGCTTTTCAAGGTGCTGCCTTTACATAGCACAGGATTAAGATGATGGTTTTGATAATTTCACTGACTTACTGCATGTATCATAAATATTTGACTTGTATTTGGTTTATATTCCAGTTCTTCATTTCCTTATGTACAGGGAGTTTCAGGCAGGAAAGTGAAGGTGTGTGAACCACCAGTTACACACAGTCTGTGTACACTCTTAGGCTGCCTTTCAGCAGGACTGTGAGTCCAGTTTGTTTTTTGGTTTTTTTTGGTTTTTTTTTGCACCCTCAAGACCAACTTTGTCTTTAATTTCTTCTGGTTTGGTCTCTGTGAGTTGGCCAGTAAATTTCTACCCTCTAGATACAGGTATATGCCCAGGCTCTGTGGCACCATTCAAGAAAGTGAAACAAGTCAACCTAAATCATTGTAACAAACTGGGTTACCAAGTTTTACTGCTGGAAATACCTAAATTAAATGGGCAATAACTCTGAAAACCATTTTTTCTACCTTACTTACTTTCTTTTTATCTTCACAGGCACATCGTCTGTCCACACTTTCCCTTCAGTATGAAAAGAGATTAACAGATGAGCAGAAAGGAGGAAGGAAGAAAATAAAGCTAGTCAGCAATACAGTATGTGTTTCCCTGTGCCATCCCTTTGATCTGTAGATTGCTTTAATTTGAATTGGAAATTTTCAGGCAGGCATATGACTGATGCCAGAACAAGTGGTTTTTTTTCTCCAAATTGTAAATATTCTTCAGTGCACATCTGAAAGCTATTTGTCATGCTCTTTCCCAAATCCAGACATCCCAGACCAAATGAAGCACAGGTCCATGTAGGAGTGGTAGGTGAAAAAAATTGTTTTCTACACTGGTTGCTTTGTGAACAATTTGACCGGGGTGGTTTCATTCTTTTTGATAAAAATGAAATAGTTCAGTTGCAGGGACCTACAATGATCAGCAAGTTCAGCTGCTCTGGTAGAGCCTCAAATGGTTGACTTGACCAGTTTGGGGTGAGGGATCACATCCTATCCCCCTGAGTTGGGTCATGGTTGTGTGTTAGCTCTGCAGCTGTGCATATTGTTTTGCCATGTCTCCAAACCCAGTTAACTCATTATGCAGCTAATTGCTTAAGTCACAATAAATTCAGGAGAATTCCCTGAGTGATGTGAGTGCCAGTAGTTGTCCAAGGTGCTGGCCTAACTGGATGTTCCCTGTCAGTCTGCCAAGCACCTGGCAAACAAAACTGATCCTGTAGCTGATAATATCTGAGAGAAGGAAGAGAACAGGTTCATGGAGAAGGTTGTTTGCAGTTTGTTGCTATCTGATGTCATGATGAGTCAGCTCAGCCTCCAGCTTTGGAGTAAATTCTCCTAAGAATGGAATTGTGCAATGATACTTGGCTGCCTTCTCTAGGAATTTTTTCCCTGAAGCTGTCTGTTTTGCCCGTGGGGAAGGTGAATAATATGTGGATTACAGGGGTGACTACCCTAACTACCACCTGTTAAGTGAAAGTCCTCATGGTTTAGTGGTGAGCACAGTGGTGCTGCTGGGTGGCCCATTGGACTGCATAATCTTAGAGGACTTTTCCAACCTCAACCATTCCACGATTCCTTTCATCATCCTGTGTGCTGTTGGAATTGTAAACGTAGTGCATCCACCTGAAAGGAACTCCTCAAGTGTTGCTTTTTACTGAGGAGCCTTTGCTGCCTTGCAGCAGGAGCGGAGAGCGGAGCTGGCAGAGCCCAAGAAGGTGCGAGCCACGTTTTACATCGCCACAGTGAAGGACACCCTGAGCCAGCAGAACTACGAGCTCTTCTCCAAGGCCCTGCAGCAGTACAAGAAGACAGATGATTTCCATGCCATGCTGTCCCAAATGAGCTCCCTCTTTGCAGAGGATGAAAAAAAGCACGTCTTGCTGCGAGGTACAGTCAGAGTGTTTGTATATCCCTGGTGTATTTGTAGAAGCAACTTTAGTTTTCTGCAGTGTCCAAGCCTGTTTAGAAGTGTTTTAGATGTGAAGTGCAGCTCAGTTAGGATGATTCATCACTTTATATCCACAGATAACACAGAAGTATCTCATTAATCTAAATATCATGTGTCAGCTCACTTCGTAACTTGAAGACAATCATATTCCATGGAAGTTTGTGTTATTTAAACCTTGTCTAAAAGTACAGAGACTTATTCCTGGTAATTTTGGAGATCAAGAGCGTAGTTGTGTGAGTTGGAGAGATGCCTTCATAAGGGTTCAGTGCTAAAGCAGTAAATAGAATATACAGAGAAATTTTGTGTTGAAATAACTGTGAGTTTAAAACAAAGGATCTGTGCAAAGGTGGATAGTTACTGCATTAGCTGGTATTTTATTGCCTTTTAACAACTGTACTGACAGGGACTGAATTCCCACCAAGACTCTTCTAGTTTAACAGTATTTTCTGTGTAATTTTTCATTTCCCTCTCAGCTTGTGAATAAATGGACAGATTTTTCTGTGACTTTTTTCATCAACTGAAATAAGAAATGCATAGTTATGCATCTTGTAAATTGTTTCAGGGAAATGCTAAGGTTAAAGAACGGGAAGCTCAGTCACTTGGTTTCCCACTTTGCTATGATCTACATAAATAAGAAAATACTTGGTCATCAAATCAAGGTCTAAGTCTAGTTTTGGAAACTGTCAGGTATCTGAAACCTAAAATTTATTTGATGTTGAGGTTCTGGCTGGCCAGCATTTTGTGGTAAGGAAGTAGCATGAGGTGTAAAGTTAACAATTCATCAGTTATTTAAAGTATCAGCCTGGCAGTTACTTGAATCTCATGGTTTGAGGCAGCTCAAGGGCTGTCTCACTGAGAGGTGAATTACTTTACATTTACAGTGAAAAAAAAGAGATTTTACCTACTGGTGATAATATTGCTCAATATTTGCATGATATATGACCTTTGTGTAATTTGTAAGTGTGGTTATTGTATAAATATTAGCCAAAAACATTTATATTTTAATTTATTTAGTTGCACCTTTTTATCTAACCTTGAAGCTCAGCTGTTGTAGATTTCGGTAGCATTTATTGCCAACGAATATAATACAATATATTATTTATCAAATCAATTATGGATTGATTTTTTTTTCCTTTATTTATTTCCCCCCCGTCCCTTTTCCCTCTCTCTGATGCAAGATTTTTACCAGTTTGTTCGACCACAGCACAAAAAGCAGTTTGATGAAGCATGCTGCAATCTGACTGGAGTGGGCTGTGGCTACAAACCTGAGCACAGCCTCCCACGGGAGGAGAGGGAGATCCTGGCCAAGAGAATGGGTGAGGAGCTAGGTTCAGTTGTGTCGTTTGAAGGACAAATGTGCACCCAGTCATAGAGCAGGATGTGTCTGATATGTAGAAATGCAAGGGAGTTCAATTTAATTAGTACTGAACTAAGTCTCTGCTCTCCATGATCCTCTTGCCTTCCCTTGAGCTGTGCAGATGCCTGAGCATTGTTTATTGCTGAATTGATAATGATGTCATTTTGTTTCAAAAGGAGTTTTTACTGATCTCCTTGAATCATTTAGTCTGGGAAATTAAACAACCTTGTGTCTTCTTTGCTGCCCACAAAGTGCCACCAGAATTGTGAATAGATGGTGATTTTGTCCTCACAGAACTTGAGAAATCTGTGAAATCCTGGAGCAGTAAAGTTCTGAAAAAGTGGGATGTTAGCTCATCATCAGAGAAATAAATCTATGTGGAATCCCAGACTGATTTGGGTTGAAGGAGACCTTAAAGCTCATCCTGTTCCACACCCCTACCATGGGCAAGGACACCTCCCACTGTCCCAGGTAGCTCCAAGCCCCATCCAACCTGGTCTTGGACACTTCAGGGATGGGGCAGCCACAGCTTCTCTGGGTTGCTCAGATGTTTTCAGCACAGGATGGCACACTTTGAAATGCACCATTCCATGTTCATTCTGCCCTAAATTCACTGTTAATGGACTGGTTTCATTTAACAGAAGAAAAGCAAAGCCAGCAGAAAAGTACATTCTCCAAGGCCTCGTGTGCTCAGCTGAACACTGGGCTCCACCTGAACCAAGGAGGATCCCACTTGGCAACAGGACTGAACAGTGCAGGTACCCTCCATGTTTAATAAAAACCCAGTCTATTCTGTTTTATTTCTTCACTGACTGGAAGTTCTCCTGGGGCAAACCAATGTTCTTCATTCTCACCTAGCACGCCACTCTCTGTGGGTGGGAGTGTTGGTAATTCAGAATTTTCGGCAAGGATTGTGCACAAAAAACCCCACGAAACTCAATAAATTAAATCGAGGTGGATCCAGGTGAAGCCAGATGTTTGTACTAGAGACTGAGCTGGGAAAAGTGGAGGTTGAGCACAGGTTTGCTGGGCTTCCTGTTTTTTCAGGGTCCATGAAAGGGAGCCAGTTAAGGAATGTGAGTTAAGATTACATCAGTATGAATTCAGCTATGAAGAAACTGTTTCATTTTGTTCTTGATATCATGTGTACACTCCCTTTGTGAACAGCCTGTTTTTTCTGCAGAAACAGAGAGTAGCAAACGTAATCTCTGTGTGCATCCCTCTAATCTCACTCTGTCCAGTATTTATCTTCAAACTCATTGGTTCATTTATTATTTAATTATGGGTTTTCCAGAAAACAGCTGGGAATTTTTTGTGTTTCTCACAAGGATATGAGGAGGATCATTGGACAGCTTAAAAGTCTTTCTTTAGAGGACAAAGAATAGTCAAATGCTAATCCTTTCTTTAAAAAAGCAAGCCAGTTTCCTGGAAAGCTTTAAATGCTTTTGATGTATGAAGTCATATTGTTTCTTTTGATTTTTTTCCCATTTTCTTTTGTATTTTGAGAAAATTTGAATAAAGCAGAAACTTTAGTAATTATCCTGTCCTGAAACCATTAGAATGGTTTCTCATAAATTTGTTTCCACTAAAAGTAATTGAGAAAATAATAGGAGTAAATAGATGTGTTATTTCTGTTCCTCACTCATTAAGAAGAGAATGCTTCTCTGGAAATATAAGAAAGCTCTAGGATATGTAATAAATACTGATTATAAAATTCACACCCAAGTTTTTTTTCCCCTTCCAGCAAGTTGAATGGAGCCTGTATTTTGAAACCTAATTATCCTTATCATCCAATAAATGACTTTTAAAGATCCAGAAACCAAGAGATATGGCAGGTTAATTTAAATCTTTTTCTCATCGTATCCTACATTCATATTTGCATGCCTTTGATATGCAAACCAGAACTTTTTTCTCTAAAACATACCAGAAATCAGAGAATTATATTGTAAATAAAGTTCACTTGGCATTTAGCAGGATGTTCTGAGCTGCTCCTAACTTTTGCAGACCTTCTATATTGCTCTTGTGTTCTCTTGAGTGTTGTTTCAGGTTCAGTAGTATTTTTGGACATTGTTTTCCTGTTGGGAAACACATACCTTCTCCCTTGTCTGTTCTTATTGTTAAGGGGTGAGAAATCTGTACTTTAAAATTGCCCATTTCAGGCCAGCAGAGTTGGTTAACCCATCTGTTTCATATGCTTTTACTCCTTCAGTGGACCACAAAACCTGATTTACTGCTGCCCTCCATGCCCCTTTTCCTCATTCCCTAGTGACCTTCTGACACATTTCTCCATATAAAATGATCAAGGAACTCCAGGAGATGCTAAAAGTGATCCCCAGAATAATTTTGCTCCGTTGCCATTATCAGGAGCAGGTCTGGCCATGCCACAGGGAGGTGTGTTGGCTTCACCACTTCGAAGTAGTTCAGGAATTCTCTTCAAATGAAGGAGTGGATATGATGGAGTGACCTGTTTGTCTCTGTTCCTCAAGCCCTGCTCACATGTTCTTTGTCTCTCAGGGCAGAATGCCAGTGCAGCTTCCAGGACAGAGGCTGAAGAGGCTCCAGGCTCCAGGAGAGAGCATCACCAAACCCTCAGGACTGCCTATCTCAGTGATGTGCAGAGGGCTTTGGACAAAAGCAGCTACAGTCAGTTCTATCAGGCTCTGCTGGCTTACAAGAAGACAGATAATTATGATGCCATGGTGTCAGTGATAGCAGCCCTGACCACGGAGAGGCCACAGGACTTTCATCTCCTACAAAGTAAGGGTTTGTTTTAAGATAGCTCTTATTTATTTGAAAGGGAAGTGATCTCATGTGAAATATCACCTTTTGGTTTAGCTACCCAGATCAGTGGAGCAGCAGGAATAATGTATTCAATGGATGCCATTCAGAGAGCAAAAAATGTCAAGGTTATAAAATGTTATCTCTGTTCAGATAGAAATTGTGAATTCAAAACACAAGACCTCAGTAATTCCAGTCCTAACCTTCATCCCAGCTAACCAGTCAGATGCTTCTCATGACTTTTTTTTTCTTCAGTTGCTACAGTTGTTTTTTAGAAAGGACAGTGCTGACTATAGAAGTGACCCAATTTTATTCCCATGACCAATGATTGCTATACTGGTGCTAAGTTCTTAGATCACTTTCAGGTTTCAGGATAAGCAGTCTGGCTTTTGATTTACCATTATTCTACAGAGCTTCAGCTGAAAAGATTTCTGGAACTGTCATAATTTATTCTTTCAGAAGTGGTTTGTTTTTATTTTCCTTTCATGGGTTTAGTGATGGAAGGGTTTAGGGAGCTACAGGTTTTTAAAATTTGAGATTGGACTTAATTGTTTAAAAGAAGAAGAGGCATTATATGGTGATCCTGACTGCCTCAATGGTGATGTCTTGTGTGATGTGACACCTCAGTTCCACCTTCTCCCTTGTCTCTGGGATGACTCTTCTGCTGGAAATGATGCATTCTGTGTTTGCTGGGAAATGCTGATGGAATTTTGTTTGTTATCTTTAGCAGATAACAATAGATATTCCACTGGCCTTGTATAGATACCATAGTCTGCAATTTGTGAGAGAATACCTCTTTTGTGGTGTGTTAACTATTTAGATTAGTCTTGGCAAAGTGGAGAGTGGGAGGAAGATGAGCTGTGTGACACTGTGAGTCATAACCTCCCCCTGAGCACTCTTTCACAGTCACTGTCGCTACTGAGCAAATGGTTTGACCTCAGAGGACTTTGAGGCAGAATTGTCTGTGCTTGGCAGTAAGTCATAACTGGGTATTTTTATGATTTCTATATGTGTGTTGTGAGTCCATGTCGACCAAACAGTAACAAGAAAATTCGTTCCAGAGAGTCTCTGGATATTGTGTGCATGACTGATGTTCTTTGATCACTCATCAGGTGAAGTGCTGGGGTGGGTGTTCATTCTGAGCTGTAGAGAGTAGAAAAATTTCAAGATAAATTGAGATTATTTTCAACACTAAATACTCATCTGTTTTCTGGCAAGGAAAACCCTGTAATTATAAAAATCACAAAAGCATCATGTGTTCCACCAAGCTGAAGATACTTTGAGGATTCTGACTGATATTGCTCAACTTCCAAAGAATTTCTCCCCTCCAAAGCAAGGAGTCTTCCATGCTCAGGCAGTGATTTTCCTATGCATTTGACGCTTATTTTCTTTTGGCCAGGGTTTTACATGTTTGTGCGTCCCCACCACAAAGAGCAGTTCAGAGAGCTTTGTAAGGGTTTGACTGGAATGGTCTGTGGTGATGGAGAGAAGCAGCTGAAACAGCTGGAGCAAAGTGAAGGGAAACCCCAGAACTTGGAGAGCTGCACAAAAGGAATCAGCCACGTACAAGGTAGGGAATGAACAGTTGTCAGAAGTTGAGGATCTTATTTATTATTATGATGGGTAGGGCTCAACAGCCTTAGAGTCATAGAATCACAGACTGGAAGGGACCTTAAAGCTCATCCAGTTCCACCCCTGCCATGGGCAGGGACACCTTCCATAGACACAGCTGCTCCAAGCCTTGTTCAACCTGGCCTTGGACACTTCCATGGATGGGGGAGCCACAGGTTCTCTGGGCAGCCTGTGCCAGGACCTCACCACCCTCACAGGGAAGAATTTCTCCCTAATCTCTAATCTAAACCTGCTCTCCTTTAGTTTAAAGCCATTTGCCCTTGTCCTATCACTCCCCACTTCCCCGGGGCTGGGGCCTCCCTGCCCGAGGCCTGTCAAGGAGAATCAAAGTCATTGGTTATCTCTACATTGGGTTTAAAAAACCACACTCAAACAGGAGTAAGATAAAAGGTAACACGAGATGGGGAAGTGCAAGGAAATAAAAAATAAATGAGTTACAGTTCTGCCGTGTTTAAACTGTGACGTGTGTTAAGGGTAAAGGTAGGATTTTTACATCTAAGTGGGATGGGAGCAGGAATGGACCAGGATTCCATTCTGTAGGAAGAACTTCCATGGAACTATTTCATTATGAAGGGTCTTTTTCAGTAATATTGAATGTGTTAGTACCTATCAGAATCATCTGTTGCCAAGCAGTATGGCATAAAACCCAGTTCTTCAAATTTGTTTTTCTTCTTATACAATGACAACTGGGTGAATTTACTGCTGTGTTTTGCAGAGTGTTAGTATTTGTTCTGTGTGATACAGTTTTTTTATACACTGTTTTTCTCCTTTTCTCCCCAGACACAGCCCCTTGTAAAAGTGGGGCACCAGAAAAAATTCAGAGTAAGATTTCCTCCTTCTGCTTTAGCCAGAAAAGTGAACTTGTGTTGCCAAATACTGAAGTGTCCAAAGAAACCATTAATGTGAGAGCACCCACAGACTCTGGAGTTGTGCCCATCTGTCCCCTAGAGATGGAACCGGAGTGTGGTAGGTACAGGGAGGTTTGGGATGTAATTTTCTGAGACTTGGGAATAAAGATAAATTACAGAAATGAGACTGATGGTGTATGAAACCACTTGTTCCTGCCTGTATTTGCTCAGGTGCAGTGTGATTGATGTGGTTTGCTGAGTAGAATCTGTACTTTCTGTACCTTGCATGTGCTCTTAAAGTGCTTTATTGTCTTTGTCACAATGCTGTAGTAGTTTCCTAAGAACTTTAGGGATTTTTTTTCTTGACAACTTCCTTGTAAAGGAAGGATGTAACCCGAGTTCCTACTGGGATCTGAAGCACCAAGAGACTGTGAGGTCACTTGATAGAAATAATGTGGCAGGGCACTGTTGAGATAGTTCATTATAATCATTGTTTTCTGGACTGCACTGGAAATGTGGATACATGAGAATTTTGCAGGTGATTACAGGAATTTAGTCATTTCCTCCCTCTCTTTCTCTCTTCCCCTCTCTTCACCCTCCCTTCTGTTCTAGGAAGATTCCACTGCTCTAACTGCAAATCCGAGGATGATGTGCCTTTTAAATGCCCATTATGTGACTTCACTTGCTGCAAAACGTGCTGGAAGCAGTTCTTAAAGGTTCTTTTGTTTATTGGTTTGATTTTCCCAAAACTGCTGGGGAATTTTGTGCTTTTCAGGAGAATGACATGAACAAACCTGGAATCAATTCTTCTGTTTCCAGAAAGAACTCCCAATGGAAGATTTACCACTTGATCTACTGTTTCCCGTGGTTTGCAGTATGGTTTAAGGCAGATCACTGCCCTAAGCTGGGGTTTTTACACCTATGCATCTTTCCAAGCTGCCTCCACGTGTTTTCTGGTCTAAAACTACAAAGGCAACAAGCTGTGGAATCAACTTGGAAAACTGTGGGGTTTTTTTAATATTTTAATCTTTCTTTTAATTTTTTTTTTTCTTTCTCAGTTTCATAATTTTCCCCATCAAAATCCTACTGTAAAGCTCTATCATGACGAGGCAAACAAGGAACAGGACGCCCAGGGAAATGGTTGAGTCACCATTGGATGGATAGATGTGTAGATGTGGCACTTAAGGACATAGTTGAGGGGTGGACTTGGCAGTGCTGGGTCAGCCATTGGACTCTGTGACCTTTAGGGTCTTTCCCAACCAAATGATTCTGTAAATCTATGATTCTGAATTCCTGCTCAAAAATCTCCTGTGTCATCCTGTTTGTTGATTTTCCCAGCTGAGTAAATTGGTGGTTGAAAGTCTTTAGGTAAGAGGATGTAGCTGGTCTCGGGGTGCCTGGGTTGTCAAAACCCAACATTTGATTCAGCAGCCAGGTGTTAAAAGACTTTCAAAATCAGAATAATTCAAGAGTTGAGGGGTTTCTAAACATTCATGAGTGATGAGAAGGCTGCTGATGAATGGAGCACAGGAATGTCCAAAAACAGTAGAGAAGGAAAAGAAACTTCTTCAGCTTTCAATCTATAAGCAAGTACAAAATAATCTGTTATTCCAAATTCCAGAGAAAGGTCTTTGTCTCAGGAAGAAGACATTGAGTTATCAGTTAAGCATAAAAAAAAATTGGACTGACATCCAAATGAAATGTAACAGGCAAGACAGAGTTGGTCTAAGAGGAAGGTAGAATAAGCATAGGATCAGGGTGGTTTGGATTGGAAGGGACCTTAAAGCTCATCTCACTCCAAACCCCTGCCATGGGCAGGGACACCTTCCACTATCCCAGGGTGCTCCAAGTCCATTGAAACATCCAGGGACCCAGGGACAGCCACAGCTTCTCTGGGAACCCTCTACCAGGGCCTCCCAATCCTTACAGGGAAGAATTTCTTCCCAATATCCCATCTAACCCTGCTCTCCTTTAAGGCTGTTCCCCCTCACCCTGTTACTCCATGCCCTTGTCCAAAGCCCCTCTCCATCTCTCAGAGTCCCTTTAGCTCTGGAAGGGCCTCTAAGGTCTTCCCCCAGTCTTGTCTTCTCCAGGCTGAACACCCCCAGCTCTTTCAGCCTGGCTCCAGAGCAGAGCTGCTCCAGCCCTATGATTAACCCAACAGCCTCCTCTGGATTCATTCCATAATGTCCAGACTCATGTCTCAGGCACATCTCCTAGAGGAAATTCAGAATAGCTGTTCAACTAAATTTCCTTCTCAGTCTGTTCTTCTCTCAGTCATATTTCTTTAAAAATGTTAAAATCCAAAAGTATTGGATTATAAAGAACATACATAAGACAGTCAAAGAAAGGCATCTTATGTTTGCTGCAGGTGGGACAGTCTCAAATTTACTGCAAAATACCTAATTTTTCCTTTTGTGCTGAAGTGTAAAGGGGATGAATATCTGACAGGCCTCCACTGCAGAAAGGGCTCCAACCAAGTCATGAGAAGAATTTTACAAGCATGTGTTCATAATCTTGGCCATTTGAGACTTGAGTTCATTAAGAACTGAATGAGGTCCTTGGGTCCCTTTTGGTTAGGCAAGCATTTCAGCATCCCACAGCATGGTTACATTATCTCAGCTAATAAATATTGGCCTTATAAAGGGGGAAAAATTTATTCCTTTTACCAGCAAGATGGAGCTTGCTGTTTCAAGCTAAAACTGTTTCATCAGTATAACAACCCACAATATTATAACTGTTGTATATTGAGCAACTGTATTGCCCTGTTCTGGTTTTTGTCTTGAAATTGGTCAATTTACGGTCTGGATTTCTTCTTAATCCTGAAGTTAATGTGTGTTTTCATAGCTCACAGATAATGAACTCAGTTGGCCTAATTCCTGTTTATCTCCTCCTCTCCTCCTTTATCTGATTGTGCATTTCTCATACGAGAGATTAAAACAATCTGGCCTGCCAGATTTGATTGTGTTTCAGATTCAGGTACTTGAGAGTGTCCAGAGGAGGGGAAGAGCTGGATGTGCCTCCAGGGAGGGGTGGCTGAGGACTCTGGGCTTGTCTGGCTCAGAGAAAGGAGGTTGAGCTAGTCAGCCTAGTGGAATTAGTGGATCTCTGCAGTTTCCTGAGGAGGTGCTGAGCTCTTCTCCCTGGGATTTGATGTCAGAGTTCCTGGGATCTGTCCAAAGCTTGTATCAGTGAGGTTCAGACTGGATATTAGGAGGCATTTCTATACCAAGAGAGTGGACAAACACTGGAAGAGGCTTCCTAGAGAAGCCCTAACGCTCTTTAATATTACAATGCCATAACTTGTGTTCAGCCCTGAAGAGGTCAGGATCACTGTAGGTCCCTTCCAACTGGAAGTGTTCTTTCTCTTCTGTTTTGGTATCCCATGCAAAACCATGTTTGAGGAAGTGAGTCATGGGTCATTTGCTAGTAATGATTTCCATATTTACTACTTACCTGAATAATCTTACTTATGACAGACATAATCACTGTGTAGTGATTAATGTTCTCAGTGCACAGGAGTGTTAAGCATCTTATTATGTGATTCAGGTGTTGTTTGGTTAATAAAAAGTCAAATATAGAGTTATAGAATCATTAAATTTGGAAGAGACCTTAAAGACCATCAAGTCCAACCATCAACCCAGCACCACCCCTGTGTTCTCCTTACAACCACATCCTGAGGTGCCATAGCCACATGTTTTTTAAACACTCCCAGGGATGGTGACTCCACCACTTCCCTGGCCAGCCTGTTCCAGTTCTTCGCTACCCTTTCCATGAAGAAATTCTTCCTATTGTCCAAACCCTCCCCTATCCCCTTGTAGTTTAGGATATGACTTGGGCTGATGCAGAGATGCTTCTCCAGTGATGAGGCAGAGCTGTGTTGGTCATACAGCTGAGAGGGAAGCACAGGATTGCAAACAGGAAGATTTTCCTGTGTTTCTCTGAAACCAATCCCAGAGGAGCCATGTCCTACCACATCCATCCCCATTCCCACTCATGCCTGAGGAGGCTGGACAGTCAACCCTATCCATGTGTTTGGGATAGGGGCACCTTTACCATCAGGAAATGAGCAACCACATCCAAGCTCTGAACTCTCATCAGATGGGATTGGGCTTTGTCACCTCTTAATGGAGTTGCATTTAAAACTCCTGTTTTTCTTTCCTAATAACTTACTCACTGATTTTTCAGCTCAAAAGCCCTTTGGGGTGCATATTGTCCCACCAAGGAAGTGACTCAGAGAATCATTCACAGCACGGGATTTGTAAATTGTGATCTTGTCCAATATGTTGCTTTAGCAAAAGAGTGGTGGGGAGAGGTGGTGAATAATTTTGGAAGCTTTTAGGTGCTTTTGGAGGAGCAGAGTAGCTGGAATTCCCTGCAGCTAGAGGGGGATTAGCACTGGAGCTGGTGATTCAGTGTGTTAGGAAAAGCCACGCAGAGACTGGACCAGGATATGCTGCTTTGGGGTGTGGTTTTCTCTCCAGAAGTTCTGTTGCTGCTTCCCAGTGTTTAAATGCATCATTTATTCATGCAGGTCTTCCAGGAAGACTGAGTTATTCTCATTTAGACTATCTGTAATATGAGCAAATAATCAATGATTTCACAATTAAATGTTACAGTTAAAATTGCCATTGGCAAAGCACTGGCTGTTGGGACATAAAGTGACTTTTCATCTCCCCTTCCGTTTATGGTATTTCAGTTTATGTCTCCAGAACCAAAATCCTACTGCCTGAGCCTACTTTGCAGTCTGCATCTTTTCTTGCAATGGCTCCCCACTGCCAGGGGTTAGATGGGATACTGGGAAGGAATTCTTCCCTGTGAGTGTGGTGAGGCCTTGGCACAGGGTGCCCAGAGAAGCTGTGGCTGCCCCTGGGTCCCTGGAAGTGTCCAAGGACAGGTTGGATGGGTCTTGGAGCAACCTGGGATAGTGGAAGGTGTTCCTGCTCATTGCAGGGGTTTGGAATGAGATGAGCTTTATTGTCCCTTCCAACCAAACTACTCTGTGATTCTAATGATGAACTTCCACATTGCAGGGAAGGCTGTGCAGTGCCACTGATGTAGATCTTTTTAGGCCTCCTGAGTTGGGAATCTTTTCCTAAATATTATTTTTTGTTTAAAAAACTATTTACTATCTCCCCTTTGAAATAAACAGACCAGTTCAGTTTTACCAGTAATTTACAAGCTATGAGAAGAACAATTGGGATTCATCTGGAAGTCAAATGATTTTAAACATTATGATTAGGGAAGAATCAAACTGAAGCCTGAATGGAGAAACGATGCCTCACGTGCCTTCGTGTCTCGTGCTGCTAATGAGAAAGGTGTGGGATGCTATGAAGAAATAAATGTATTTGGTTCCCCAACAAAACTCTTGGTAATGACTGTGTGTGTCATCCATGTCTGGCTATGCCCAGAAGACATTTCCTTGTCATCTCTGCAAGAGGAAACAGGAATTCAGGGAACTCGTCAGCCATTTGGCAGAATTTTACTCACAAGTGCAGCTGTACTTCACAAGAGTTCTTTCTCTTTCCTTGTTCCTGTATTTCAGTCTTCCAGCTGGGACGAGTGCTGTAAAGTCAGGTGCCACTTTGCATGGTGCCACAGTCTCCCTCCTTTTTATTACTACCAAAGCAATAGTTGACTGCATGGTAACAGTGAGGTTACAGCAGATACGATCTCGGGGACTGACAGCTGGCTGTTGTGGCTTGTAGTTCATGTTGGACAAAATGTGGTAGAGGTATTTAATATCAGAGATTCACAGACTGGTTTGGGTTAGAAGGGACAGTAAAGCTCATTTTGTCCCACCCCCTGCCACGGGCAGGGACACCTTCCACTGGACCAGGCTGCCCCAAGCTCCATCTACTCTGGTCTTCAACACTTCCAGGGCTGGGGCAGACTCAGATTCTCTGGGAAACCTGTGCCAGGGCCTCTCAGCACCCTCTGAGTAAAGAATTTATTCCTAAAGTTCAATCTAATGCTTCCCTATTTCCATGTAACACCATTGCCCCTTATCCTGTCACTATTTGCCTATGTGAGAACCTCCATTTATGGCACTTTCTCCACAATAAATACATTCTCTCTGTGTTTTGTTTGTTGATTTCTACAGGTGAAGAAGTGCCCCAAGTGCTGCGGTGATGTGAAGAGGAAGAGATTAACCCAAGTTTTCTTCTGGTCCTGATCCCACCCACAAAAGGGCAGGAAGCCCTTTGTGCCAGCAGAAGGCAGTGGCTGTGCTGTGGCTCTTGCTGGGCAGCAGCAGGATGGAGGTTCCTTTAAATCCCTGTGATCCTTGTCTCTGGAGTACCAGCTCAGCACCAGCATGGATTGTTTTCCAACAAAGGTGATCAAGTCTGAAAGGTCTGACTGCAGGAGACAAAGCAGAACATTGTCCTCTGTTAGAACTAAGAAAGCTGATTTTTTACTTATTTTATCCTCTCAATTCTGTGGCCACTTTTAGGCTGAAATTTTCTATCCTGGAGGCAGCTGTCATTTATTGGCCTTTCAGGTAATACCAGATTGTGGAAAAAGCCACAGGAAAACTCCCACAATGGAACTGAGCTGGCTGAGGAGGCCAGATTCCCCATCCCTACCCCACTGGTGTTCCTAGAAGAGGTGATTTGCAGTCACTGTTTGGGTTTTGGCAGCAGCCACTGTCTCCAACAGCAGAAGATACTGAAAGGATTCTTTTTTTAAAGACAAATTCCACTGGTGGAGGGTGAGCAGAAGCTCCCTCTCATCTGCTGTGCACCCCAAAGCTGGATTCCATCATCCACCATGGTGGGATTTTTTGGAACATGCTTTTAAGGGGGCTTTATTCTTCACTCAGTGGTGGTATTTCCATGTGCCTTTGTTACCTGATTTGCTCTCCAAGAAAAAGAAGGAGCTAAATTATTTAAAACTGTTATATTAATCAAGTTAGATGGGTTAAAAAAAAATTCTTTAGTACTTCCACTCTCTGTGAGTAGTGTGTATAAGTGGTTAAAATTGTATCCATTTTAAATCTTCTGTAGCTGCTGTAAATTAGACTGTAAAATAAAACCATTTTATATAAATTTGATTTGGTTAGGTTAAAAAAAAGGAATTTGAAAAAATAAGCAGGTATGAAAACATTAGATATTGAGTCCTAATGGCCCTGGTAGGAGCAAGTGGAAAGATTGTACCTTGTAGGTGATTTTCATATCAGTGGAATTTGGAAAATGTTATGTTAATAAAATATTAATGAAATTGAAAAGTGAGCTGCATTTTAATAATGTTTCCTATTGCCACTGGTTGTAGAATTCAAACCCAGCATTGCTTCAAATCTCAGAGTTGCTGGCAGTGAAATGGGAACTTTTGTACTTCATTAGCTGTTTAAATAACAAAGGCTTAGGCAGGAATTAAGGTAGTTCTGGGCTATTATATATTGTCATGTTAAAGTCTGTGGATGAATATTACCTTCTAGCCATGTATATATTCAATGCAGCAAAACAAGAATAAATAATGCAGATCGAGTCCTGGATGTTCCAGATATAAGTGGGGGAAATGACAGAAAAATGTTAATGTAAATACAGGTGTGTTGTAAAAATTAACAGAAAAATATTTGGAGTGAGGCTGGGAGCAGTGAGCAGTAAAATGTCATTTATTGGTGGGTAGGTCAGTGCAGGGCTGCTGGGAAGGCCTCTCCCAAGAGACCTGCAGCTGAGTGCTTGTGCCACTGGAGGGAAACCACAGCACAGCTATGAGCAGTCTCAGGGGCGGTGACACCACGGCTCTGCTCGGGTTTGCTGATGGAAATTATCTGCTGTGGGCTGCAACGATGCTGCCAGATCCAGCAAGGCAGAAGGAAAGAACTTGAGAAGTATTGCAGGGTTGGATCGCCCCACGCGCTTGGAAAGGGGTTGGTTGGGATAAATGTCACGATGCTGTTTATTACCTACAGCTAAAGTAGTTTTAAAGCCGTGCTTTTTCCTGGAGTTGTTCTACTCTGAAGACCGTTCCAGCCTGGGGATGCACTGTTCTGACACAGGGCAGAGAAACAATGCTAAGAATATTTCAGTGCCTTTAAGGGATTCACGGAATGGTTGGGGTTGGAAGGCACCTCTGGAGATCACCCAGTCCAACCCCCCTGGCATGGCAGGGTCAGCTGGAGCAGGGGACATGGGAATGCATCAGGTGGGTTTGGAGTGTCCAGAGAGGGAGACTCCACACCTCTCTGGGCAGCTTTTCCAATGCTCTGCCACCCTCCATGGAAAGCTCTTCCCCAAGCTGAGGTGAAACTTCTTAAGTTTTAGTTTATGGCTGTGCTCCTGATCCTGTTGCTGAGCACCATAAAGAGTCTGTCACCCCCTGGAGATATTTATGTGCATTGATGAGATCCCCTCTCAGCCTTCTCCAGACCAGCCAGGCTCAGCTCCCTCAGTGTCTCCTCACCAGAGATGCTCCAGGCCCTTCATCATCTCTGTGGCCTCTGCTGGATCCTCTCCAGTAGCTCCTTGTCTTTTTTATACTGCGGGGAAAACTTGCTGAGGGTACTTTTATCCCTTCATCCAGGACATTGTACCCCTTTGTCCAGGGAACTCCTTCTCCTCATCTCTTACTCGTAAGTCAGCAAAGGGATGATCTTGCTGAAGAGGTTTACAGTCACTGCCCTTCACTAGCTGAACCCACCCAGAAAAGCTCTGAAACACCCCAGTGTCCCACCAGTAGATCTGCCAGTGCAGATGGGATTGGTTTGGGGTGGGCTTGGGTTTGGTGCTGATTTCTGGTGCAGTGGGAATGGCACTGCAGTGGATCTGGAACCGATCCTGCTCTCAGTGGCTGGGGCAGGACATGGATGCTAATGTGTACTGGAGATGGGAGGACTGGATGAGTTTTGAGTCCCTCTCAACCCAAACCATTCTGTGATTCCATGAGACCTAGAACAGGATCCACAGCAGTCAGGACTGTTCTGTCATCTGGAAACTTGTTGAATTTACAAGAAAGACATACAGGGTCAGTTAATTACAGATGAACAGAAAGTGAAAAAGCTGCTTCAGAAAATTCTGAATTGCTTTAGGTGCTTAGAGGAACTCATGCAAATTACTTAATGCTTGTGGGGGACAAAAACCTATCCTGGACACTCCTTGCTAATTTTTATATGCAAATGACACATGGCTTACTGATCATAAAGGAAGTAGATACTGATTTTTTGATTGCCTCTGCCTTACAGTGCTATGACTAGACCTGGAACATTGTCTGAAATTTTAGTGGTGTGTCATTGAACAAACCTTTCCTGCTGTTTTTTTCCACCACAAAAATGCTGAAAGGACTCACAAAAGAGACCAAAAACAGCAAAACAGAATATTTCATCTGGAAAGAGATGAGCCCTGTCTTTGGCTGGCAAAGTGATTACTGATGAGAAGCACGGGATTTCTTTGCTTTACAGATTTTTCTACGAATTTAACAAGAAACCTTACTTTGCAAGAGTAGTTTTGGAAGGTGGTGCTGTTGGACACCTTGGAGTGTGAAACTGCCATGCCAATATGATGCTGAACAACATTTCTATGCTATCTGCATTGTCAGAGTTAGTACTGAGTTGTTACTTTCTGGTAATCAGGCAGTGACCCATAAACCAGTTCTGGGAGGTTTGTTGGACCAACAAAAGAACAGAGAGAAAAAGATTAATCAAAGGTCATTGCTCCACCAGACTCTGTTTGAGTCTGGGGAAGTTGTCTGGGGAAGCCCTTTCTGTTCCATTAATGTGGTGTTTCACTCTCTAGGAGTGTCCATCTGACACATTTTTGTTGTTACCAGATTCACAACAAAAATAAGTGTTGATGAGGCATTGCAGGGCAGCGAGGAGCTGTGGACTTGGGGTCTCCTGGCACATTGTGTCCATCCCAGCAGGGGCATGGCTGGGACACAGGGACTGCCAGCAGGTGCCATTCGGGATGTGACCTCCTGCTATCCTTTCATACACCCTGTGGGTTCCATGTGAAATCCAGGGATGGAAAACTGAAATTGTGTTTCTGCCTGTGGACAAGGAAACACTCTGGCTCCTGGGTGGTCAAGCCTCAGGCTGAGGGATCCCACTGAAATTCTCCAGCTGGGTGAGCCCAGAGCAGGGCTTTCTACTGGGTCCAGTCTAGTAGTGAGTTTCACCCAAAAAACATCAAGGGGCTATTCCTCACTGCTGCCAAGGCAGGGCTGGAAGATGAGCTGATTAATTACTGAGCTGATACACACTGATGAAGCAAAATCCCGGCAGTCCTCGCTCAGGGATTATGTCAAAATGAATTACAAATCAGGATCCCTTTGGACAACTACAGGGGATTGAGATGAACAAGCAGTAAAATGAAAAACCACTTTGGAGTTGCCTGTGAAAATCAGCCCATCACCTGTTCTGTGTAAAGTGCAAATAAACACTGCCCAGACCCTGCAGTTGGACCATAGTACTGACCCCCCTTGGCTCCTGCTGGAGTCAGAGGATTTCCTTTAACCAAAGTGGGTAGAAACTGATCTTACTGGAAGGAGCTTTGGGTTCCTCCTGGCCATTGGGGTTTCCTTCTCCTTCTGGGTAGTGGAGAATTGGGTTTGATTTTCTTGGTGAATGATGTGTTTAGCTCTTGTAGGTCTGATCTTTGAGAGTTCAGAATAAAGTCCATGAGATTTTCCATCTGCAGCCCCAGTGGCTGGGAGCTGGAGGTGAGAGGTCGAAGGCAGATGCAGAATTGTTAATTCTCTATAGTGATCTGCAGGAGGAGCTGGCTGACAATTCCCAAGGAGAAAAACCTCCACATACTCTCAGGTCCTCACTGTAGTTCCCTCATCCTTGCAGAGACTTGCATTTGCTTTTTAAGCATTTGCTCTGGTTTTGACTGTTCACCAATGTCTGTTCAGAGGGAATCTGGTGAGACAGATCAGGACAAAGTGAGGGAGTCCCGTGTCTTGAAGCAGGCACTAGAACACGCACTCTGCTCCAAAGGCTGTACCTACAAGGCTGAGTTCAGTTTTCATTTGAACCCTTGGGGTCCGAGACTTACGGCACTGTCACCTGCAAGGGATTTAAATGCTGACCTCCTTAGCTGCTGGATGACGTTTTGCCACAAAAGGTACCTGTGTTTAGTGCTACAGTTGGAGTTGGTGTTATCCTCGGTGCTCCTGAAAGGAAAGGGTTGAAGCTGGGAGCCGGCTTTAGCAATGCAGTGCCCAGGCACTGACGATCGGGGCTGTTTCGGCAGGGTCAGTGCTCTCGGAGGGCGCGGCAGTGGGATGGGGGCTGGTCCCGGAGCCCCTGGGCAGAGCCGGAGGGATGCTCCCCGCAGCTCCGGCTTCACTGCCCGCTACCACAGCCAGGATGGGCCCCTCGGGGCTGCCATTGACGGGGCAAACTGTGCCCTCACAGCGAGAGGCAGCTGCTCTTACTGGGAAGTTATTCGGCGTTTACAGCCGGGGAACAGAACGTTCTCAGGGGAATTTCCCTGCCTTTCCCCTTGCCAGAAAATTCCTCGCCAACCCCCTGTAAAACTTTGAGAGCTTTGAAAAACCGTGCGAATCTCACTCGCCTCCTTCCTCCACACAGGTAGACGAACTTCATTGCTCTGAAAACTTCACTTTTAGAGGCAAATGCAGAAACGAGAGTGAAAGCGGGGCTCGGCTGAGGGAGGGCGCCGGGACCCGAAGGCGGAGCCGGTGCTACCGCAGCGGAGGATCGGGAAGGGCTCGGGGGCCGGGATGGGGTCGAGGGGGCCGGGATGAAGCAGCGATGTCACTTCCCCTTGCCCAGGGGGGGATCTTCCCCACGGGCCGGTCTATAAAGGCGCTGCCCGCCGCGGGGAGCGGCGCGGTGCGGAGGTGCGAGGCGGAGGTGCGGTGAGCGGAGCCAGTCCCAGAGGATGGATAGGGGTGGGAGGGAAGGGGAGGAAAGGGAGACCTTGGCTGCTTCCCCACCAGTTCCTGTCCCTTTTCGGCTGCGGTGGGCTGGGGTTGGTTTCCCTCCCACGGCGATTCCACGTGTCTCGGGAGCGCTCAGAGCCTCCCACCCGCAGCCGCTATAAGGCTCCGCTCCGTCCCTGTGCTGGGGAGAGCCGGCATCTCCCTCGGAGGAAGGGCTGACTCAGGAAAGCAGGCGAGGAAACCCAGTCTTTCCCAGCAGCCCTTCCCTATCAGCCTTTACCTATCAGCCCTTCTCTCCATCGCCCTCTGTTTTAACTCTGGCCGGTTGGGTCGAACCTGCTGCTGCAGAGAGGAGCTCGGCCCAGCCAGCATCAGCCTCTGAAGAACCCTCTCTGCCTCCCCAGGTTTCTGATCCAGGCGCTCGGAAGCTCTCGGTGCGATGCCATCCTGCCACGTGCCGAGTGTGAGGCATCCATCCAAGGTAATGGATTTCTGCTTGTCAGGCTGGGCACGTGGGCTTTGAAAAGGAAAGGGAGAATAACCCAGCTCTGGGATTCAGTCCTATCCTGTGCATCTGGGTTTCCAAAAAGTGTTAAAGGTCCTAGGGAGCATGCTTTGTATCTGCTAGTTTGGAAAACTTCCCTTCTGCTTCTTGGTTTGCAAAGGTGTCTATTACTGCAGATGATGGGGAACTGACTGGGGTGAAAGAGTGCGGATCTGCTGGAGATGCTTCAGGTTCTGAATAAGGGCAGCTGGGTTCTGAAGGCATCACAAATGGGTTTGGGAAAGATGCTCTGTCACCTAGGATGGCAAAGGAGGGCAGCAGCTGGTCCTTGGGCTGGGAGCAGCACAGAGAGGGAGAACAATTTCTTGTATCTACAACAATAACAAGTTCTGTAACAGCAGCAGCCGCGTTTGCTGCTCCCGCCTCTGCCTGAGGATGAGCTCAGGACTCTTTGCGCTGTCTTTGCCGTAGTGGATGTTTCCCCCTCTCCTCCTTTTGCTGGCTGAGCTCGCCTGCAATGCCCAGCCCACGTACCAGTGGAAGGATGCTGTGACGAACGAGAGGATCACATGCCAGCAGTGCCCTCCGGGGACCTTCGTGGCACAGCACTGCTCCAGGGACAGACGCACGGCGTGTGAGCCCTGCCCGGATTTGCACTACACTCAGTACTGGAACTACCTGGAGAAGTGCCGGTACTGCAATGTCATCTGCGGGGAGAAGCAGGTGGAGGTGCAGCAGTGCAATGCCACGCACAACCGTGCCTGCCAGTGCCAGCAGGGCTACTACTCCAACATGGAGTTCTGCATCAGGCACTCCGAGTGCCCGCCGGGCTCTGGTGTTGTGAAGCCGGGTAAGTACCACATGGGCACTGGGCACCCTCACAAGGCTCTTGTCACGCCCCAAAAAGCTCTGCTGGAGATAAAAATCACTGATAAATACAGCAACCAAATGCAGCAGTCAATGCTTGCCCATTGCCTGACTTCCTTTTAGCTCTGGTACTGGCACAGTGCCATTCTTGCTGGCGTGCTACTGCTCCTTTTCCAAGGAGGAATTCGGTTGGGTTTTTCCCCAGCTATCACTTTGAAAGCTTTTGAAATCCCCAGCAGCACGCTTTGATGGGATGTGTCAATCCCAGTTACCTGCCTCACCTGCCACAACAGGCAGAGCCAGGTTGTGACTTGGCCATCCCTGGAGCAGCCACTGGCCCTGTTCCACAGCAGGTGGGAAAGTCCAAGCTGCTCCTGATCCTTCATTAGCTCCCTTCTCCTTGCATAGGCAGCCCAGGAGCTGGGAATGCTCATAATCTGGGTTGAAAAAGGTGGTTGATGATGTAAGGGCAGAGGTGGTGAATGTGTGCAGCTCTGGGGACAGTTTTTGTGGTTTTTCACTGAGTAATTTGAGAAGATGTGTTGAAAACATACAGTGGACACGCGTCCAGGTTCCAAAACCACAAGACCAGCTTTGTTTTGACTCCTGAGTCTGAGACTCCACCTCCTTGGGTGATCTAAGTCCCAAGACATTTTAGGGGATTTATTTTTATTATTTGTTGCTTCCCCAGAACAGATTTCTCTGGCCCTTTAGTTGCTCTGAATATGTGGAAACTCATCAATCACTGAGGTCCAGGCTCTGCCTGGAAACCACAGCAGGGGACAGCAAACCAGTGTGGGCAGCACCAGAAATCCCAGCAACATCCTGCTTCACACTTTGAAGTGGGGAGGCTTTTGAAATATGAAGGCTTTTGAAGCACGGAGTCTTTTGAAGTCCTTCCGTGTATGGCATGTAAGAGCTCCAGGCTCATCGGCCAGAGAGAAAATATTTGTTGTCTTCAGCTGATGTTTATGATTGAGATTTGGGGTTTAATTTTCTATAGCACATGACAAAATGCAGTAACACAGCAAAGGGCAAAGAAGATCTCCAAGCATTACAGGGAAGCACTTTGAAATTAAACATTAAATTTGTCTGGAGGGTTGGCTTTGGGATGGAGGAGCCATGCAGCAAGCTGGGTATTTGATGAGAAGCTGGTGGTGGTTTTTGTTTGTTTGTTTGTTATTATTATTATTATTATTATTATTATTATTATTATTATTAATTGTTTGCAAAGGCTTCTTGTGTGGGGAGGATTGCAACCCAGCCCAGCTACCTGAACATCACAGCAAGGACTGAGTGTCCAGTGTGGTGGGCAGAGCCCTGGACCTGCCAGTGCTGGTGTTTGGATGGGGAAGGTGTGGACTGGGGGCCATAGGCAGAGTTTGCTGCTGTTTGGATTGGATGAGGGCTTTGATATGTGTGCAGTCCCCCTGGGCAGATCAACTTCTTTGGGATTTCCCATTTGCAAATAGTGGCTCCAGTGCTGGGGGTTACAGCTGGGCCTTAGAATCATGGAATAGTCAGGGCTGGGAGGGCCCTGAAAGATCAGACTTCTGGGAATGCCTAAAGGTGGCAACAATCTAGAAACTGCTTGTAATTTGATTCCGGAAAATGAGGTGAAAGGGGTGGGAAATCTGCCCCCAGAGCCTTTCCCTCTGCTCCCAAGGAACAGGAATGTTGCTTGGTTCTATCCTGCCTGCCTTCATCCCTGTGACACAATGGAAGCGCTGGCCTGGAGCCAGGGAGAGCAGTGACAGTGCAGCCAAGGACAGCTGAGCCTTCACCTCCACTGAGACTTTTACTTTCGCTTGGTCGGGAGCCTCTGGCTCTGGGACTAAGGGTTCTGGGAAATAAAGGGCTGGTGTAGCAGCTCAGCCACCTGCCTGGCTGCTGGCTCCTGAGAGGTGGCCTTTTAATAGTAGATGAGATGTCCTTTTGTTGTCCTCTCATGTCTGAGGGCTCTGACAATTTATAAGCACAGGCTTGGGAGAAGGTTGGGGGAAGCACTGCTGTTTGCCCTGCGTGAGGACATGTGATTTCTAGGGGAGCTGCTGGCAGTGATCATTCCCAAAACATGACTCTCATGCTCAAATGGTGTCTGGCATCATCCCCAGCTGTTGCTTCTGCTCCTGTGCCAGCTTATCACCTGATGGTCTTGTTGTCTCCCCATGTACAGGTTCCCCCTTTGAGGACACCCAGTGTCATGACTGCCCCCACGGCTTCTTCTCCTCCAACTACAGCACCAACCCATGCCAGCCACACCAGCACTGTGAGCAGCAGGGGAAGGTGACCAACGTGCAGGGCAACAAGTACCACGACACTCTCTGCACATCCTGCAGGTTGGGGAGAGGCAACAGCACACAGGGGTCAGGTGAGCCACAGCACAGCATGCCAGGACTGATGCTGCCAGGGTGAGGGCAAACTTCCTTCTGACTTTATCTTACTTAGATGCAAAAAGTGGTGAAATGGCTTGTAAAAGCAAGAAGTAATCCATAATGAGTAACAGTTATGGATAAGATAGTCTGTCTCCCTTCATCTCCTTCCACTGTCAGTCCCATAGAGCAAGGACAGGGTGCTGGGCTTAAGCAACAGTCACTGTGAGGTGAGAACAAAAAGCTGACAGTGAAATCCTGGTGGATCTTACCAGGGACAACTGGGAGTGCTGGGATGGATATTTTTTTGGCAGCTGAGGCACCCAGCTTGGTTCCTGCACTCTGTTTTCCCGGTTCCACCTGTTTTCTGGAAGCTTTTATGGCAGCCACAGCCTGGTCCCATGCAGGTTAAGTGGAGCAGAGCCCAAGGTTCATCAGAGCTGAGTGTGGGGTGGATTTTGACCTGTCAGGTGTAAAAGTGGAGATGTGGTGTCAACCACGTCACCATGGTGGTGCAGATGTAGTGCTGAGCTGTGGCAGAGGTGGAAGCTTGAGCAAGAACAGCCAATGGGCACAGATCAGAAAATCCCCAAATCCCGGGTTGGAAGGGACCTCAAGGACCATCTGGTTCAATTTTTCTTGGCAAAAGACAGGAGAGAGGTACAGGGCAGAAAAAAGGCTCTGTTCCAAGGGTGCTTTGTAACATGCTCCCTCCCTAGGTGAGAGGGTGAGAAAGGGACTGAAAAACCATCTGAAGGGCCCCCAAACTCATCCCAAGGGCCTGATGTCACTTGAGGTGAGGCTGGAAGCTATTTGGAACCACCTGCTCCACCCTGAGGATCCAGACATGGGAAACAAATTTCATGTGACTGCTCTGGATGGCAGTGTTCCTTCACCCTTAAGCTTCTAAAAATAAAATCAGTCATAAAGCTATAGAACAGCCCAGTCTGGGAGGGACTTTGAAAATTTATCTGGTCCAACCTTTCATGGGAAAATGAGCTTGGATGAGATTATCCAGTGCCATGTCCTGAAAATCTGAAAAGCAATGGGGACCTCACCACATCTAGAGGAGGTTGTTCTGGTGTGAAAAAATGTCATTCTTTCATCGGGATGAAGCTTGTTAGAAAAGCTTTAATAAAACTCACCCACAGGGTGGTCAGGCACTGGAACAGGCTCTCCAGGGAAGTGGTCATGGCCAAAGCTGTCAGGCATGTTGTAGGAGTTTTGGGTGGTCTGTGCAGAGTCAGGACTTGGACTCAATGAAGGGACTTGTGGGTTCCTTCCAGCTCAGGACATCCCATGACTCTAAAAGATTTTCCTCTGTGGTGAGGGAATGTGGAGGCTTCCCCCTCACCAGCTCTCACCTTTCTATCCTCTCCAGGCACCACCAGCACAGAAATTTCTCCTTACAAAGCCTGACTCACACCATGAGTTCCCTACCAGAAGTGTGATCCTGACACCCAGACTGGAAAGCTCTGTCACCAGTGGGATGAAGTCCCGGGGTGGGGGATGGCCAGGTCAGAGCAGTGTCAGTAGCACGTGCATCAAGCACCAGCCCCCGCAGCCAGACCAGCCCTTTGCAGATATTTTTAGAGAGAGGACGCCTCAGAAAAGGGAGCTAAAGGGCTTTTTAAACTCCAGTTTATTATGATCCCTCTCAGGAGGCACACAGGGACCTGCTCATTGTAAACCCAAGCCTGCTGAAGAGGCAGACCCTGAGCAGTGGAGCTCAACCCACCCCACTATAACCAGTGAAACCATTCCCAGTTTTCAATGACATGAAACTGGGCTAATCTCTCCCTGATTGAGTAATTATTTGGCCTTGGCCTCTTGAAAATTCTTTCTGTTTTCATTCCTTATGCTGGATCCACTCCAGCAGCTTCCACCAGCTGGGAGACCAGATCTGTCCCATCCCAGCACCCTTGGGGCTGTCCTTAGGGCTGGTCCTGTTACAAGATTTACAAAACTGTGTGGGAAAACAGGAACTTTCAGGGAAAAGAATGTGTAAATACTTACTGCAATTACTTCAGATTTGTCTGGGCTTTTTGTCTCTTCCCTGATGGGGAGTAGCATGGAATAGATACATTGACTTTCCTCAGAATTTTTATACCTTATTTTCCAACTGCCCCATGTAGGGTGTGTCGCTGATAGCAAGTTCAGCCTTTCACTAGACCAGGTTGTTCCAAGGTCCATCCAACCAGGCACTTTCAGGCCTGGGGCATTCACCGCCTCCCTGGGCAGATGTCCCACAGAGAGCCTTGCCAGGCCTGTGCCCTGCTCTCCTGTGTCCCTTTAACCTCTGGGCTGTTTTCCCCCAGCAGCAGCAGAAGATGAAGACTGTGAACAAGCCATGATAGACTTTGTGGTGTATCAGAACATCCCCATCAAGAAGCTGAAGCGCCTGCAGCAGATCCTGGAGCACTCACCAAAGAAGCAGGCACCATGGACCAGGGCAGCCATCCAGGAGAAATTCCGGGCTTTCCTCACTCACAAGAGGGAGGAGGACTCTGAAGTCACCAAGGAGCTGCTGGATGCGCTGCGCACGGTCAAGCTCCATTCCATCGAGGAGAAGGTCCGCAAGCGCTTCCAGCTGCCCTGAGAGCATGAACTGGACTTTTTGAGTGCTCTTTGTTTTGGTTTTTATCTTCTGAGGCTTCATTAATTTATTCATCTTTCCAAACATAACTTGAAAAACAGCATGAGAGATGAGTGATGGAGTGGCACCGTGCCATGGCAGTGACTACGTGTCACTGCTGATGGATGGGATGGGATGGGATGGGATGGGATGGGATGGGATGGGATGGGATGGGATGGGATGGGATGGGATGTGTGAGCAGCAGCATTCCTTGCTAGTGGCTAGGGCAACTCCTAGGAGATCACCAGGTATTGGCCACTGATATTCCAGCCCTCAGCAAGGGTCAATATTTAATCAGAAGAAAACCTGCATCCAGGGTCATTATTTCTGGGGAAGAACATGGTCCCCTTTATAGAAAACTGGTTGGCTTGGTTTTAAACCATGTAAGTTTGGGTTTGTTGGGACTTTTAGTCATTTAACAGTATTTCCCACAGAGTTTTTGCTTGCATTTCTTTATCATGCTTTTGTTTGAGAAGAGTTTGCTGCAGAGGCACAGGAAGGGGGAGGATGCCCCAAACTCACTGGTGCAGCTGGCTTGAAATTTATTTCTTAACTACCTGTTTTTATACCATGTGTGAAAGATGTTTTCTAAAGAGAGAAAACAAAGAACTTATTTTATCATACAACTCTCTGTCACCAGAGTCCTTTCCTAGTCTGACTTGGAGGTGGTGTTGGGAGTCCCACACTGTCATATCTGACCCTGCTTACCTTTGTCTGTTTCTCCATGTGCTTTTCCACATATTGGCATCCCTACCCATGGAAGGGCATTGGAACAAATGAAGATCCCTTCCAATCCAAACCATTCAGAGATTCTGTGATCACGCACCCCCAGCCACCCCCCTGAGCCCATCCCCGTGAGCCACGGCGAGGCTGTGTGCCACTGGGATGCAGACAGTTTGCCATGGGATTTATAGCCAGACATACTCATGTTGCTCGGGTCAGCCCAACCATGTACCCCTGAGCCCCAGCTCTGTTCCCAAACTTGACTGTGTGCTCAGTCAGCCAAGAGCTGGGCTTGGGGCAGTTGTGCTGACTGCAGGAGGTTTTTTTAAACAGATGTTGCTTAGGGAAGTCAATAACAGTGACTCCCTCAGGCATTTTCCAGCCTGTAGCAATGATAATGCAGAGCTACATTTTATGCCGTGAATGAGTTTGACTTTTTATAACTTTTTATAGTGCAGCAAATGCCGGGAATAGTTTGTGGTTCAGAAGATGATGTTTTCCCTCCGCTCAGAGCTGTTTAAAGCTCTCTGAAGCGAGTGCTATTTGAAAGTACCCCCACACTTCTCCTGTGCAAGGAAGCTGCAGGGGGAAGAAGGGCATTTTACCCTCCCCTCACTGCCCACAGACATGTCCTGGGCTCTTCCTGCTGCAGGGGCAAGTTAATTCATGGCAATCTGGATGACAGGGGATGATCCCAAGGGGCAGTGCTTGCCTCTTCACTGTTCCAGAACTCGGGGGGTCCCTGGATGTCTGCTCACACCTGCCTGGCACCACAGGCTTGAACTGAGGATCCCAGGCTTGAACTGGGCTCCCAGACTTGCAACACCTCACCCCAGTTTTGGGCTCTGGGGATGAAGCACCTCAGCAATGCTGGCATTGTCCTGGGTCAGTTCAGCCAGGGAAGAAGAGAAGCAAATGGTTGAAAAGCAGCTAAGGGGAGCACTCTCCACTCTGCATTGAGCCTGGGCTGATCCTGGGAATCCCCTCAGTCCTGGCAATCTCCTCGAAGCTTTGTCAAGCCTGGCCTTGAAATCCTGCCAAGGAGCTTCACAAGGGACTAGAACTCCTTTTGCCAATGCTCAGTTTTTACCATGTCTGATCTCTGCTCTTCCAAGCTGTTTTATCCCAGTGGGATGCAGCTCAGTCCCTGAGCATCACTTACTCCAAGTCCCTTGGCAGGAACCAAGTGCTGCTGGCACGGTCCAAGAACAGCTGGGACAGGAGACGAAGAGGGTTTCCACCAGAGCACTGTGAGAACTGAAGCACAGCTACAGCACTTTGCTCCAAGGCAGAGTGCAAGGCAGGACACCCAGTGCTGATGGCTTAAAGGCTGGAGCAGCTGGAGCCTCTGGTGTTGGCTGCAGCTCCTTGAGGGATTCCCATCCTGCTGCATTGCAGTTATCCTGACTCAGCATTTGGAGTCCTTGGTCTGAAGTGGAACAGTAATGGAGAGCTGTTAATGCAGGAACTGCCACACCATCCTGGCTTCTTCAAATATATATTTACCATGGGAGTTGAGAGGGAGGGAGAACAGGAATATTATAGACAAGAAGCCGGATGCTGGTTTAGCTGTTTAGTTGGGTGATGTTTGCAGAGAAAAATATGCCTTTTCTGTGTATTTCTTTTTGGTGATAAAGAACCTCAGTGCTGAGGTGGAAGTCCCTGTAGGGCCTGGTGGCTTAGCTCAAGGAACACTTCATATTGTCCTTGGAGCTTCCTGCCCTTCTCACCAGGGAGAAAAACCTGGGATGTCTGCTAGAGGCCTCCAGCAGTTGTACAGTGAGACCCAAGGAGTCAGCTCTGTTCCCTGGGCTTCTGGGTGAGCTGTGGCTCTTCTGGTGGTGTCTCATGGGCAGGGGCTCAGTGAAGACCCAGGTCCAATTAGGTGCTGGCAGAAGTGGAAGCAGAGCAGTTGTGGTCCAGCTGTGCACATTTATTTAGAGTGCTCCATCCACCTGGACACCAGTCAGCACAGATCCTTTGTCCTTTCAGACAGAGCGGTTGCAGCAGATGCTTTGACAGGCTTGCTCTCTCGCAGAGGTTTGCCAGAGTTTATGTCCCACTGCTGTAACTCTGAGGGTCCCTACCCATGTGCAGGTGTGGCAGGGCAAGGAGAGCTGCCAGCTCCTCCACATCCTGTCAAGAATGCCTTGCTGATCCCTGTGGCCCTGCCAGCACTGAATGAGGGTCCACCATGTCCAGCCCTCCTTGGGACACCATGGCTGGAACCCTTGTGCCTTGGCAGGTTGCAGTGGAGACCACAGAGCTCAGCTTGGTGAAGCTGGAGAGGGGGATTAAATAATGAGATGGGCCAGCCTGTGTCAGAGAGCTCTGCAGTCACTGCCAGGTGTCTCCTGCCACCAGCCACTGCAGCACTGAGGGGCTGGCAGGGGATGATGCCCTGTGCCACCAGCAGCTCCTCAGCTTAAGTGCCACCAGCCTGACTTACTCTGCCAGGGTATCTCCTGAGCGCTCACATGTTATTGTGTTCTGTTCAGGGTATTTGGAGCCTCTCCTCAGGTCTCCCCCCAGCCCTGATCCCCTCGTTGCCAAGTTACCTGGAACTTCTGTGCAGACAATTTTCTTCTCACATGGGCTCGTAGGCAGGGTGACTGAGGAGGACCTTTCTGGTAAATATTAACCTTTATAAGGGTGGCCGAACACTCCAGTACATGAGTCTTGCTGGGCTTCCAGGAAACAGGCTTTGCTGGAAAAGCTGGGATGAGCACTGCATGGTACCAGCCCCAGCATTCCCCACCTCTGCTTCCACTGCCTGGCACCCAAACCACAACAAGCACTCTCAAACCACCTGTGGCCTGATCACGAGTTATTTCACCTTTTCAGCTAATTGACATTAAGAGGATAAAAACCCCTGTTGGTTTTCCCTGAAGTTTCCAAAGCCGGGAGAGAGAAGAGGAAGAGTTGGCAGTGTGAGCTTTTTCCTGATGGTTTAAAAGACTCTTTCCTCATAAACTGTGGCAGAGGAGAGCACATGGTAACATCCAAATGCAGTGCTATCCCAGGATGACTCAGATATTTAGTACACAGAAAATAAATTTTCAAATGCTACAAGAACTGCATAAAAGGCCAAGCCCACACTGTTCATGTCATGCTTCCCCCTGCTGTTAAATGCAGGGGAATCTGCTTAAACCCAGATAGAATCCCACAAAACCACTGGTTGGTCTAAAGTGCTGAGGGGGGTTAGGTTGGTGCCATGGGCTCCTTGGCCACCTGTTACCACAGCCAGGTGTGGCAATGACTCAGGCTCATGGTGATGCCCCAAACCCCAGAGCACTAGCAGCAGGAGCTGACGTGCTCCCAACCTGCTCATTGCAGGAGCAGTTGGGACATGTCCCTCTTCATCCAAGGAGAGCACTGTGGGTGCTGGCCCAGCTGCAAAATTTGGAATGGGCTCAGGGAATAACTAACATTGAGTTAGAAGAAGTCAGAGGGAGTTTTTTCTAGTGAGGTCACACATAGCTGGCTCATGCCTTGACTTCTACTGATAGAGGAAACCAACAGGGGGAATTTTTGAGGTGTGCAGAGAGATGCAGAGAGGATGAAACCAGTTGAAATGCATCTTGTCGAAACAGCCTGCAGCCCTCTTGGCCCTGAGGCTGCCACCCTGGCATACACAAGACAGGTAAATTCATTCTCCTGCCTGCAGATTTTGCCACTCTCCCCTGTTGCTCAGCAGCTGACAGTGGGCTGAGTTCTCCAGGCTCTGTGGGAGAGGACTAAGGGAGTGCTAACACACACCAAACTTGTTTGCATTCGCCCATCACTATTTCAGAGGTGCCAATTTTACCCTATTTTGAAGCACACTTCTATTTTTCTCCTGATAGTAGTGTTTTCCCTTCTGGCTGTAATGCCATGTGATGTTCCCTGCTGGAATTCATCCCTCACAGCAGTCACCCAAAAGTGGGACCAAATTTCCTGGTGCCAGCGCCACAGGAAGACAGTGCCAGCCCTGTTGGAGAAGCAGAGGTGAGCCTGAGGAAGGCAATCCTGTCCTAGAGCAGGAGCAGAGAGGGCTGAGATGTGCAGGGCAGCTCAGCCTGTGGGGCAGAGAATGTGGATGTCAGGAGGTCTCACCTGATTCCCTGCCCTCACTTCTACCCCTCCTCAATTTATAATTTTTGTTTCTTTCTGTGTTCAAGGAGCTTCCTAAGAGTGGGAAGTCTCCTAAAGTGAGCGGCAGAAGGCAGAGCAGGTGACCTGACTCAAATAGGGCCAGGGGGACACAGGGGAACTGAGGGGTGAGGACCAGGGAGCCCCATGATGAATTAGTGTTGCTTTGGCCAGGTGAGGAGATGGATCAGGTTTTCTTGGGCTGAATGGGGCTCATACCATGGATCTGCATCTAGAGCTGGGTGAAACTCTGCCTCCTGAGCACATACCATACATTTTTTAATGGAAAGAGAATTTTTGCCTCACACTGACCAAAACCAGAATCTGACTGATAAATCCTTCCAATGAAACTATGAAAACCTCAGTGAAAAACACTGATAAAAGGAAACAGTTTGATTTGTCAATACAGTCCTATTAAAGAAGCTAAAACACATTCTGGTGGCCTGATGACCCTACAAGCATTGCTGGAGGGTCACCTTAGAGCTGTGAGGAGGGTCAGTTTAGAGAGGTGTCTGGTTTTGAGATGCAGGAGGGGCTGGTGGTGGGGTGGGAGGGTCACTCCCTGCCCTCACCTCACTGTCCCACTGCCTGTGTTGGTCCCCAAAGGGCCTTTCTGTTCCCCCTGTAAAATGCCAGACTTGGAACTAGATGATCTTAACAGTCCATTCAAGCTCAAATTGTTCTGTGATTCTGTGAATCAGAATCCGATCTGATTCTCATCTTTCCAGGTTCCACATTCCAAAGGTGTTGGGATATCTTTGGACTAAATCACCTCCCAAAAAAGCAAATGCTGCCTGCTGCTAAGTTGAGAACAGATGACAGTAACTTTTATCACCATCTCCTCAAGTAAATTCAATTATTCAAGAATATTTAGTGCTCAACAGACTTGTTCAGGCAATACTGTAGTGCTGAGTCAACCATTTAAAAGGCAGCTAAAGAATTACTAATAAAAAATTGTCTTTTTAAACAAAAACTTGGGTTTTCTTTCTTGTGGTAGTTACAGAGCACAGTGCTGTAGTTCTCACTTCTTACTAGAGTTTGCTTCCAAACAAATGTCGGAACACCACTTGTTTTTCACAGCACAGCTTGGTCTTGACCTGAGAGGCTTAAAGGGTCACCTAGAGTGGCAGCACCAGCCTTTGCTCTCTGGTGACCAGGGACAGGACCTGAGGGAACAGCTGGAGCTCTGTCAAGGGAGGCTTAGATGAGATGTTGGGAAAAGATCTTTCTCCCAGAGGGTGGCTGGGCATTAGAACAGGCTCCCCAGGGCAGTGGTCACTGCCCAAAGCCTGAACCACAGCTCAAAGACCATTTGGACAATGCTCTCAGGCTCATGGTGGGATTTTGGTATGTCCTGTGTGGGGCTGGGAATTGGGCTCGATGATCTTTGTAGGTCCCTTCCAACTCAGGATATTCTGTGGTTCTGTTTGGTCAGACATTGTTTGGCTCCCCTCACCTTGCCCACAACATACTTGGGCTCTAATGATCAGGTCTGGGCACTGCCTCCTCTTAGCTGAATAAAATTAGAATATATTAATAAACCTTCCTGTGCCCTTTAACTTAAAAGCTTTCTCAGTAACAAAGCCATGGCCACAACTACAATAACCATACACAACACTCCCCGTTTAGAAACATGAACCCTTGACGTGTTATTGTCTGAGTCAACAGGAGTCTTCCCTCAGCAACTCTTTGTTTACCCATGAAAAACAATTATAATTACACAATGTTTTGGGAAAGAGGGCAGAAAACCTGCAGCGTCCACGTCATTAAGCAGTATTGGGGATCCCAGACCTCATAGTGCCACATGGATGTGAGGAGAATCGAGGTCTCTGTTGCGGTGTCCTTTGTCACTGCTCACCCAAGCATCACCCTGGGCCATCCAGTGCATCAGGATCCTGTGCTTGGTCTGAACATGGAGTAGCTCCAGCAGTTGGTGACTTAGCTGTAACATAGGAAGCTGTGAGACTTGATCATTTTCCTATGGAAACACATGGAATGACAGCTTCCCAGCTATCACTGTGAGGACACGAGCTCAGCGAAGATGTGTGCTGAGTGGTCAGTGCTGTTGAGCCTCAGGCATGTGGATTTTGGGTGGTTTTCAGTGGGAAGTGTAAGGTGCACCACATAAAGAGTCCAGATTGGCTTCAGGGACTTGATCCAATGTGCTTGCTCAGCCTCGGTCAGATCACACAAATGCCCTGCTGCTGATTTCTATTCCTGTCTCTCTCTACTTCCTTGTGTGATACTGCATCTTGGCAGGTGATTTATTTGACTTCTTTTGATCTTCCCAGAAGCTAAGATTAGAGCTCATTAGCTGGGAAACTTGGGAAATAAGAATAGGAGTATACATTTCCCTCTCCATGACTCTGAACCTGAAGGGAAAAATCAGCTCTGAGAATATCAACCCCAAGTTCTCCTTTCACCCAGTTTCATGTATTGTGTGCTGCCATGTCATGGAGGAACAACCTTGCCTGTGATTCAGCACCTTTTGTCTGCAGAGATCCCCTGCCCTTTGATACATCACATGTACTCACAGGGTACTTACTAGTCTTTCACAGCTTGTGGTGTGAGCTATCCCATGATCCTGCCTCTTCTCATAGCATGAAAATGAGCTGTCAAAAATTCCACCATGCTGAGGATGTGGGTACAGCCCTGGGAGAGAGAGATGGCAATCCTTGCCATGTGGGATTGGTTGTTTTTCCTTCAGTTGTCTTTTCCCAGAAGGCCACAGCTGCCTTTGCCTCCCACTGCTGTCCCTGCAGGGCAAATCCCTGCTGGTGGTCAGTACTGGGGGTTTAATTTCATTCACTGGTGTAACTGCCAACATCTCAGAAATAAGCCTTGTTTGTGTCAGAGGAACAAAATCTTTCAACAGGGCAGGATACACCTCAGTATCCCCAAGGTCCTCTTGCTCCCCTGGCAGAATAGCCCATCTGAAAGCCCTTGGTCATAAAACCCAGCAAAAGCTCAGCATGGAGTTGAACTCAATGATCCTTGCTGGTGGTGCCAAACTCAGGATACTTAATGATTCTCTGAAGTACTGAGCTGCCCATACATTCCTTTGCCTGTTACTGTTACAGGCAGTGAGGAGGTGCTGTGCCTAACACCAGCTTCTGGGAACAGCAAATTCTTTATTCCTCCTTATGACTGCCTTATGGAACAGTTCTATTCTTTGTGGAAATCTGACTCAAAAAAGAAAAAAATCTAATTAAAATCTCCACTGAAATGGTATCAGGTTCTCTGACTTCTGAGAACTGGCAGAGGAATTCCTGGCTATGAACTGCAGAAACAATTCCAGAGGTTTCTGTTTCAGGAAAGCACTTAAGAATACACTTAATTTTACAGTGAATTTAATTTGCCCTCAGAGAAGTGCTTCTGGTATGTGCTTAATACAGATGACTTAAGGTTAGATGGGGTCAAAGGCTTGGCTAGAGGCCAAATGTTTAGCATGAAATGCGTTCAGCTGAAGGATATACTCTTCAAACGATGGAGAATCACAGAATCCCATGTTGGGAGTGACCTTAAGGATCATCTAGTCCAACCTTTCTTGGCAAAAGCATAGCCTAGACAAGATGGGCCAAGCACAAAAAGAAGTTAAAACTCATGAACTAGCATTATTAGTGAGAATACTACGTATTGGTCCAGCATGGGTTTTGTTTCAAGGAGAGGATCCTGTGTGTTCCTAAGTGGATGTATGCACAGCCTCACCTTCACTGCTACACCTTGGGTAACATGTGGGAAAGGTGGGACTGCACAGACACCCTCAGGAAAGATGTGAGGAATGTGGTATTTAAGAGGACACTCATAACAACATGGAAAATTTGAAACTCATTTGGCATCAACAACTTTAAGGAAGAAGTGCAACCAAGAAGGCATGAGGAGATTCCTGCCTCCTGATTTTGTGTTTAAAAAGAATGTCAGGCAGAATTCCAGCACTGTGTAGTTAATTGCCAATGTTCCTCCTCTCCTTGCTTCCAGTTGACGAGCAGCTCATTTATGAAAAACATTTTTCCCTGGTGCTCTTGCATACTGTGCTGCCCATGTTTTCTGCACCAGATCTGTGTTATTTTCCATGAGGTCTGATTCTTTTTAATACTAGTTTGTTGCTTTACCAGGAAATTTAAGCATCACTCCCTTCTGATGTAATGGGTAAAGGCTTGTGATTGGATATAAATTGTGCAGATGAATTTATTTGAGAGCAGACACTGCTGAGAGCTGGGACTAGATCCGCATGAATGCAGTTTGGGAATAAAATAAGCTTGACTGTGTGTAAAGAACTTAATGGAAAGCCCCCAGGAATTGTCATGGAAGCTGGTTTTACCAGAGGAGCAGAAAAACAACTCCCTTAGGGATTGCAGAAGCACAAAGAACAAAACCCAAGGGTAAAGTTGCAGGAAATGCCCAAGGTCAAGTCAACAGTAACTGTTGTTATCCACCAGGAATGTTTTATGTGGGATTTCCAAGTGGCATAAAATTACAGTTTAAAAAGCACCTGCTCAAGTTTCTCCAGTATCCTTTCTAAGAGCTCAGCAGAGGAGAAAGGCTCTTGCACCTCACCACTGCCTCTTCTCTCTCAAGAGAGAAATTTCAGGCAAATTTGAGTAGAAAACTGTGCAAGGAGGGAAATTTGAGAGGTCACCCAGCCTAGAACCTGTATGCATGGCAGGGGCAATTCAGCCTGTCTTCATTAATTGTTCAAATTGGCTTTGGGGAATCTATAGACAAATAGGAATCTGAAAACAACCCCAAAGACAAACTGAGCCTGTGGTGCTGCTTTGGGTAAAAGCTGAGGAGCAGCAGCAGAGCTGGACATGGAGGCAGAATCTGCTGTCCTTCACGTGTGGACACTGCTGGCTGTGGCTGCCAGGAATTACCATCTACATTAATCAGATGTTTTGATTTAAAGGGCTATTTGTCAAGTGCAGTGACAGTACCACTCTGCCTTTCTCTAGAAGTTCTCTCCTTGACAGCACTTGCCAGGAGACACATCCCAGGATACTGTTAAAAATCCAGTGAAGTGCCTAGATCAATTCAGAACCCTCCAGAAGTACTTTTAAGGCAGGTTTCTACCTGAGCCTTACATTTCCAAATCTGTACTAGTAGGTCAGATTCAGTTAATCAAGAACACCTCTGGAAATCATGACTAACTCAACAATCTCATACACAGCTAAAACATCACTGCTGAAGACTCATTCAAGATTGTGATCTGTATTGTAACAGCAGATTTTTTCCCTAAACAAACTCCTGGATTTGCCGGATGTGTCAGCAGTACACAAGCAGGACGATAAGGAAGAAAAGACTAAAAATAGCTCAGTTAGCAATAAAACCATCCCACAGCTCTGGGTATTAAGTCCACTTCTTGATGATGGCTTGATTTCAGTTCAGCAGAGTAGGAAGGATGGCTGGGAGCACAGACTCTGGAGTGTCTATCTGCTCCACTTTCTGAGACAGATGTTAGCAACCAGAGACTGGACTAAGATGCTGGACTTACTCCGAATCTGAGTCTGATTTGTCTTGGCATTTTCCATGGTTCTGTGGGACAGAACGTCACGGGAAGTGGGATGAGCTCTGACCTCAGCAGCACTGCAACACAGACCCGCAGCGCACACGTCACCGCTGCCCTGCATGAGCGCGGGATGGGATTAGGTCAGACCAGCCAAAAGTGCTGTAATTCAGTCACTCTGTGTCCTTCCAGAGTTCCAAAGGAAGATGGAATTGTGGAATTGCCAGCACACAGGCAGCACTAGGACTCACTGGGATTCTAAATGCTGTAGAAGTGGCTTTTCAGCTCCTGCCTGCTGCTGCTACTAGTTATTGAATGTTTGCATAGGAAATTCCAGATGGGTGAGAGCAATGTAATCATCTGCCAATGCTCAAATAAGGCAAGTGAGATTCTCTGCTGAAGTTACTGAACTCTTACCTTTATCTCATGGACAGCATGCCAAACAAAACAGGGATTGCAAAGTGCAGATGATCAATCTGTTTCCTCTTGGGAAGATAAAGAGGCTCTTTAGCCAATTTCATTGCTGTGAACAGGCATGGGCAAAACAGGTCCAATGAAAATGTATCAAAAATTTGGAAAACTGACTAAATTTGAACTATGAATTCAGAAACATTCTTGCTTTGTTTGAGGTCTGGTGGGGGGGTTTTCTTGAAACAAGAAAAACATTTCAAATAAGTCTGTGCTTCCTGTAAGTATAAAATGTGACAAATCATTAAATTTCTGATCAAAATATTAAAAAATGTACCATCTGCTGGGATACTGTTGTGGAAGGTCACTTTGAATTAGAGTGAACTTTACACTGGTGGTTTCAGAGAAATCCTCTCTGATTTGTTGTGGCTAAAGCACACTCATACATACCTATCCCAGCTTGGGCATGTCCCTGGGAAAAGGACTCTCCCATGACTGAGAACTTGGAATCCTGAGGTCAAAACATTGGCTTTAAGACCCCCTGCTGATATGGACAACAAAGCAGTCTGTGTCTAGAAACTGTTTTGTCCTTTCTGGTTTCCAAGGGAAAAAAAGAGCAAGAAACCTGAAAATAGTATGTGGAAATCTTGGAAAACCCCTTGTGTCCCAAAGAATAGATATTTCAAGCTACTTGACTAGAGTGTTTTGACTTCCAGCAAGCTACTTTTGTTCATTAGTTACTGTTTTACATCTTCAGTTTGATTGTTAGTACCAACTCTGCCAACCAAAACATCCAGGGCCACAAAGTCACCTTGAAAACACTCAGCCTTTCCAAGTGTTTTCAAGAGCCCAGTGAGAGAGATGCTCCTGATAATCGACGGCCATTGGTTCTCCAAAACTTCAGTACTCCTGAAAATCTCAGCCCTGCATCACATGCAGCACCCAACAAAAGTGCCACTTGTTACAGTGGGTGAGTGATTTCCTCCACATTCACAGAACACACAAGAAAAAAAGACTGGGTCACTAGGTCTGAAGGAGCCTTACTTCTCTTGCTGAGAAGCAAAGATTCTGCTCTTCAGTTTGCAATTATTTGCACTAGCTTTATTAACTGAATAACACAGCCCAGCTGCCTTTGTGCTTTGACCCAATTGTGAGAATATGAATTATGTTCTCTCTCAAAAAACAACTGCAGTGACTTCCATGCAGAAAATTTAGCAGAAAATTCTTTGACAGATTCCAGCTAAGAGACTTTAAATGAATACTACGGACTGGCTCAAGTACAGCTGGAATAGTGGTCCCTTCATTATGTCAGTAAACAGAACGTTCACCAGTGCCAGGAGTAAATAAAACAGCAGAGGAGCAACACCCATTGCCAAACCACCATGAAATTCATGTAAAAACTCATTTTCAGGGAAATGACAGTGATATGTGAGCAGATCTAGCTGAGTAGGCAATGTAAGCACTGAGTACTGCTCATCTTTTGAGTGCTGCCTCTCTGTTTTTGCCTACATTTGAAAAAAAAAAATACTAAGGGCTGAGTACTGCTATTCCCAAATACCATTGTTTCAGCCAGGGAAGTTCTAAGAAGTAGGAAGCTTTATTGCATACCGATTTCTCCCTGCCTAGAAGTTGTTTTCAGCTTAGAAAGATCACAGAGAGGGCCTTGATTCACTCCAGTTACAGAAGATCCCAACTACTCTCAGGATTAAATAGAATGCACAGAGAGACTGGCAGTCAGAGCAAGGCAGTGCTTCTGGAATCTGTGTCCTGGTAGGAATATCCATTTCAACCAGCACAGTGGGATTTTTCATGAGGTCTTTTCCAGCCTCAACGATTCCACAATCCAATGACCACTGTGCAGTTGCTGGTTTCCACATCTGCTTTTACCACAGGTCAAAGTTACAAGTCAAAACCCCAAGTGAAAATCAAGTTCTAACCAATGTTGTCTCTCCCCACTACACAAACAGCAGCATAACAGGACCAGTAACACCCTGCAGGAACATGGGGCTGGAGCAGCAATGGTCTTTGCAGTTAGGAGGAACAGCCATTTCCCAGGCTGCTCCTCCCCTTCCACATTCATCTACACATTTCCTTCAGGAGTTCCTTCATGTCACTGGCCTCCAGCCAGTTAGACTAATAAATCAGGAATCACAAAGTGAGATAGTAGAAAATTAAGTCCTTTGCATCAGCAACAATGTGTAGGTTGCTACATAGGATGCTCTAGGGCCAATGACAATACTTAATGTAAGAGATTCCCACCCCCCACCCAGTTGGAATCCTTGGCTCAAGTTTTGTGTTTTTTTAGACACAGAAAGAGAATATTTGTCTCCAAACTTAGGAAAGAATCAGGTGTAATAGGAATCCAGTGGATCACCTTCTTTAAAGGGAACACAGAAGTGTGTGGAAAGAGACTGTCCATTGCTTGGCTGGCTCGGAGCTCCTACGTGATGTCCTTCTTCCTTGGGGGGCGGTGGATGTTCCTCACCACGCACTTCACCATCCATTCAATTCCTTCATTCACCCCTTTGCTAAGGAAATAAGCAGACCAGGTTTTAAAATAAACCAACAAGAAGAAGCAACCAAGAACAGAAACATGGATCATATAGGCCTTAACTGAGCCCTTACATGAAGAATGGAAGGGCTCTACTCGTCCCACAGTTGTTTGTTGGCATTTCTGTGTTATTTCTCATGCAGGAAAACAATAAGGATCTGTTTTCTTTTAGCTCAGCAATGTATACCTCCATCCTTTACTTTCTGGTGTCTGTGCAAGTCTACACCCAACTTAGTCACCAACTCCGTGGAAATCTTGGGATGAACAAGCATCAAACCCAACTCACAGATGGTTTGAGGTTATTTTGCCACAAACCTCACACTAGGTGTATAAGATCTTGCTATCCCGGTTCCAACTTTCTGTAATCATCTGTGCTGGGGCTGCCAAGCAAGTCACCACCTTGCTGGTCTGCACAGCTCCCCAGCCATGATTTTCATATTATTTAGTCTTTTAGTGCAAGCTCAAACTAGAATTTTGAAAGGAAATTCCACACAAATCAAAACTAGAAATGTTCAAAAAAAAACCAACTGAAAATGTTGTTTTTCATAAGGTTATTATCTAATACCTCTCTTCCAGTCAGTGCTTGAATATTGTTCTTGTGGTCATTCACCTGCTTAATGGTATGTGATTTGTAGCAATGCAGACAACGGATTTTTTTCACAGTTCAAGAAGTTCTTGTTATCCTTTGCAGTAGCTTGTATGATAACACAGAAAAAATGTCAAAGCTCTAGATTCAGCCCAGGCAGTAATTCAGCCAGGAGTGTTTCCACCACCTGGAACAAAACTTTTGACTTATTCCAAGTAACACTTTTCACTTAAAGAACTGAAAGTACGAAGAACCAAAGTACTGCAAGACTCGATATGCAATAATGATGCTGAGGTATCAAGAATTCAGTGGGTTAGTCAAAGATCATGGCATGCAGCTGTGTAAACTCAAATTAGGGTCTGTCTTAGTCATCAAATTTTAAACCACAGGCATCCCCATATTAGAGGACTCCTGGAGACTGTGATATCATCCCCATCACAATGCTCATTCGCATGCCAAAGAATATGAGAGCAGAAACATAAGTATGGCAGCAACAGTGAAGCACCACCCATTTCTCTGGCAGAGGCATCAACAGCTGCATTTTCAACAGACTTTGGACCTAAAAGCCAGGAGCTGCAGCAAGCCAACATCTGCAAGGATTATTGTGTAAGGAGAAGGGAAAATTCAGGGACAACAAATATGCCTCCAAGTCCTGCTGCTCTCAGCCAGCAGTACGTTTCCACTGTGTTTTACAGATAGGATTTATAGATGAAGTTACTGAGCTGGTACAAGTCCAAGGTTTGCAATCTGTCAGTGCTGGAAGGAAGCACAGCTCCCTTTCAAGCTTTAATAACTCCTGTAGTGCTGCTCTGTGTGTGACACCCCACAGCTGCTCAGTCAACCAATTCTCAATATACCCCTTCTCATACTCACCCAGTAAGGGCTGAGCAGGCTTGTGTCAGGCAGTCTCTCTTCCCAATTTTGTTAATGCAGTCACTAAATGCTGTCTTGATATCAGGTATTGACAGACAAGCCTGTAAAGGGAACCAAAATAGAGCTTGTTTGTGCTATAAGACATGGTGACCTTCTTCCACAATGAATCCTACCATGACTGCAGTCCTGCTTCGGTCAGAATGGCAAAGCTGTGAGGTTAAACCCACTCACCCACCAACACAGCAAATTCACCTCTTTTCATTCCAAAGAAATGAACATATTCTTTTTTCACCAAAGAGAATGCTGTTTGCTGACAGTATACACATAGTGCCTTAATCTGTACAGTTCTAAGCAAATAGTCCTGAAAATGAGCACAACCTGCACCCTCTAAGGATATTTCTTCCAAGCTGTATTTAAGCTTGTATTTACCAGCACACTACAAGAGCTTTAATATTTACAAAGCCTTTTGAAACAGTGTCCCTGCCACAAGCCCAGCTGACTCTTTGCCAGCATCCTGGGTATTCTCACAAAACAAGCTGTGATTTTTCCTCAGTTCTCAGCACATTCCTTGGCATTACACCCATGCCCCACCAGCACTTGTCTGTTTGCATTCAGAGAAAACACTGGCAGCACTGAATGAGGCACGTTTTCTGATGCCACTGTGCTCTTGGCCCCCAGCAGGTCCTGAATGTCTGTGAGGCTGCCAGGAGGCTGCTGGGAACAACATCACAAATCATAACCCCCCAGTAAATCAGTGGATTAATTTCCTCACATAAATCATGGTGTCATCACAAAAATCTTAAAGCTACAGCAAAAGCAAACCTGCCCAACTGAGGTCTGGACTTGCACCTCCCTGAGGACTCTACTCAATTTTTCCTCAGGAGCCTTGGACAAACCATTTAAGCACTTCAGCTGGCCATGAGCCCACCTTTCCTCCTCTCTGCAAGGACATTCTGGACCTTCAACAAGTCTCAAATATGTCTTTCAAACCTTCAGTCAGGCCCACATAGTGTTTTGGACAAATATTTACACAAATACCAAACTGGACCCTTGTGGGTTCTGAGGACTGGCCAAGTGGACATAAACTGTGAGAGAACAGAAATATGAAAATTAATGTTACCAGCCATCCATTTGCAAAACACTGATTCTGAAGAAATTAAATACAGGAAAGCAGATTCCATTGCTTACATGTAGGAAGGGATCTTAAGAAATGGCTTGCAAGGAGTTTAACAACACCCAATTCCCATGTGCCCTTGACTCCATTACTGTGAAACTTTTGATGACTGTACTTTTTTATGACCTCAGCTCCATTTTAAACTTGCCCTTTCAATCAGTGACCTGGAAACTGCATCCAAAAGTGTTACTGACATCATTCCATAGAAGCCTCAACAATTCAGGTTAGGATTTTTGACAAATGAAAAATATGCAGCTCATACAGATGAGCTGTCAGACACAGGATAAACAGTTAATTTAAAAAAAAAAACCAAAACCCAACAATAATTACTAACTTTAGAGGGAGCTGGAATTCAAACCAGCAGGTCTAGAAGATGGGCAAGAGATTGCAATCAACCAACCATTCTCTACTGTAAAAAGGTTTGTAAAAAAAGCTGCTCCCTTAGCCTGGTATGATGTCCACTGCCCAGTAAGAAAGGCAGGTCCAAATACTTCCCAGTTTAAGCCAAAGCTCTGGACAACTCAATTACCCAACAACTGGGAAGGAGAGGAGCTGCATGTCAGTAATTTGAGCTATTTTTCACATCTTTGTTTTTTTCAGTCAATGAGATTCGGCAGCAGGAAGATCTCAAGGGGATTTAAATTTGAGCAAATGTTTCTTGAAATATAAAGCTTCTCAGAGTTTAATATAATTGTAAAATTATATACTTTTGAGTATATCCTTTTCGTCTTCTTCTTGAGTCTACCCTTTCCTTCTCCTTTTCTGAATGATCATACATTTTAAAATATTCAAAAATAAATCAGATAAAATGTTCAAGACGTGAAGTAATAACAGACAGCACAGCAATGTTGTCCTTGATTCCTCAACTTCTACTTGCACAGGTAGAAAAGCCATCAAGCAATGAACTTCCCAACACCACCCTGCACATACCCAGCAGCACAATGAACCCACATCCTTCACACCTTGCCCATCCTTGAACCCCTTGAGACTCAACTTTTCCCAGTGCAGCTGACAATTACATCCATTTTTATCTCCCAGTATAAACCACTGTTATAACCTCCCTTTCCCACCTTCTGGTAGAGCTGTGGCCTGCCCCACCTTCCACAGAGCTGCCCAGCCATGGCTTTCCATGGAAATCTGCACCAGAAAGAGTTTTGCTTCTGAGGAGACTTTGCACCATTCACATTGTCCCAGCAGGATGTCACTCCATCACCAATCCTGTTTTGAGGAACATCGTTTTCCCCTTGGGATAAAGTAGAGCAGCACAGCAGAGGGGTAACACCAAGCCTTGTTACATCAATGGGTAACATCAATGCCTTGTTTTAGTGTTCCAGGGAAAGCCATCAGCTGCAATCTCATGTGACAGCAGGGAATGAGGCAGATTATCCATCACTTCAGCAAGGGGCATCTGAGCTTCTCATGCTCAGGGAAAAATGTCAGCTGTGGCTTCCAAGTTCCCCTTCTTCCCAGCTACATTACAAAATATTTGTTTACAGATGTGTTTTGTTTCTCAGCTGCAAACCCATAACCCAAGAGCAAAGAAGGGAAGCTGGATCTGTGATCACATCAATAGTGCTCCATTACAGTAACACAGTCCACAGTGACCTTTCAGGAATGATGGTATCTCTCAGCCAGTTCACAGGAACCTCACACACAACACATGACAAAGCAGATTTCCATCTCAGCTTCCCCAAAATAATAACACACTGTAAAACATCCCTTGATGAAGGCTCCTCCAGGCATAATCTAGCCAGGACTGAAGCAAATTCTTCCCATGAAAGGTTCAGAATAGCATTACCCAAAGTAAGACTCAGCAATGGCACACCTAAAAATCTATCAAGCAGCAAGGCAAGTTTTAGCCAAAAAAGGTTGTAGAGCCTTTGCCCATTTCTCAAATCCACTGGAGCAAAGACAATGCTGCTGCCTGGTCTCCTGTCAGGATAAAACAAGTAGCATGGATAAAACCTCAAGGACAGGCTCTTCAGTCATCTCAAGAGTAATCAACCATCAGAACGGAACTAAAAGAGAAACAACACCAAGGTGGATTGCCCAAATAAAGCTATTTCACAAAGTCTGACTCACCTGACCTATGCTGTGTGGCTACCATTTTGACAAGTTTGTTTTGAATTAGAATTTAAGATTCTTTAAATTTAAAGAAAGAACAGTATAGTCTCAATTTAAACCATCTTACTTAAAACTATTTTTACAGAGAGGCTGTGGTAGGTCTTCAGTTGGAAACTAGAATGGCTTTCATGCAGGAGGTCTGTTTTCTGACAACTGTGTGGAAATGAGTATTCTGCTACTCACCATGACTCCTCACATTTTCCAAAGGCACAAGGAGGCTTTTCAACATTCTGGAGATTTCAAATTAAATTTCCAAAATTTATCTTTAGATGAGGATGGCAAAACTTCCTCCCAGACACGGGTCATCACACAGCACCAGTAATTTTCAGATTGTTAAATTTCAGATGCTGTTTCTGACAGGTCATGTTTTTCCAGTATTTCGAGTAGTTGCACAATGAGCCATTCTATCCTCAAATTGTAACAGTTCATTGTAAAGCTTAGAAATATATACCTTGATTAAACCTTTCAGTAGCTGCATTCACAGCAAAACAGCAAATATCAATTCCTATTTTGCTGTTTTTTCTGCCAGAAGCCGTATTTTCAAAAGTGGCATTCTGAGTTGAAAGAGAGTTCACATTAATTAGTAGATATTCTCCTACAAAGCTTTAGTTCCTTTAAAAACCCAAACAAATTCTTTCCTCCAACACATATTTGACTCTGTTTTAAAATTATTTATAAAATAATCTAGTTTTGGAGCCCCTGCTGAACACAGAGCATTCTCCTGATATCATAAAATATCACATTCAGTACTGTGAGAATTAGAATTGGTGTTTTGCAGTCAATACCCATATTTAATCCCCTGGAATGACCAAATACCATTCATGCTTGGCAGTGCTGAGAGGACACAATGTACCCTTGGGCTCACAGAAGAATTTTAACACTTTATGCAATTTCCAGTTGCATCAGCACTTTTGTTATCTTAATAACAGAATATAATCTTAAAATATAGAACAACTATGTCAGATGTACTATTCCTGATGTATTTGATCACAAGTTTTCTGCTGGAATCTACTGACATCATCAAGAATTACCCTTCATCTCCAAATACCAGCAAGGTTAAGATACCACTTATCCTCTTAAGGTTAAGATACCATTTAACCCTTATGATAGTTCAGGACAGAGGGATGCTGGTGAGAATTCCCTACTACAGTTTTATGTCTAGAGATCCAGAGCAGAAAAACCTCTATCAATGCTAATTATCAGTTTTATTCTGGAGGTCTTCCATTCTGCTAAATCAGAGGAAGAGAAACAGGCTACTGAGTTTACTCAACCTTGTTTAAGTGAACCTTGGTAATTACTGAAAAATAAGTCATAATATCCCCTTAGTGATTTGTTAATAGCATTGATGTCTCTTTGCTGGGTCCGTATCCAAGATCATTCTGTAGGACTGGACCTCTAAATATCCAATGTAGGTATTTCTTACAAACAGGCAAACCTCCAGTGGGTTTAGCTTTGCTAATCTCTTGTTACAGCTTTACAACTGAATGAAGGCACTAAGTCTGTGGGCTGGTCTTGGACCCTCCAGAGGGAGCAAGAAGTCAGATTTTCTTTTGAAAGACTGTTCCAAATACCTCTTCCAGTAATTCAAAGAAGTCCACTTGTTCAACTATTTGCCTTTAGTCTGGCTAGAGTGTCAGAAGAGCCAGTGTCTGCAGCCTGTAACAAAATATGTACGTACAACCAAAAGAGAAACTGGAACAACTTTCCAAGTCACTGCTTGGAGCTTATCCTCAACAGGTCAAGGCAAGAGTGCAGGCTGCTCCCTGCAGAAAAACTGTGGGGCTGCACAGAAACATTAAAGTCAATATTCTGGTTTCCATAAAAAAAAGACAGACCATTCCCCTACATTCCACATACCACAGCAAAGTGAGGACCATAAATCAGGAGTTCAGTCTCGATTTCATTCTTCTACATGGAATTACATTTCTCTTATTTCTAAGACTAGATAATCTAGATAAATAAGATCATCCAAAACCCAATCTGTGTTGTACTCATGAAATGTAAACAAATCCTCCTTTAGAGCCAAGTGATTTCTACGGAAGTCTCACGTGTTTCCAAAAGTGCAATCATTCGGACAAGTGCAAAGTCCAGAGGAAGAACCTGAGAAGTATCTGAATGCTTCGAAACAGAGACTGATCCGAGCTGCCAGGCCTGGTGCTCCAAATCCTACTGGAAGCCTCTGGCTCCATCTAGAGACGAGTCACTGGAGCTGCAGTCCTGGAATTCCAGGAAGAAAACACCACATTGGGCACTCTCTTCTCTTTTTTTCTATGCTGGGGGAGGTAAGGGTAACCCAGGATGTGTCACCTAAGCACTGCACCACTCACAAAATGTCAAACCCAAACCAAGAGCCTTACAGTTCTGTACACGCTGGAAAGAATTCAAATTACATTATCAGAAAAGAGCATTCCTTGCCATTCACTGCTGTCACTAATGGAATGCTCTACAACTAACAAGTCTTTTATAGAACAGATCTTATCCAATTATGGGGAAAAGATTACTTGCTTCACATCTGTTGTGCTATTCCTGGGTTTTAAAAGAGCAGCATAAACAAAGTGCACTAAACATTTTTTTCTGAATAAACAGGAAAAAAACGTATCAATATAGCCAGTCACAGTACAAGAAAGACCCACCATAGCTATGCAGTTTGTTCTGCTTACATAAAGAGTTCAAAACTACATGCTTGTAGGAAGCTAATTCATGGCACTGAAAAAGAGCTGCAGGAGAAAGGAGAAAAAAATACCACTGAATTCACAGCAATTATTTCCAGTGGTGGGAAAGCACCATAGAATCAGCTCAGGAATGTGGAACAAGTTTAACATGAATGCAGAGTTCACCTTTCCAAGGTTTATTTGCTCATTTATGGAAATCCTCCACATTTTACCTCTACATCCTGTTTGTTGGCCAACACCAGAATGGGAACCCCTTCCAGAGCTTCACTGGTAATCATCTTCTCTACAAAGGACAGAAACAAAACCAAGTTTAGCCAGTTCTGTAACAGAAGCTGTACAAATGCCTGGCACAGATTATCTGGACAGAGGGATGAAGCCAGAGGTTCCTTCTTGCATTTCAGTTTCATTTGATACAACCTTTCAGGTCTATTTTGTTCACACTGTACCTACCAAAAGCTCTTTTGGACTCGGAGAGCCTCTCCTCATCAGTGGAGTCAATAACATAGATCACCCCATGAGATTCAGCATAGTACTGGAAGGAAAACATAGATGTTGGTGTCAATCCACTAGGATCACTTGTTCATCTTCCTGATTTTATTTTAATTTGGTACAGTTTGCTCCATGTGGAGGAGATCAACCAGTTAGAGGCAGCTGTATCCACAGTGTGCCTGGACAGAGTGGAAGCACCTGGCCTGTGCTGTCTGCTCTGTTTGCAGGCCTGATCAACACACCAGGTGGAAAAGCTCACCTGTGTCCCCCCAAAGTTTATCTCAATGGCAGAACCCAGATCTGGGTTGGTAACTGCTCTGTGTAACCAATGATGCAAATACTAAGCACAGAAACAGTGGAATCTCTGAAAAGGTGTTAATGCTAAATACTGGGGTTAGCAATAAGCCTGTGTGATTACCAAATGATTGTAGTGGTTCAGTTCTAAAAGAGACAAAACTGCTTCTAAAAGAAATCATGGAATCACAGGATGGTTTGTGTTGGAAAGGTCCAACCATCTCATTCCAACCTCCTACCAGGAGCAAGGAACACCTCCCACTAGACCAGGCTGATCAGAGCTCCATCCACCTGGCTTTGAACACTTCCAGGGACAGGGCAGCCACAAGTTGTAAAAATCAAATAAAACCAAAACCACATCTCTAACCTTGTCCCAAAGCGACTGCAGCTCCTCCTGCCCGCCAAGGTCCCAGAACATCAGCCGAGTTTTGCCAACATCAATAGTTCCAACTAGAAGGAAGGAAGAAAGGGCAATCCAATGAAAACTACAGGTGCTGTAAAAAACAGACACCTGCACACCCCACCCAGAAATCTGGGGTGGGACAGGCATGTAGGAGAACAAATCACAGGCAGTGGCTACTTGCAACAGAGCAAAACCTGCAGGGAGTGATCACAAATATAGAGCAATACCTGTGCAGATAATTCCAGAACTGGGCCAAGGAATGAACTCCAGGGAAATATAGTGTGAGAATAGCATTAAAATAGGATATCTGGAGTTTTAATACTTCAAGAGTTTCTCCTCTTAAGCTGAGAAAGTCTATTTTGTTCTCTACAAAAAGACCTGGGCAGTTGGGACATACAATCTCTGCATCCAGGAACTACTCTGCCCATCTGAATTTTTAAATATTTCAAACAAAAAACAGCTGTTGTCTGACTGCACAAGAAAGCTGAAAAAATTCCACATGGATTTACTTACTGTTTAAGCCTACAGTGGTTGTGATTTTGGACAAACTCATCCCTTTGTAATTCTTGTTAAATCGGGTTTTAGTTTGTTCAAGGAAGGTCTGAAAAAGAGTAAGACAAACTATTTACTATCAAACATTTTAGTGGCTGGAGTAATCCTACCCCAAACTTGCCTTTTTCATTTCTGAACAATCCTGCTCGAGCAGATACTGTCCTACCTAATTTTGGACAAACCACTCTTCTTGCTCCCTATTTTAGCAAGAAAAGAAGGGATCATAGGTGATTATGGGATTACCAAAGCCTCAGCCACATCCCTGAAAGCTTGTACTAAATTTAAGTAATGAGGAAAAGCTGACTGCTTGATGTGGCATCACTAAAGTAACTCAGGACACAGCTGAAGAAAGACAGACCCTTGTTGGAAGATCTGTCCCCGGAGGATGTGTCTGTCCTCCACGGGGTGATGAACAGCACTTACAGTTTTACCAGCATTGTCCAAACCCAGGATCAGGACACAGTATTCATCCCTCTGGAACATGTATTTATAGAGCCCTGACAGCAGCGTGTACATCCTGCTCCTGCAACAAATGCCAGGAAACCAATTAACAAACAGGTCATTCCCAAAAGCCTCTCATGCCACAATGCAAGTATTTCCCGACACCAGACAAATAAATTATGTTACTCTTCTATCAGTAACTCTCATATTTAGACAATCCCAGGAAAAAACACAGATCTAAGAGAGATAATGAAAATAGCTCAAGATCGAATTTGGGGTTTAAAGTGGAACTGAGGAAGGACTTGAACAAACACCTCCTGTAGTAAACGTAAGGCCCACAGAAAAGGAAATGATCTTGATACAAATACGAAGAACAGGTATTTTGAGCAAGAATCTACAGAAGCTCACATTTGGTTTTCGTGGTGCTGGATTTGCACACACAAGGCAGAGCAGCTTTGCTGGGATGCAGGAAGCACTGCACACCAAGTGCTGCAGCTGATTCACATGCCGTTGCAACAACCCTTCTGTTCAAACACAGATAAAGGGAACCTCAAGGCAGAGCTTTTGAGAAGCAGCTACCTCTAAACAAGTGCGTGGTTAAATAATCACTTTGAAGTCAAACACCATTACCTAAAGGGAAATAAAAGTGTTCCAAAGCACGAATCGGGGGTTTCATGGTAAGGGAGGACAAGGCCTCTAAGTGCTAGGGCTAGCCCTAGGGGCTGTGGGGCCTCAATCCCACAGGTACCGGGTCCACCCTTCGCCTCCAGCTGGGCGACAGCGGGGTCTCCTGCCGTCCCCTGGGGAGCAGCCGGGCCACTGCCTGGGAGGAACCCTGGTCCGCTCCCCTTTCGGGACAGCGACTGATCCCGGGCTGCTCCTCCCTAACCCGGGAGATCCCTCCAGATCCAGAAGATTCGGGAGATCCGGCCCCTTCCTTCCCTGCCACAGCCAGTGACGGCTGAAGAGGAACACCGGCCCTATCGCCATTTCCCCCTAATGTCCCAGCATCACGACAGGTCCCGGACCAGGCTCCCTAGCGCAGCGGGCGAGGAAAAGAGCCCCGAGCCTGAGGCTTGCAGCCCCTCACCTGGTCCTGGTACCGGTGTCAGCGTTGGAGCCGGAGCCACCCCTCACGCCTCTCCTGCGCCACCGTCCGCCGCCATTCCGCGCCCAGGACTCTGGGAAGTGTAGTCCTGTCGCCGCTGCGATGGCGGTTCAGAGTGGGGTCTGTGGACTACAACTCCCACAATGTCCAGCTCCGCCGGCCTCTCGGGGACCCCGAGCGCCGGAGCGGGTGACGCGTCGGTGAGCGCAGCCGGAAGTAGGGGTGTTGGGGCCGGAAGTGGGGGTGTCATGGCGGCTGTCATGGAGGTGGCTCGCGGGGGCCGAGGTGGCTGAAGGCGCGGTAGGGATGCTGATGTGGCAGTGGCGACTCAGGGAGGTGCTGCAGCCCTGGGTCTGAGGGAGCGCCCAGGCTGCGGGAGGAGCGGTGCCGTGCGCTGGTCCGGTGGGCGAGAGTGGACTCCGTGGTGGGGGAGGGCTGGGCTAAGCCCGGCCTTTTCTCGGACTCTCCCGTCGCCTCTTGCCGCCTGTTCCCAGCAGGAATATCGCCCTGGTGATTTCCGAGGGAAAAAGCGAGGCGGCGGATAGATGTCGCTTTTGCGGGCGAGGACTTGTTATCCAAAAGTGCTTGAGTAAACTCTGAATGCGTTTGGAGTTTGCGGAGAGGACAAAAGCGTCTTTCTCGTGCTGAGAATGGATGAAGACAGTCTGGAAGCAGCGATCCAGACCTACAATGCCCAGCTGGAGCAGGTGGAGCTGGCGCTGGGGGTGGGCCAGGACCCATCGCAGCAGTCGGACCTGATCCAGCTTCAGGAGGATTTGAAGCAGCTCATAGAACTAACCAAGTCGAGCCTGGTGGCTGTGAAAAAGAGCAAACTTCTTGCCACTTTGGACACAGATGCCTCCTCCTCCTCCTCCCCAGCAGGTCTCCCAGGGCAGGATTCCCACCTGGAGACGTCTGGCCAAGATGAGGAATACGCTGCTTTTAAAGAAGCCATTGCTGGTCTTGGAACAGATGAGGAGCCTCCAGCTGAGGACAACAAGATCTCAGAAGGAGAGGGCGAAACTGGGGATAAAATCAAATCAAAGTGTAGTGAAGAGGAGGAGGAGTCTGAGAGAGAGGAGGAGGAGGAGTTGAGTGGGATGAAGGTTAAAGCCCCCTACTACAGCTCCTGGGGGACCTTGGAGTACCACAATGCCATGGTTGTAGGGACTGAGGAGTTGGAGGATGGCAGTGCAGGGGTCAGGGTGCTCTATCTGTACCCAACCCACAAGTCCCTGAAGCCGTGCCCATTCTTCCTGGATGACAAGTGCAGATTTAAGGAGAACTGTCGGTAAAGAGAGGGGTGGGAGGGGCCTTGTCTTTCAGAGAAATAAACCTCCTCCTAAAGTGCTCTGTGTGGCTTTCTCACCCAGAGAAATTGTGCCTTAATGTTTTCAAAATGCACTCTGGTGAGCAGTGGCATCAGTTTGGCTGTTTTCTATAGCTAATGCACAGATGAAATGGAAAATCCTGTGGGAAAGCTGCAGAGATGTTATATAACTGAGTGGATAAATTAACCACTGAGGAAGTATTTTAAAATAAAACACCCAAGTGTGGATAATGCACATATTCCAGTTGCACAAGGAGGTTGTCTAGGCTCTGTTTTTGGGGATCTTCACCAGGATCAACTTGAGGTCTGTGAAGGTGCTGGGCTGGAGCCCTGCCTGTCTCTGATCAGTTTATCCCCGAAGCCATGAACTTTTTAATTGGATGTGTCACTAGCAAGGAGGTTTAATTCTCTGGGGTGGGATGCATTTTTTGTCCCATGGCATAAATAACGTGTTCAAGGTGAAACATGCACACCTTCATAATTGCAACAGCACGTGGTCAAACTTCCCTAATTATGGTGAAGTTTCCTCACCACTGACACTGCGTCAAACTTCCCTAATTATGGTGAAGTTTCCTCACCACTGACACTGCGTGCGTTTCTTTTGAGGAAAGGATTTTCATTTGAAAACTCCTGTTCCTCCTTCCCTGCAGGTTTTCCCATGGTCAGGTGGTGTCCGTGGAGGAGCTCCAGCCATTCCAGGAGCCTGACCTGAGCAGTCTGGGGGTGGGCTCAGCCTGCCTGGCCAAGCACAGTGATGGGATCTGGTACACGGCCAAAATCACCGGTGAGGGGTGGGCAGGGGCTTTCTCGGGGCCCAGGGGGAAGGTGGAGGCTGAGGTTTACCTGGGTCTGAAACTTGGCTGTTGCAGTTAATGACAGAAAAACATAATATGACAATATATGACAGAGTAACTATGTGGCTACTGCCCTGAGCTTAAAATCTTGACATAGCTGAGAAAACAGTCTGAGTTTTGTCAGGCTAGAGGAGGGAATTGACTGGGAAACAGGAGATACAAAGAGCAATAATGTGGAAAGGAAATGACTAGGAGGTCATTAATTGCTCCAGGGAAGAGGGAGGGACTGCAGGAATTTACGTGTATAGCAGGTGAGAATTGCAATAATCAGGTCTTGTTTAAACAAAAGCCAGGAGAGCTGGCCCTGCCCAGCAGCTGCTGATACAGGCTTCCCTCTGTCCTGGGAAGAGGGAGGGTTTATTTCCTCTTTCCATCTTTCTTTTAGCCCTTACTAAGTCAGAAGGGAGCAAGTCTTCATTCTGTATCTCGACAATCCATCTTTCTTGATTTCTAAAGGTAAACTTTTGGGTGTTGTGGAAATAACTTTTCATTGCAGTGGGCATTTCTCCCTCCCAGACAGAAATAAAAACCACCGATTAAACCCAGAATTTTTTAGAACTGTTCCTTGGGCCTCCCCACTGTCCTGTGTCGTTCTGCTGGAGCTGACTGGTTTAGCTCCCTGTGTGCTGGAGCTCCTGTCCTGTTCCCTCTGTAGATGTGGACAGTGGCTACTACACGGTGAAATTTGACTCCCTGCTCCTCAAAGAGGCTGTGGTGGAAGGGGACAGTGTCATTCCACCCCTGAGAAGTGAAGATGCTGCTGAATCTGGCGAGTCTGATGAGGACAGTGTGGATGATTCTGGTTATGCCAAAGGTAAGGGGGTGGGGAGAATCTGAGAAAAAGTGACTTGGAATTTTGTTCTGCTTTTCTCTGGGACTGGTTAACTGTCCTAGAGCTCTCATTCTGTGTCTCACCTCTGATGAAAAAAGTTGATCTCTTTATGTGTTCCTGAAAGATTTGAGAACAGTAACTGGCTGTTATGCTATAATTGCCAACTAAAATCTTTGTTTTATGCAAATCCCTGGGCTAATGAAGGCTGGAAGTTTCCATGGGAACTTCCCACACATGGAAGAAGAGGTGATATTTTAGAGTTCCAAGCTCTGAGCTTATTTCTTACATGTCTGGCTGAGCTGAGTTATTAACAAGTGAATCAGATTTTTTCATCCCTGGGAGCTGCATGACCCAGGAGTGTGAGACCCGAGGAAATGGGAGTGTTGGGTCTTTCTGGTGCCTCAGTGAGGCAGCAGGAACAGCCATGCCCTGTTTAACTGCTGAAAGATGAGACAAAGAGTGCCCAAGTGACTTCTTGGAAGTTGCACAGGCAGCATTGTCCCTCTGGTGGTGCCACAGCTGCATCACAGGCACAAGTAAGTGTCCTAGAGCTCTTTATATTTAACCTGACAGAGATTATTGGATCCTAATAACACAAAATTAATGCTGTGACCTGGAGGAGCTTCGTACCAGAGACAGGAGCTGGAGGCACAGGATAAGTATTAGGTGCCACTGTGCTAAGTTCCACTCAAGTGTGTACATTAGTCTGTATTATCATCCTGGAAGGAAAGGAAAAGAATCATAAAACTCCTGGGTGATTCTACCTGGAACTGGGAGGTGGTATGTGCATTAAATCAAGTGGAACCTCACATTTCAGTCCCTCCCTGTGCAGTGTTCATGGAAGGTGACAATTCAGCAGGCACTAAATAAGGTTGGAGGCATGATCAAAAGCTTTTAGGGTTAGAGAAGTGAATTATCCCTAACAGGATGCTTCAGCAGCAGCTTTATTCACAAGTCCTGTTTCACTGATTCTCCTCTCCTGTACCACAGTGATAGATTCAGGGGTTCCAGAGAACGGGGAGTGGACCCCTGCCTGCAGCTCCTCTTTCGGTGGCTGGGAGGCCCATACTCGTGGCATTGGCTCCAAACTGCTTGTTCAGATGGGATATGAGTTTGGAAAAGGTAAGGGGAGAGGGTGGTCCTAGGGTCCTGGTGGTTCTTGTTAAGAAATACCCAGTTGGCCAGTTTGCTGAGGCTCAAGCATTGTGATAGATCACAGCAATGTTGGAGGGAAGAGGGATTAGTTATTTCATGGAAGAACAGGCATGTGGGGCACCAACCCCTGTATGGTAATGGCAAACAGTGGAGGCACTTGGAAGCAAGGTCAAGCTCATGATCAAAGCCGTGAGAACATTGTGGAGTGTTCAAAGGCTGGAGGTGGAAGGGAGCTGATCTGCAAAGCTTCTGATGTCTCTGTTAATGCATCTCTTGGCCTGGACACAGACTTCAAAGCCTGCTGAACTCCCACCCAAATTGCATCAAGCCTTGGGGGCTCTGGGAGGGCCTCTGTGTCTCTGGTTCTCCCAGAGGAACCAAACCAGTTTTAAGTAGAACCTGGCTTGAGAAGCTGAGGACGTGAGAAAGAAAGAGAAACCGGCCTGACGGATGGCCTCGGGCTTGGAATCACAAATCTGCTGCTGTGGAAGGCTCCTGGCCTGGCCTCTGCTGGTCCCCTTAGCTTGGACAGAAGCTCTAATTTTTGATACCTCAAAAGCCTCTTTGTTCGTTTTAAGCCTGTGGCTGTCAATGTGAGCTTGTGGTGGGAGGTGACTCGGAGAGGGGATGCTGTAATCACTCGGAGTCTCTCCTCAGGCTTAGGGAAGAATGGCGAGGGCAGAGTGGAGCCAGTGCAGGCTGTGGTGCTTCCTCGAGGGAAGTCCCTGGACCAGTGTGCTGAGGTGCTTCAGAAGAAGAAGCAGGGGAAGCTGGAGCCAGGCAAATCGAGGAAATGCCGAGCAAAGGGAAGCAGCTCTGGACAGCCCGGCGGCCGTAAGGCCCCGCGCAATGTGTTTGACTTCCTGAACGAGAAACTGCGCGGGAAGAGTGCTGGGGACAAGGCTGGGGGGATGGCTCTGCCCCAGAGGAACAGCAAAGAGATCTACCACGCCAGTAAGAGCACCAAGAAGGCCCTGAGTGTCAGCCTCTTCCAGACCACGGAGAAGATTGAGCAAACACAGAGGGATATCAGGGGAATCCAGCAGGCCCTGGCACGCAACATCGGGCGGTAGGAAAACGTTCTTTGGGATCAAGTGTGTGGTGCTTCTGGGGAGGGGTGGGCTTGAAATGAGATGTGGGAGGAGCAAGTGAAATGTATCTGGATGGGACTTATGGGGAAGTGGAGGAGAGAGTTCAGTGTGTGCTTCAGACCAGCATGGACACTGATAGATGTGTCTGGGGTCCTTTGGCTAGAGTTCAGGTTGTGGTAAAGAGAGGAGCTTTCTGAGGAAAGGTGCTGGAGTCCTTCTTGTGCCCACCTCTGCAGCATTGCTGTTGAGCATCCCAGGAGGACATTCTCTAGCCCAGAGACTGCTGAGCATCAGGTTATTCCTGGCTTTCAGCAGGTCCCTTGGGCTAATCCTACAGGAAAGGGCAAACGCTCCTGAGATGGAACAAGCCTTTGATATTACCATGCAGGATGACATTGCTGCTGTGCTTTTTGCTTTCAGGCACAGCATTGCTACAGCTCAGCTGGAGGAGAAACTGGCTGATGCTCACAAGCAGCTGGGGCAGCTGCAGGCCCAGGAAGCCAGGCTGCAGCGGGAACAGAAGAAAGCAGACACCCACAAGAAGATGACTGAGTTCTAGGTGCTGAGGAAGGTGTTGGGATTGAGGAGTTGTCCTTCTGGTGCTCCTGGCCTCAGAGCCTTGATGAGCTGTCCCGCTTTGCTGGGCCTCAGGGTGCCCAGCCTAAAACTGGACAAAAAAGCAGCAGTTTCTGGATGCCTCTGAGCTCTTCTGGGAGGGGGAGGAGTGCACATCTGTCCAGCCCCAAAAGCATTCAGTGAGCTGGGCCTTGAATGAGGCCTAGCTACAAGGAATACAATTTTCTGCTCTCTTGCACACTTCTTTCCTTCATTTTCCCTGCTGCAGCAGCTCCATCCAGAGTCTGTGGGTGCTCAGGTGATAACATTGCTGGCTACAAACCAGCTGAGGGGGCTTGGACAGCCCCACATCCTGCCATTAACTGTGACTTCTGTCTGTGGCCACCTGCCAAGCACAGGTGCAGGCAGGGTCCCGACCGTGGCTGGGTGAAAACATCAAAGGTCAAGTGCTTTAGCTGCTCTCTGCCTTCTGGTTTCTACTCTGGGATTTATCTGAGATCTCCATTTTTTGGAGGGAGCAGTTCTTTGTAGCACTAGTGTAAGGAAGAGACAGAAAACTGACAGCTTTTGTGAATCAGCGTCCTGGAGCATCAGCTTTCAGCAGATTGACTGTAAGAGTATCCCAGGCTATGCTGTAGCCAAACTCACTGGCTTGGCATGAAAAGCTGCCTGATTACACATGTAGAGTGCCATTGCTGGGGGAATAAGTCAGCAACATAATAGAATTTCCAAACCTATCCAGGAACAGCTTCACAGGGTACCTTGTGATTTTTGCCACCATTAGTTGGGTTTTTCTGTCCAAGGTGGCTCACTGAGCACAGGTCCTTTTATTAAAAAACCTCAGGACCCAGATCCAGGTTGGGCTGGGCCCTGGATGAGCACAAAGAGCAGGATCTGTATGAGCCCTGCAGTGGGGGAGAGCTTGGGGCTGGGCTGGGAGCAGGCCAGGCAAGCCAAATGGCCTTCCCTGCAAGGTAGAAAGTGTTTGGGCACGAAGGATGTCCTCTCCCCTTGGTTACCTTCTGTGTTGGTAGTGGCCAGTCCTTGCCTCAGAGGAGATGCTGGTTTCATCATCTGATGGGATTTCTGCATTGTAAAAGCTTTTTTAAAAAAAAAAAAATTAAAAAGGTTTGAAATTCATACCAGTATCTTAAGGACGCTTTTTAAAATTTTTATTTAAGGAACCAATTTCCTTTTATTCTGTGAGTCATTTTTCTAATGTTAAGGTTCCTTTAGTATCCCCCTTTTTTATCTGTTCCTAAGAACAGATTAAAAAACAAGCTGTCAGCCTGGGCAGGGCTGTGCCTGCCTGCAGGGTCAGGCTGCCAAACGAACAAGAAAATCTGAGACTGAAGAAGATATGATCAGAGCTGTTCAGGTCGTGTGGGATTTCACATTGCTGCAGACACACCTCAGAAACACAGCGAGACAGCAAAACCGAACAAGATGAACATCTTCAGGAAACCGGTGGGAGTGAGCCTGCTCCTGAAGAGCACCTGGATCATACTGTGATCCTCGTGGATGTGCGAGGTGTCATGGGCTGCCTCGGGCACTTCAACATCCATCGGTTCCTATGGGAATTGGCTGTACTGTCCTCATTGTTCTGAATTCCTGCTCTTCACACACGAGGCTCAACTCAAGGTTTTAACAATGGCCCTTCCCTCACAAATGACTGTTTGTTTCTCACACTTGAGTGCTGAATGGTGACGAGGATTAATGTACCCAGCTTAACATAGATGCTCACTAAAGTGGCCCTTGACTAGAGAGCTGAGCTGGGCAGAGAAAATGTGGGGTTTTATTTTGTGCTCTGAGACTATTTCACATCAAAATCTCTTTAGGAACTGGGTGTGTGAGCCCTGTGTCTTTGCTAAATCCTGTTTTGACCCTTCCTTGGGATCTGCACAGCCTGACTTGTCAGATCCTATTCCAGCAGCTGCCACCTCCCACCCACCGCAGTTCACGTCCCTGATGAATAAAGTTGGTGTTTTTCCCCCTCTCTCCTTGTAAGGCATTGTTCATTTGCAAGGTAATGATGATTTGGAGCGCCCCATTCGCTCCTTATATTGGCCTGAGCTCCCGGAGGAGCCGGGCGGGGCAGAGGGTGCTCGGCTGTGCTGGGAGCCTGCGGAGCTGCGAGCACACACCCAGCCTACCCCGGCGAGAAGGCAGCACCTCCGAGGCCAGGAAGCTGCGGTGTGTGTGCTCTGTGTCTGCTCACAGCCGGCTGCTCCTCAGGGAGAGCTCAGATCAGGATGTTGGAAATGTGCTGGAGGCCCTGACTGGGACTTGCTGTGGGATAAGAAATTAAATTACCCACGCTGGCCGGCAAAGAAAAGAACATGATTGGATCTCTGCGCTCCACACTCACCGGATTTTGAGTTCCTGCAAGGAAGTAAGTAGTGGTGGCTTTCCCTGCTGGGAAACAGGGAATCTGCAGCAAAACTGCGGGGGAAATACTTTAAACCCCTCAATGTAAGTAGAAGTCACAGCATTGTCAGAGATGCTCTTGGGGCTGGATAGACTGGACAGGCAGGATTCCTGCTCTGCTCTGAGAAGCCTCAGCTGGGTTCAGCTTTGTGAGTTCGGCTCCAAGCTGTGCCATTCCATGCTTTGTGTATCTGGGCTTGAAAGGGAAGAAAAGGTGGTGGAGCTAGGCAGTGCTGCCGGGATCCCATGGCTGGAGTGTGAGGCTGAGTGGGAGCAAATTGCTTTTGGGGTGAATGAATTTAGTTCAGAGATGTGTGGCATTGTGGAAATTTCCAGTTGTATTGTGGGGAAGGGGACAGGAGTATTGCTGTGTGTGCAATGGAGAAGTGCTGAGCTCCTGTCTCTGGGTGACGAGGTCACTTGGAGAATGTGGTCACTTGAGAGTGTGGTCACTGAAATGCTGTCTTTGAAAACCTAAGATGATGTAAAAGTAGTGCATTTGTGGCAAAGGAAACCACTGTGGCAGGCAGATGGCTCTCAAGAGGACACATCTCCTTAATATAGCCATCCTGTAGTTTGGAATCTGGCTTCCCATAACAGCAGCTCTGAGCTGTCCGCTGGTCTCCTGCTGTGGCTCAGCTCTGTAGAAAGCCTCTTGAGCTGATTCTTGCTTTAGAAGAGCATTTCTCTGCCCAAGTGAGTGGTCAGCAACCAGGGGAGGGTGGGAAGAAAGAAAAGTCACTTGAAATGGTGTCAGCTTCAAGCAGAGCCCTGTGGTGTGGGCTGACAGTCACTCACCTGAAGGTTTTAAAGTTATATTTTCTCAAAAGCCACTCCAGCATGTGAGCAGTGATCAGAGCTGCAGCTAGAAGTCTCCATCCAAGTTTTCAGATATTTGGGTCTGGCATTTACAAGTATGGTTGGCACTTACTAAATGAAAAGCCCCCAGAGGTGCTTGGCCATGAAATCTCATTACAGAGATGAGCAAAGTGGGTAAGATCTCATGCCTGCTTTTTTGAAATAGTCTTAAAATTCACTGTTTGCACCCCATGATCCAGGGCAGATTCAGTGTTGTGACTGACTGTAAACAGAGCTTTCACTTTTTGTAACTGAAAAAAAAAAAATCCATCTACTTCTGCTTCTTGTGCCTTTTTTGAAGCACAACTCCCTGGGGTACCTGAGCAGAGCTTGCTGCAGCTGTGTGCACAGTTGCTGATGGAAATCAGCTCAAAATGTTTCTCTTGGTTTTGTGCAAATAGGCTTTGAGTAGCTTCACAGACTTTTTTCTTGCCACCCCGCACTGAACAGTGTGGTTTTATCTGGGGAGATGAATCAGAGGCCAGGCAGAATCATCATCAACAGCACTTGGTTTGGCAGTGAATTTAATCTTGCTTTCAGGAAGCCCAGATGAGAAACTTGCACCTTTTGTAGGACTCACAAAATACTCCCACATCCTGGAGTAGCAACCCATCTGCCTTTAGGGTGCCTGTGCTCGGGTGTCACACACTGAGGAGTGATCCTGCTCAGGGTGTTGTGGCACGTACTCAGCGGCTGTGACCGCCCTCATCTTCAAAGCCTGAAGCCTCTGCTGGCAGAGCCAGGCTTTACGAAACGCTGTCTGCTGAGTCTCCTGCCCCGGGGGGCAGCCCCAGGGCTGGGAGATCGATAACTTCATTGGCAGGAAATTCAGGTGTAGGTTTCAGAAGGTCTGGCTGAGACTTTTCCTTGCAAGCCTACTCAGTCTTACCTGAGTGTCTTTAGTCAGGCACTGGGTTCTGCTCGCAAAGCTGTGATTTTGGGAGAACCAACATGTTGTCTCAAGAAGTGGCTTCTCCCAGTGACTGCTGAGCCTGAACACTTGAGGAGCATGCACTGCACAGTTTCACTGCTCAGAAATCCTGGAGCAACCACCAACTTGCTCTACGGAAAGTAGGCAAGAAGAATTTCTCTGCATTCATTTCTACTCAAGGAAGTCTCTCCTTTCAATCTTCAAAATTCAGGGATGGAAAATCCCCCTGCTGTGGGATAAGCTACCCCGTGTGTGCCTGCCTCAGTATGCTGAAAGCTCCCACCTCGATTCCAACATCACACCAGCTCCTGGCCATCAAACCTTGTTAGAACTTTGTCTCCTCAACTCCAGAGCCTGCTCATCTCTGCCCTGGTCCTGCAGCCCATGATTCCATCACTCTAATGAGCTGAACAAGTCCAGCGAGGAGCTCCAGGCTCTGTCTAACACACCGGCCCTGTTGCAGGTAATCCGAATAATTAAAGTAGGCTCAGACAGAAAAGCTGTGTTGCCTAATTAAAACATTGTTAGAAAAGGAGCAGCCTTCCCTTCCCAGCTCTGATCTAAGCCAGTCTGTCCAGCCTGGTTAGTCCTTAAAACCTCTCTGTCTCACTTTCTACCTTGAAATAATTGCTCTCCAGGGTTCATGCTTCAGTCAGGGTAGTTTCCAAAGGCATGGGAAGTTCTTAGATAAAAGGATGCTCCCAGATAAAAGGATGCTGCTAATGGGCAGAGACCTTTTGGTTATTGGGGTAAAAATGTGCCAAAGATGCTGCTGTAGGACCTGGGGTGCTGGGGAGAGGGGAGCTCCTGAGGGTCTGCAGTAGCTTCTGGGTTTTACACAAGGGTGGCTTCTCACCAGAGCTCATCTGGGCTTTGTCATCCAGATGAAGATATGCAAGAGGGTGAGTAAGAAGTGCTCAACATATCCCGCCAGATCTCTGGGTTCCTATCTGTGCCTGGTGAAAGCTGAGCCTGCCCAGCTGTGCCCAGGGACCCTACTGCTGGCCCCATCTGGATCGGCTACCATGGCTTGTTGAAGCTGTGTTTCACTCCAGGAACTGCCTCCATCTCCTTTCAGATCAGGCATTTCCTGGGTGCTGGTGTTAGGCCAGCCTTTTTTTGTAGAGCAGGGTGCACAGAGCTGAGCTGTGCAGAGCTGGGACCTGCAGACGCCAGTGAAGGTGAAGGGGTGTCAGCTTTTGCTTTGGGTTCCCAGCGGAGCAGAGACGGGGATGGTGGCATGGGAATGATGGGATAGGGGTCACCAGAAAGCTTCCTGGGGAAGGGGGTGATCCTGACAGGCTGGGGAGCATCCACACTTTGTGTCAGGCTCCCCAGCACCCTCCTGCCCCTGCACCGCTTGCTCTGCCTCTGCCACAGTTTGCAGGGGGTGATTTTTGCCTTGAGGAAAGCACAGGGACAAGGGCTGGATTTGGACAAGGCACAGCTTTAGGCAGAGGAAAGGAGTGGGAAGATTGGGTGTTTTCTGCTCTGGTGTCACGGCTGAGACTGGCTGCAGACCTGGGGTTTTGGTGGCACAGGGAATGTGGGGTCCATGTGAATCCGTTGCAGAAGGAGGGTGTCCTGGTATGTTCTGCTGAGTCCAGGGCATGAGGAGGGAGAGGAGTGAGACACTGAAGCTCACCCTGTTTCCAGGAAATTGAGTCATCCTGCCTGTCCTTACTGGCCTCCCTTATGCTCAGGAAGAGAGTCACCCCCATCCCACAGCCTGGAGTTGTGTCCCAGTGTCCCAAGAAAGCACTGTCATTTTTAGGGTGTCTCCAGAGGGTTTTCAGGGCTGCTGGGCACCTCCTTTTCACCATTTCAGTGGCAACTTGCGAGCTTGAATCCTGCTGGTTTTGTTGGATTGTTTTTTTTTTTTTCAAAAGGAACCAAAATCTGAAATTTCCCTGGTGGTGGCAGAGCACCCACTGCCAAATGCCCAAACTGGGCTGGGCACTGGAGGTGTTATGGTGACTCTGAGGACAGCAATTGCTTGCGAGACACCCAGTGAAGTGTCCCTATCCAGAGAGACCCCCTGCTCAGGGACTGTGCTGCAGGGGTCATAGAGCACCATTTCATGGCATGATGAGCCCAGCAGCTCCTGGCTGAGCTCCAACTCATGTTCTCTCTCCTCAGAGCTCAGCCCCACAGTGCTGGAAGTGGCTTCCCCATGGCTGCAGCCAGCAGCGAAGGGACAACAGGGACCCAGCTCCTGCCAGCTGGCACTGCCCTGGCCCTGCTCGGTGGCCTGGTCTACCTGGGCACCTTGTGTGCTGCCTGTAAACGGTATGTGCTGCCCACAGCTCGTCCACTTTCCCTCCTGGGGCTGGGGATCCCTCGTTGGCATTTGGTGGCTGCATGTGGAGACTCTGTGTGTGGCCATCCTGAGCTGGGACCACAAGGATCTGCTGCTCTGCTCACCCCAAGCCCCCATCTGCACCCCAGTGCATCTCTACCTAGCTTTATCCTGCATCCCTGTGTGCTGCAGCCCCCTGAAACACACCCTATACCCCAAAACCTCAGAGGAGCAGCCCAGAGAGCCCAGGCTGAGCTGTGAGCAGGATGGACAATGCCAGGGGCAATGCCGAGGGTGGTGCCAGTGGTGCCCTGCACAGCTCAGTGGGGTGCAGGATGCAGTTGTGGTGTCCCCAGCCAGCACAGACCCTGCTGTGGGGCTGGGGAAGGAGCAGGATATGGGTTTTGGGAGTGCCATTTTGGGGACCCAGGACACCTGCTCCTCAGCCTTGGCTTTGCCATCTGCCTTGGGCTCAACCCCACTTCTCCCTGCAGGAAGGGCAGGAAGAAGGTTGCTCCAGATGGGGTGAAGCTCATGGATGAGGTAAGAGTACATCTGGGGGTCAGAATCAGCCCTGGGGGATGGTCTGGGCTCTCAGCCCAGCCTGAGTGTGTCTGTTCCCCCATGGCAGGCCCTGCTCTGCCAGACACAGCTGCGGTCACTCAGCAAGTCGGACACGAAGCTGCACGAGCTGTACCGGGTGAAGGTCAGAGATGACGGTGAGTGGCTGTGGAGTAGGGGGAGCCCAAGGGGCTGGTGGCCCTTGCCACTGCCAGCAGTCCCCGCTCTGCCCAGGGAGTACATCCTGTCATGGACAGAGGTGCCACAGTGCTGGCACTGTGCTGGCGCAGGGGTTGGTGCCTGTTGCATCCCATCATTTCCTCTTCTTTCCCCACAGTGCAGCGTCCAGCCAGCCTGGATCTCCACTGTCCCACGGCCCCTGGAGGCGAATCCCTGCACAGCTCTGGCCTCCTGCACCGTGAGCTGCCCCAGATCCCCATCCCTGAGCCCCTGGCCACCTCCCCAGCCCCCGACCAGACCTACTCCAACCTGCTCTTCACCCCGCTGAGGAAACCAGCACCAGACTCTGTTTATGAGTGCCTGGCAGTGGGGGGGGAGGATGCCCCCGTGCCCCCCATGCCAGCTGGCACCCAGGTGTCCCCTCCACGGGCTGCGCATGGGGCAGCTGATTACGCCTGTGTCCATAAAGTGAAGAAGGCAGTGTCGGTGGAGGTGCAGGATGGGGCTGTGGCAGGACCCCCTGGAGCACAGCACTGCTGGGATGGTGCAGGCAGTGCCCCTCAAGACAAGGTATGACTCTGGGGGGCAGCAGGGATGCGGTACATGGGAGGTAATTTAGTTCCCTCTCTCCCCGTAGTGCCCATGTTTGGAGCAGGGTGTAAGTTAGGATCCTCTGCCAGGATCCTCCTGGGGGGCTGTCAGAAGATGAGGGGGACAAAATCATGAGGATACCCTGCAGTGGGCAGGGATTGCCCCCAAACTTCCACCTCCCCAAAAAATTCCTTTTGCAGCTGGAGGAGATGTACTCGACGGTGTGCAAAGCCACCAAGAAGAAATCCCAGGTCCCTGCATCAACCCTGAGGGTTCTGAAGGAGGTGGGTTCTGGGTGGCCACCCCCACGCCAGCAGGAGGGGCCCCCAGCAGCCCCAGGCCCCCCTGACCCCTGCTACGAGTCCATCAACAACAGAGCATGGACTGCTCAGGGCTGTGGCCCTGACCCTGACTATGAGGCTGTGGACATCAACTGGAAGAAGGCGGCAAAACGGGACAAGCCAGGGAAGCCCTGTGTCCCTGAGAACCTGTATGAGAGTGTGGTGGACATTTGGGCAGGGGAGCCCCGGAAAGCCTCTGCCCGGACAGCAGCCAATGGGCTGGAGGTTTACATCACCAATCTATAGCCCCCCCAGGGGCAGGGGCAGTGCCACAAGGGGGTCCCACCTGGCTGGACACCTTCGGGTGCCTAAGGGACAGGTGCCAGCAGCCCTGTGCCCACCAGAGCAGCTGCATCCCTGCACTCACTCTCTGTATATATTTTCTGTCACTCTTCTATGTCCCATCCCAGCCCAGCTGGTGCCAGCGGGTTGATGGCAGGATGTCCCAGGATGGGCAGTTTGGGGGTCCTGGGTGCTGACCCCAGTGAGACAGGCACCAAGATGGGAACAGGGCGGGGACCAGTCAGGTTTTTGGGCAGGGGGGTGATGGGGCTGCAGCCAGCCCCATGCCTTGGGCTGCAGGATCAGACCCTCAGCAGGAGGTTTCTGACAGACTGAGGGTCTCTGTCCTTCTCACACTTCCTGGGGGGGAGACCAGGGCCCCCTCCAGCCCCAAGGAAGCCCTGAGAAGCTTTGCTCCCATCACAGAATGTCCCTTGTTATGGGGAGATGGGGTCAGCCCTTTGCCTTCATGGAATCATAGAATATCCTGAGTTGGAAAGGACCCCCAAGGGATCATTGAGTCCATCTCCTGACCCTGTACAGGATAACACAGAAATTTCACTGCTGTGGGCTGTGAGCTCTGCTCCATCCTCCATTCCCACCCTTTCAGACTCATGCAAGGGTGTCTCCATGGGCAGCCCTCTCCCAAATACCATTAAAAGGCTGAGAGAAGGTTTACAGTCTTAAACTGAGTCAAAATCCTTGGTTCTGGAGGCTGTTGCTGCTGCTGCTGCTGCAATGGGTGCTGGGAGAGCAGCTTTGAACACAACGTGACTGTGAGTGCACCTGCCCTGGATAAGTGGTTTGGCACCTCTGAAATGGGGACACACAGCCACCAAGAGCTGCTGTATGAGGTGGTCTGTGCCAGAGCAGAACCTTGCACAGAGCTGGGGTAGAAGCCAGGCTATGTCTTCCCAGCATTTGCTCCCCATCACTCCTGTGGGTCCTGAAGCCTCCACGTGCCAAAAAAGCTTGCCTGAGCTGGATGTGCGCCAGAGTCAAAAAACTTTCCCTCCTTTCCTCCTCGGTGGAGTTGTATATCCGTGCCTCAAGGGACGCCGTGGTGAGGCAATGACGGTGGCCCTGGTCACAGTGTGGCTGCCTGACCTCGTGGCACGGTGGCCTGGCGCTCACTGGAGCCGGGTGGAGCCCGCAGCCGCTGTGCCGTGCCGTGCCGTGCCGTGCCGGGCTCTGCGGCAGGAAGCGACGCGCCTTCCTTCAGCATCTTTGCCCCTGCACCGCGGCAGGTGAAGCGATTAAAAACGAAAACGCGGGGCTCAGCAAACCCCGGGGAAGGCGTTAGAGCTGGAAGCACCCCAGGCGTCGTCCGCCCCGCGCTCGACGCCAAACCACAGCCGCACTCGAGAGCTTCTCCCATCCCCCTGCGAGATAAGGGCGCTGATAGAGAGCGGCTGGTGCCGGTGCTGCCGCGCTCTTCCTGCTGCCAGTCCGCCACAGCCACCTGTGGGCTCCCACCACGCTGCCCCTCGCCGCATCCTTGCCTTGCTCCCCTTCTCCGTCATCCCACCGCACATGGCTGGGTCCCTCCTGCACCATCTGAATCCCCTGGGAGCTGTTTTGGGCTGTGTTGCCAGGCACAGGAGCATCACTTCCGTGTGGGATTAGTGTGGCTTCACTCCGGCCCCCGCGCTCCCACCCGTGGGCTGGGATGTGGGTACCGCTGTGCCACCTCCCTGGGGAAGGGCACCAGGGAAGAGAAAACTCCCGCTGTGGCGGAACTGAGGTGGCCAAATTTGGTCTCCAATTTGCCCAAACAGCAGCAGAAGCTATCCAGGGCTGCCCGCTTGCCCATAATTCCTGTGGGATTTGGGAGAACGGGATTCAAATAAGAGAACAACTGCCCAGTTCTCAGGGTGATGGAAAATGTGCCTGGAGTCTTGGCTGGAGGCTCGAAATCTGGGTGGTGAATGACGAACCCAACCCAAACATCACTTGGAGTCTCAGGGTCTGGTCGGGAAGGTCGGGGTTAGGGTGAGAGCGAGGGGAGAGGTAGGGCTGGGAGTACCCCGCCTCAGCCCCGGGGGACAGACGCGTGCGGGGCTCTGTCCACGCTGCGAGGGACGGTGCTGAACCGTGCCGTTCCCACAAGAGGGAGCGAGCAGGAGCCCAGCGAGCGCCGTAAGAGGCTGAACGGGGCTGCAAGTCCTATAGTCCTGCACGCTGGAGGATGTAGCACGGTGCTGCAAGGCGCATTGCACACTGCACGGTGTGACACCTGCGCGGTGTGGCGCCTGCACGGCGTGACACATTGCAAAGCGCTCGACGGGGCTCTGTACTACAAGAATCTTCACCCCCTAGGTCCCTGCACCCCGTACGGCTCCGCAGCCCGCGCAGCTCTCTGGATGGAAGGCAGCACAGGGCTCTCCACCTAAACCAGCCCCGCACCTGAACAGCTCCGCAGCCCGCCTAGCCCCACATCCCCCGGCAGCTCCGCACCCCCAGCAGGCAGCCGGGGTACACGGGCAGTGCGGGCACGGCCGCGTCTCCCTCTGCAAGACCGCCTGAGAGAGGGGCATCACAGTCCAGTCCACAGCCAACCCCTGGAAAGGGCATTCGGGTGCCACGGGGGGATCACCCAGGGATGGTGATTCTTGGGGGAGTCCTGTGCAAGGCCAGGAGCCGGACTAAATGATCCTTGCATGGCCTTTCCAACTCAGGACGTGCTATGGCCACTACTTTAATTTGGGATGCCATCCTGCCGAACGCCCCTTCCCGGGCCGGGGGTCGGGTTGGTGGCGGCCTGTGCAAGGATAGGCGATACTCGTGGAGTTGCACAACACCGAACGGAGCTGCCGGAGCCTCCAGCTCTGCGCTTCGGCCGCCGTTAACCATTAAACCAGACCGGGGGCGGCCGCGGATCCTCCCCCGGGCCCCACAGGCTCCTGCAGGGCTGCGCTAACGGGGGCTGCGGGATCGGACTCCTCAGGGACGGGACAGGATGGGGAATAAAGGCTACTCCGGCTGTGCTCATCCTTCTGTGCTGCCCGGGCAGATTTTGGGGGCCCCGCGGGTGTCCCGGTTCCCGGGGGATACTGCCCTTCACCCGGCTGGTCCCCAGGTCCTGTGGCGTGCAGGGAGACCCCGCGGGCGGCCGTGCCGGGGTGACACCGGGCGCTTGGCCGGGTTCGTGGGGATTTTCCCGGTTTGCTGCTCTTTCACTCATAGGAAAGCGCCTGGGGTTGACGCAGGGTGGAAGCGGCGCCTCCAGCATCCCCTCCACCAGAGCAGGGAGCGAGGGGTGGCCAAGCACCCCAGGAGCCAAGCTGGGAACATCGCGTCCCCAGGCAGGGGATCCCCGGGATGCCGCCCCAGCAGCCCCACGGCCCCCGAGCCACGGGGATCAGCCGTGTCCGGCAAAGGAGACAGGCGGGGGAGGGGGGAACAGCCGGGGGCCACCACCCGCGACAGCCGCACGGACTCTGTCCTGGCCTTCAGGCTGCGGGTCGGTCAATCCGGCAGGAGCAGGACCTGGTGACCCCTCTCCGCCGCCCGGTCCCCGCGGCCCCGCGGGTTTTTGGGGCAGGCAAGGAGCAGAACGCGGGTGGGCGCCAGCCGGAGCTCCCCAAACATCCTCTGCACCCCAAAATCTCACGTACCCCATGTATCACATGGACCCCACATGCCCCCTGCACTACAGGTACCCCCTGCCACCCCACGTACCCAGGGCACCCCAATGTTCCCCATAACCCCATGCACCCCCCCCCAGTCCAAGCATTCCATGCATTCCCCATGCACCCCATGTACTCCCCATGCACCTCAGTATCCCAAGTTCCTCCTGTACCCCTCGCAGCCCGGGTACCCCCCCCCCCCCCCCCCCCAACACCCAGCCTTGCCATTCTGGGTGGATTTTGGCAGTGATTCCTCATGGTGGGCAGGACTGACGGTGGAATTAGGGACTTCTTTCCTACTGGGAACGGCGCTCACACCCCAAAAACCTGGACCACACCCCCTTTCTAGCAGAAGGTGTCTGTAACTTTTGGGGGAGCCCTAGTGCTGATGGGGGAGCCCTACGGGCAAATTGCAGGGGATTTAAAACTTCAGAGAGCACTTTGGGGGGACTCTGTAAATTCTGGGGAGTATAACTTTGTGAGGAGTTCTGCGACGTTTGAAGAACCCCTGTAACCTATCGGCAGCCCTATAACTTGGCGGGGAACATCACTTTTGCGCGAATCCCCCAAATTTTAACGCTGCCAGTTTCACCCCGGTAAGTCCGCAGGAGCCGTCGGGAGTTTTGCGGGATGCTCCGCGGTGGCGGGATCCCCGCGTTTATTTGCGGGGAGCCCAGAATCCCGCGCCGTAACAACAAAATCGGAACTTTCGGGGGTCCTCCGCAACTTTTTGGGGCGCCCCTCGAGTTTGGCGGGAAAAGAGGGGGTGACTTCACGGTGGACTCAGGGGTGCCGGCGGGGACTCAGGGGTGAAGGGGGGGTGTGACACGGGCGGCCTGGTGGAAGTAGGGTGGGGTTTTTTAGGGGGGGTGTGCTTTTTTTGGGGGGGGATCCCGCGGGCAGCGCGCGGCGGGAGGGCGGGGCGCGCGAAGATGGCCGCTGCCGGCGGGGGCGTGGCGGGGCCGGAGGGGGGCGTGGCGGCCCCGCGGGGGCGGGGGCGTGGCCGCCGCGAGCGAAGTGGCAGCGCGGCGCGGCCAATCAACGGCGCGGAAAGCGGCGGCCGCGTTCCAGCCCGCGCGCTTCGGCCAATGGCGCGGCGCTCGGGGGGCGTGGCCCGGCCGGCGCCGACACCGGGGCCGCGCGCGGCGGAGCGCGCTCCCCCCGCCGGGCCGCGGCCGCTCCGCGCATGGACCCCCCGCGCCCGCCCGCGGTCCTAATGCCCGCCCGCCGCCGCCGCCGCCCGCCGCTCCCGCCCGCACCGCCCGCCGCCCGCGCCGCCGCCGCCAAGGTACCGGGGGGCGGTGGCGGAGACCGGGGTGGGATCCGGGGGAGGCGGCGGGGGGGGCGGTGACAGCTGACAGCGGCCCGCCCGAAACTTTCCCCGCCGGTAAAATGGCGCCGCGATGGGATAAACTTTGGGGGGCGGGAAGCGAGGGGTTGTGGCGGCTGGGAGCGGGGAGTGGTGGTGGTGGGTCGCATCAGCCGCACCCCCGCGGGGATCGTCTCTCCTGGATCGCAGCCCTTTGGGATCTTCCAGGGATCTCCCGCCGCGGGGATCCGCCCAGCCCCGCCCCAGGGAGATCAGCTAGGATCCGCTTGGAGCGGGATCCGCTTGCAGCGGGATCGACTCGGTGCCGGATCACGTGGGATCCCCCTGGAGTGGGATCCGCTTGGTGCCGGTGCTCGGGCAGCGGGTGCCGCTGTCTGGGATTGGCCTGGCAGGCACGAGTGTGCTCCCAGCTCTGGGATACCCGCTGGATCCCGGGTGATCCGCTCAGAGCGGGACAAACTTGGGATGCGGACTCATAAGGTGTGGATGTATACCGGGATGTGGGTGCTGCCACCTTAGAGCTGCATTGTCAGGAAGGTGTCAGGTCGTCTCCTGGCTCTGTGGAGACCTGCTGGATCCCTGCTGATGCTCAGCCAGTGGGTGATGGCGCTGGCAGCAGCATCACAGCGGGATCTGGAGAGTGCTAAGGAATTCCTGGCTGGATCCCACTACAACCTGGTGGGATCCACTTGGGATTTACCCCACGGAGTGGCTGGCAAGGTCCCACCACAGCCCTGCCTGGAGGCGCTGATCCAGCTCCCCAAACTCCACCTCCCCATCCCACCGAGGTCATGGGGATCCCTGCGGAATCCAGCGCTCGGGGATCCCTGCTGCCCGCTGCCGTCTCTCCCGCAGGCTCCGCTGGGATCCGAGGGCTGGCTGGGGGAGCCGGCGTCGCGCCAGGACCCTGCCAGCCAGGAGGCGATGCTGCGGGTGCTGGACGCGGGGCTGGAGCAGTGCCTGGCGCTGCACTCGGCCGTGCAGTGCATCCCCGTGCCCCGGCACAGGTAGGGACACCGGCACGGCCACCACCCTCCCGCTGGCACCGGCCTCGCTGCGGGAGCCGGGATTTTTTCTGCAGGAGGACTTTGGCCACTCTTGGCCAGGCCGGGATCCCCGGCAGTGTGTGGCTGTCCTGCTGTGGCAGCTCCGAGGACTCCCAGCTGGGAGCATCACTGGATTATCTGTTTGCAAAATGCTTTGGGTGCACTTGACCTCTTGCTTTTTTAAAAATTAAATCTAAGGTTATTTTAGTCGTTTTTTTTTCACCTCGAGGAACTGTTTGGCCTTAGGCAAGCCATGCCTGCGTCCCTGGGCAGGATGCAGGTGCCAGTGCCCTCCGGCATGGTGCTGTGCACGGGCATGGAGGGTTGCCCCTGGCATGGCACAGGCACTGCCATTTTGGCAGCCTGCCTGCGCCTCTGCCTGCACTGCTGCTTGTGCCATGCCCAGGGGAATTCCAGCCAGCTACTGGGATGATGCCTGGATGGTTCAGCAGCATCTCATGGTGCTGCAGGGTGTGGGACACCAGTGGGTGCCTTTCCACCTGGTGATGCTGCCAGCGTGGTGGGGCCACTGAGACCCTGTACCCCGACACAAACCACCCTGGGGTGGGTGCAGGTCACCGTGGGTGGGTGGTCTTGGTGCCTCAGTGGAGAAGGGAAAGTGATAGACGAGGGCTCGTCCATCCTGACCCAGCCCCCTGTGCTCTCGCTGGCAGGAAGCTCTCGGGCAAAGCAGGCATTGACGAGGTGATGGCAGCCGCGGTGCTCACCAGCCTCTCTGCCAGCCCGCTGGTGCTCGGGCACCCACCGGCCACTCATGCCCCAGGTAGGAGCATGTCCCTGTCCCTCCCATCCCTGGGCATGTGTCTCATGGCAGGACCTGACCTTCCTCTTCTTCCTCCTCACCAGAGCCTGGCAGCGAGGTCTGGAAGGAGGCTCCTGCCATGTCCTCCAGCTGCAGCAGCAGCAGCAACACCAGCGGGGACTGGAGCTGGGACCCCTCCAGCGACCGATCCACCCCCTCCACCCCCTCACCCCCCCTCTCCAGCCATGTCCCCAGCACCTTCCTGCCTGGCCCACTGCCAGATGAGGGCCCTGATGAGCCCGATGGCACCCACTTTGTCTTTGGAGAGCCCACCCCACGGAAGAGAAAGGTGGGGTGAAGCTGGGGATGATGATGGGGGTGAAGTTGGGAATAGTAAGGATGGGGATGAGGAGGACATTTGCGTTGGGAATGAAGAGGAAGAGGTTGGAGTTAGAGATAACAGTTGAGATGAGTTTGGGGGTGTGGGTGATGATGGGGGTAAGGTTGGGGATGACAGTGAGGATGATATTTGGGTTGGGATGACAGTGGGGCTGGAGATGAGGTTGGGCATGAGGATGGGGATGGGGCTGCTAGCCTGACACCTCTCTCCTGCAGAACTCCACCAAGGTGATGTTCAAGTGCTTGTGGAAGAGCTGTGGCAAAGTCCTCAGCAGCTCCTCAGGGATGCAGAAGCACATCCGAACCATGCACCTTGGGTAAGAACATGGGGTACCCCTGGACACCCACAGAACCCCTGGTACCCCTTGTAGGGTCCTTTGGTGCTGGGGGAGTGTCCCAGCCAGCCTCTGCTCTCCCTACAGCCGGAAAGCCGACCTGGAGCAGAGCGATGGCGAGGAGGATTTCTACTACACGGAGCTGGACATGGACGTGGACGCGCTGACTGACGGGCTCTCCAGCCTCACTCCGGTCTCTCCCACCTCCTCGGTGCCTCCCGCCTTTCCCGGCCCTGAGGCTCCTCTGCCGCCGACGCTGCCAATCCTCGACCTGGCCCTGGCCTCCCCCTGCAGCCCCCCGGGTCCCCCCGGCCGCTGCCACGTCCACACTGATCACGCGTACCAGGTCAGGGCACAGGGATGGAGGGGGGACAGGGATGGAGGGGGAACAGGGATGGAGAGGGGGACAGGGACAGGGACAGAAGGGATGGAGGTGGGGTGGCTGTACTTACTCATCACCTTGTCTAATGATGGTTGCGTCCCCTCCAGGGCTGCCGGACCCCCCCACGACCACCAGTGTCCCCCACCATCCCCACCCCGCCACCACCCAAACCACCGGCCGTGCCCAGGTGAGCCATAGCTGTCATGCCCCACCCTGTCCCCTCTCACCCGCGTGTGTCCCCCCGTTGTGACTCGTCCCCTGTTCCCGCAGGCGGCCGCGGGGCGAGGCCAAGAAGTGCCGCAAGGTGTACGGCATGGAGCACCGGGAGATGTGGTGCACGGCGTGCCGCTGGAAGAAGGCGTGCCAGCGCTTCCTCGACTGACGGAGCCCCGCCGCTCCCTCCTTCTTGCACATTTTGCACTCGAGGTGCCTTCGCGCCCCCCTGGCCGCGCCCCC